>NC_092520.1:128860000-129173125 GCF_037038585.1 Patagioenas fasciata
CAGCTGGTTGGAGAGTTCCTGCAAGAGCAGAATGCACCTTTACTGTCGCGTGCACCCCAGACATTTAAGATGGATGACCTGTTGGCTGAGATGCAAGAGATTGAACAGTCAAGCTTCCGACAGGCCCCTCAGCGAGGTGAGGGAAACTAGAGGAGCTGGAGAGCTGGAAAATATCTTGGAGTTATGATGGAGCTCCTAGCAGTGTGGTTCCAATCTATTCACCACTTGTGAGATTGTATCTGGAGTATTGTTTACCAGATTTGGGCCTTCCAGTACACTGCCATACTGGAACAAGTCCAGTGGAAATCAGTAAGTTGTCAGGGACAGGAATACATGGTGTAAGAGGAAAGGCTGAGGGAACTGGGTTTGTTCAGCCTGGTGAAGAGGAATCTTAAGGGGAAGGTGGGGGGGATGGAGTGTTGCTTTCTTCAGCAGTCACAGCCAGGATCTTCACAATGATACATAGGAAGAGGATGGGGTGCAATGGACACAACTTGCAGAAAGGGGAACTGACTAGAAGTAAGGAAACATTTCTTCCCTTTGAGGGTGGTTCAGTACTGGAGCAGGTGCCTGGGGAGACTGGATAATTGCTAGCCTTGGACAAGTTCAGAAGTTACCTAATGAATTCCCTGAGCAAACTGATCTCTAGCTTTAGTGTTGACCTGCTGTGAGAACAGTAGCAACCTCCAGAGATTCCTTCCAAGTGGAATCTTTCTGTGCTTTTATTCTAACAAGGAGAAAGACCAGACAGGATGAAGACTGGCCTGGAACACTTAAATGATGCCTTTGAGTGCTCCAATACTCACTTCTGTTTTTTCTTCTTGTAGCTCCAGGTGTTGCAGCCCTGGCACTGTCTGAAAACTGGACCCAGGAATTCTTGGCTGCAGCAGATAGTGCTGGTGATGTCTCTTCAGATTACAATGAGGCTGACTGGTCACAGGAGTTCATTGCTGAAGTGACAGGTAAAGGGTCCCTTTTGGAATTATGGTCAAGATGTTGCTCAGTCACATGCCTGTGTAATGTGGAATGTTACTGAATGTGAAATTGGAGTAATGCTTTTGACTGAGTAGTCAGTATTTACTGTAGCAGCTTTAACGAGGAGGTGGTAGGTGATGCTGCTTTGTGATGGCTTCGCCAAATTTTGAACAATGTGGTGTGGTAGCTTTTATTCAGGTGTAAGGGTCTTTTGTTTTTAGCTTAGGTTACTTGGAGAACTTAGGAGAAGCAGGCTATTCAAACTGTTTTTATACGAGTTATTTTGATTCAAATAATTCAAATTCTGGAGATGGCCTAGTACTGCTTCTTGCGTACATATTCTGTAATTCCCTCTCTTAAGGCTATATTTGCCTTTGGTACAAATGTGAATATTACTTAGTGTGCTTTGGTGAAATACTTTTTGTCCATTTCATGGAGGTAGAGGGATGTTGCATGTTGGAAATGTGCAAAGTCAATGTTTCTGGCACAAAGGTTAAGCTCTTCATTTCAAACAAGCCAGTAGTTTCTCTGAAAAGCCATCCTGCATTGTGTATAGAGCTGGGGCTGGAATGGAGTCCTGTTGTCATCCATGACCCAATCTGGAAGTTATGAGTAAGATTTAAGTAGATGCTATTCCCTTCTCCAGGAGTGGCCACTGTAGAGAACCAGATAGTCTCATCCTTTGACCTTCACTCTTTAAGCTTCTGGGGATATAAAGCAGCATTTACAAAGGTTTTCGTGAAAGTTCTGAGAAAACCTAGTGCTTTGTTGGCTGTGCTTTTGACAGAGACTTGTAATGCATTGCTGATTTTCTTGACCTACATTGTACCCTACATGGAGCAGATGAAAATATTGTGGAATTAAAGGAGAAAGTCATAAGGTTATGGATGCCATAGTGACATCTGTATTAATACACAGTCTGAACCTAAGGCTTGATTTTTTTTTTTTTTTATCAGAATAAAGAAAGTTAGAAGAAACAGGTGTAAAGAATATTTCTTTGAAGAGGTCTTCTCTGTATGTTAGCTAACTGTGTAAAGTGGAGAGAGCAAAATGTGAAGCTAATCTGAATGATGATCTGCCTGTTTTACTGTTTTCCCCATTCTTCCTAATGTCCTATGCAGATCCGCTGTCTGTGTCTCCTGCCAAGTGGGCAGAAGAATACCTAGAGCAGTCAGAGGAGAAACTGTGGCTTGGGGACTTAGAAGACCAGTCTTTGGCAGATAAATGGTGAGTCTGTCTTCTCAAGGCTAGTTATTGCTGCTTGGGTGGGTGAAGTTTGGATGTGTGATAGAAAATCTGCTATGGTCTGAATGCTTTTCAGTCATTTAACCTAGATTGATGTTCTCAGGCCTTTGGTTTCAGAGAAAGGGGGAAACAATGCTTGCAGACTGAAGTTTTTAAGAGATCTTAGCTTTTCTATTTTCTAGTTCCAGGAAGATATTGTGATCATGTAGGCTAACTTAATCTCATGCCTAATGTGAAGCTCCTTAAAATTATTTCAGGAGCAGAACGTTTTTCCACAACAGATGCTTTTTTAGAGTTAGAGATCTTAAGGACTAGACTCTACTAGTTGTAAACTTTCACCACTTTATTCTCCTTATCCCACAAACCACATTCGGCCTTTCCTGTGTGTATTTCTAGATTCAGCCTTCCAGACATTATTTTAATGTGCTTTTGTGTTGTAGACTGAGGAACCAGTCTACTGCTATGGATCTTCTCTGTATAGGTACTTGCTGACTACAGTCAAGCTTTTCAATTAAAGAAGCAAGCAGTTTGTGCTGCTTAGATTTTTTTCCCTCAAAGAGATTTTGCATATTTGTGTTTTCCTTCCTCATGGCTCTTGCCTTTTCTGAGACCTTTCTGCAAATATGTATGTTATTGCCACCAGTTCCAAAGACTTCACCAAGACTGAGTATAGTGATAACACCTGGGACTACTCTTATCCTGCTGTAAGCTAGACAACACATTGAGTTGTGTGCTTGCTATAAGCCCTCAATCCTCTGTGGAGCTGATACATTTCCAAGATGTTGTTCCCCTTCCATGAGCATGACCTACTTTCTTTGTTCCTAGATATGTGAACTTGGTTTTGGTAGTGCTGAAACTTGCAGTGTCTGATAGAATCCTTGCCAAGGAGTCCAGACTGTTCTTCAGAACTGTGCTGTCACTGTAATTGTTTAATTTTGCTACTGTTTTTGTCAGTCAGTTAACTTAGTAGCACTTTTAATTTTTTGTAGATGGATGGATAAAAGTACTGAGTCACTTAAGAGAACCCCAGAGACTTTGCAGGGTGTGGGGAGGGTTGTATCCCTCCATACTGTTGTCTGGCCCATTGTGTAGACTGTTGTAAGTGAAAGAATCCATGGTTGCCTGTTGTAAGATAATCCCTTTTACTGCCTCTGAACACAGGTATGAGGAATATCAACCTGAGGATGATCTTAAGAAAACTGTTAGTGATTTCCTCTCTAAAGTGGATGATCCAAAACTCAAGAATTCTGAGGTGAGAAATTCCCTGACTGGTGTTGGCAGATATCTAGCATGAGTAAAGGGTGTGGGGAATTGGGAAGGGGGAAGACAGTAAAGAAATAAAGCCTCTTGTTGTCCTGCATTCCGTTTCTTCCCTGGTTATTGGAAGCTGAACCCCTACCATTCACTCTAGATATTATCCATGTCTGCCACATGATTGGTGAAGTCTTGACCTCCACCTTTTTGGGCCTTTTGTGCTCACTTTGCAGAGAGAAGTCCTCTTAGCGAAGGAGAGGGGCATGGGTGGAGGGCTTGTTGGCAAAACATCTGCCCAGCTCCACCCTTGTTTCATTTCTCTGCCACAGTTCCTAAAGTTTGTCTGCCAGATCGGAGATGGGAGGGTATCGATCGAAGCTAATCAGGTGACCCACAGAGACCAAGATCAGGCAGAGCAATGGGCAGCTGAGTTTATACAGCAGCAGGTAGGAGCCCCAGCCGTATGTGCTCTGAAGGAGGAGAGCTTTTTTCAACAGTGTGCGGTCTGGGACTGATAGAGAATGGCAAGTTCAACTTTCAGCAGTGCTCTACTAATGACTAGGCTGGGGGAGGCAAGGGAGGGACTGCTGGGCTCTTCTTAGCAGAATCTAGTCAGAAGTTGGGAAGCTATTTATGCGGTGTAAGGTTTCTTCCATAGCACCTGGGGGAAAAGGAATATCCAAATGAACTCTCTTCCACTCTACAGGCCGTCAGTTCTTGCTGATGGGGAGGAGGGGTCATCACAGACCCTCCTGCTGGTTTGGAATGTGCCCTGACATTGCCAAATTCTAAAAAGAAAGGTGTACTTCTCTTTCCAAACTCCCAGGGGGCATCCGATGCCTGGGTGGATCAGTTTGCACGATCTGGGAACATGTCAACTCTTGATACGGAATTTGAGCAGGCAAAGACTGCTGTGGAGGTAAAGCTGATGGAGGAATTGGGCTGGGGTACCAGCTGAGGGTTACCTGTCTCCTTTGCATGCTGTGAGGAGGGCTAGAAACATTTAAGAGGTTGTTCTCTGGGGTGTGTATTGGACTCAGTTTATGGTTGGGTTACACTATTCACATTCTCTTCTCCCTTCAGTCAGATGTGGATTTCTGGGACAAACTCCAGGCAGAATGGGAGGAGATGGCCAAGAGGGATGCAGAGGCTCACCCTTGGCTCTCTGATTATGAAGACCTCAGCTCCTCATCATATGACAAGGTAATAGAGAACAGGATCTTTCAGTCCTAGCACTGTGATGGGCTGCCTTGAGGAAACTGGCAGTATATCTGCCTTGCAGGTGAGCTCCACAGGCCTGAAATGCTGCTAGGATTCCTTTTTGCATGGATCTTTTACTGTCACTTGCATCTTCATCCCAGATCAGCTGGGGGTTAAACAAATATGTTTTCACTTGTGCTTCTCTGCAGATGTTCTTGTGGAAGACCAAATACCAGTTGATGCTGGTATTCCTTGGAATGAGTGCAAGTGTTTTCATCCCACCCCAAGCTGGGAGGACCCACCCCATATGTTTAGTCTCTGTTGCAACTTATTCCCTGTCTAGTTTGGGGGAATTTTTCAGCAATGAGCAGGCAGGAAGAAGTGCCTTTGTTCTCTGATCTGCTACAAACTAGCAGAGGGACAAGGTGCTGGCTGGTCTGCAGTTTGAGCAAGACTAGACTGTACTGAACTGTAGAGAGTGCTTTTCTCCCTAAGCCTGTCTCCTAGCATGAACCCCTGTCTGCCTTCCCTGGTAGGGTTACCAGTTTGAGGAAGATAATCCCATGAGAGATCACCCAGATGCATTTGAAGAGGGGCGGAAGTGCTTGCAGGAAGGTGACCTCCCCAATGCTGTCTTGCTCTTTGAAGCTGCAGTGCAACAGAAGCCAGATCATATGGAGGTGAGTGAAGAGCAGAGATAACAGGCCTTGGCTAGGTGTCTTGCTACTTGGATCCTTCATTTGTGAAATGTTAAGCTGTGTTTAGAAAACTCACTTCAGTGTTAACTGTGCAGAGTGTATGAAAACGTGTAGTTTTTCTGTGGCTCTGAGTAGGTAGCTGATGTATGTAAATCCCCAGGAGGACTGTGAGCAAGAAGGTTTATGACTAAGGTCAGTTACAAAAAGTGTAGAGGCTCTGGACCAAAGCTGTGCAAAATCTTTGGAGCATGCGAGACTATGCATGAAGCCAAGACAAGGAATTCTTATCTCTTAAGTTGCTTCTGTAGAAGTCTATTGGCATTGCAAGTTTGGAGATGCTTATGGCGGATGATAACTGCTTTCTGTTTCTGTATTAAGGACTAATTCTGAGCAGCTTGTTAGATGGAGGGTCCTGGTTAGGTCTTCTGTCTAGATGCCAGGAGAATACGGAACTCAAGTGGTTGAGAGAGATGGCTTGGGTGTCTTCACAGTTTTTGTTTGAAGCTGTGGGTTAGAGAATTATTTTTATACTGAAGACAGGTTTCCAGCTTCTACTTCATTGAATACTTATTTCCATAAAGCACTTCAGCTTCTGTGGGATGGATTGTGAAATTGAATAGTCTGTATGCCTTTCTCCAGAGTTAGAGGATGTGGATATTTGCAGGAGGGAGAATGCAAATACACTCATGTCGTCCATTTCTGAAGTGCTTGCCTTAAGTACCCATGAACAGAACAAGTCCAGTGGAAATAAGTGAGGTATTCAGGGACTGGAATACATGGTGTAAGAGGGAAGGCTGAGGGAACTGGGTTTGTTCAGCCTGGGGAAGAAGAATCTTAAGGGGTGGGGCATGCTGAATTCTAAATGTGTCTGATTCAAGCCCTGCTAATTGTATATTATTGGAAATACCTAATTTGTTATTCCTGAGGTGTAGATGAGAGTGACCTCTTGGAACAGAGGTCCTTGGATTCTGGGAATACAGACTTCTAACTGGAGAACACTATGGTAGTTATCACGGGTCAGCTCTTCTTGAGTTGCAGCTAGCTATATGGTGAGGCGTTAGAGATTTGAGACACTGGATTGCCTCTTGCTTATGGTGGCTTGTGCAGTGTGTCTGGATCTTTGCTAATGAAACAATTTTCTTGAAGCAGTTGATCCTACATTTTGTGACTTACGCTCAAAATGCTGGTCTTCCATGCTGACAGTCCTGCCAACTATCTAGCCTGTTTTTGAGCAAGGGACGTGGTTATTGACATAAAGTGAACAGGTACTTCGGTTTAGTGCTTTAAGTATTTCCTGTGTCAGCAGCCTGGAGATGGAAGTGGTTTTCATATACTGGTGTGAGGATGATTGAAAACTGGGTAAAATAACAGCACTTGTACTTTCACATCTGTCGGTCAACTCCCCAAGATTATCACTTGCTACTGGACCACTGCACAAGTATATACAGCTACCTGCCTTGGGGGGGGTCTCATTATTAGCACTGCCACTTTGCCATTTTGTTCTAGGGAAATGAGATCTGCTTTTCCCTCCTTCCTTTGCATTTTGACCACAGAAGTGGAGATTCTGTGACTTAAGAGTATAAAACTGCCAACAGTGGCCTTATGGTAGATCTCCATGTAGACATTCACTTTGTTTCACTGTAACAACACCAGTTTTATTGTCCTTTAGGACCTATGTGCCATAAAGTGTATATATGTCTTCTGAAAGAAACTTATATCTGTGGCTAATGGGTATACTTACCTATATTTGGTCTTGCTCTAAAAATGTGTGGGATAATATGGTGAATTTAATCGGTGTCTGTGGTTTATCAGCTGATCTTTTTCTCTGGATATGAAGAAGTATGTCTTTCTGTATCTCTGTCTTCTCCAGGCCTGGCAATATTTGGGAACCACCCAAGCAGAGAATGAACAGGAGCTTTTGGCAATCAGTGCCCTTAGACGGTGAGTGTTGCAGAAGAGCTTCTGAGCATGGCTCTTTGTTTAGTGCATAGTGCCACAAGGATCATATGGCTTGCACGGTGTACTCTACCTTGATTATGTTACCTCCTGTGTCTGGGAACTGTGTTTACTTTTCTTTGACCTTCAGGTGCTTGGAACTGCAGCCTGGGAACTTGACAGCACTTATGGCTTTAGCGGTCAGCTTCACTAATGAGTCCTTGCAGAAGCAGGCGTGTGAGACCCTGCGAGACTGGTTACGCCATAAACCAGACTATGCCCACCTGCTGGAGAAGGAACCGGAGGAGAGTGTCTCGGGAGCAAACCTGGGGCCTTCCAAGCGTGTCCTAGGTTCCCTGCTGTCTGAGTGAGTTAGGGTGACAAATCAGGGCCTTCAGCTGAAAGACTTCTTGGAGGGTTGTGACTGGTTCAGGCAGGAGCGGAGGTAGCAACCCAAGGCCAGCTCTCTTGACAGTACACTGGTATCCTTTTTCTGTGCTTTTCCAGCTCGCTGTTCATGGAGGTAAAAGAGCTTTTCTTAGCAGCTGTGCGCAGCAACCCCTCGACCGTGGATCCTGATGTTCAGTGTGGCCTGGGTGTCCTTTTCAACCTTAGTGGCGAGTACGAGAAGGCTGTGGATTGCTTCAGTGCTGCGCTCAGTGTGCGCCCCAATGTAAGAAAGGGCAGACTGGTTGCTGGAGATACCTGGAGATGTGAAGGTTTGGGTGGAGGTGCTACTTTTATTGAAGTGGAAGAATAAGACAGACACATGGTGAAGGGAGGGTTGACTTGAAGCTTTAAAAGATCCAGTTTATTTCAGCCCTTTCTCTCGGCTTGCTCTTCCAGGACCATCTTCTATGGAACAAGCTTGGTGCCACCCTGGCCAATGGGAATCGGAGTGAGGAAGCTGTGGCTGCGTATCGACGGGCACTGGAGCTCCAGCCAGGATATATCCGCTCTCGCTACAACTTGGGCATCAGTTGCATCAACTTAGGTGCTCACCGGTGAGCATAGGATGGGCAGATCTGCTGAGACTCATGAGCGTACCTGTGTTTATGGGGGAAACTGATAGGTGACTGGGGCAGTGCCGTGCTTTGCCCGTAGCCTTCCCTTGGCATAGGAGAGCAGAGTGAATGTGGAGACTCTGCTCTGAGAAAAAAATATCAAGCAGATGCACTTGGAGTGGAGGCCATCTGGACTTCAGTTCCTGTTAAGAGGGTAGAAAGGAGATTGTTAATGGTTCTGGAGTAAGTCAGGACCTTGTGAAGAGGAGGAAACTGTTTTGGAGTGGAAGTACTTCAGAAGCAAATGGGGGAGGGAGTATGAGATGTACCACATTATCCAGTAAACCTGTGTCTGTTCTCTTATTGACAGTGAGGCTGTGGAGCACTTCTTAGAGGCTTTGCACATGCAGCAGAAGAGCAGAGGTCCACGGGGGCAGCAAGGCGCTATGTCCGATAACATCTGGAGCACCCTCCGCATGGCCCTCTCTATGCTGGGGCAGAGTGACTTGTATGGGGCAGCTGATGCCCATGATCTTCCCACACTGCTTCAGGCATTTGGCCTCCAGCAGTGATTCTGGGATGGGCTTCCCTGCGAGTGCAGAGTTGGCTCAGCCCAGCAGTGAACTTCCTTAGGGAGAAAGTGTTCACTAGGGTTCACGCATGTCTCTGCTGTGGTAGGGATGATCATTGGAAACTGTTTTTTCAAGGACCTCCACTAAGTGTGCAACTTCCCCTACCTGTCTGTTGTGGCCTGAGTGTCTCTGAGCGGTTCATGTTACTTCCATGGCTGACCGACAGACACTCTGCTGGTAGGCAGATGATCAAAGTGGGGAAGACAGCACCATCCAGCCCTTCTGCCAGGCTGCATTTGCAGTAATGCCCAGCTTGGCTATGAGATCATTCTGCAGGGATTACCTGCTGGAAGCCTCTTGAGTGAAGGTTGCTTTGGTGGGGTGGGATTGCCATTTGGTGCAAGGGTGAAAAATTCTGGGTTTTGAGCATGCTTCCCCCATGTATGTGCTTGCATGTGTGTATATGTGGGTTGCCAGGGAAAACTGGGGTCAGCAGTCCCTTTTTCGGGGTACTAGTAACTTCACGGTACAGCCAGATGCTAGTTTCTCAGTGTCTCTTAATGAACCTTCAGAGAGTGGAGTATTATGCTAGGAACACAGGTGGAGGCCCTTAGCTTGTCAGAATAGGAGGATATCCCAGAATTCATTCCTGAGGGAATGTGATAGGAATAAAAGTCTAAAGTGTAACCTCCCCTCCCGGAATATGGTGGGGAAGGGGTGAAGTCTTAATTTTCGCTTGATAATCTCTTATTGTTTTTCCTTTGTGCAGAAGTTTCCATCTTGTCTGCAACTGGATCTTGTTAATTATAAATATCTGTATATGATTCTATTGGGGAAAATGTTTTTTAATTGTAAAGTATTTTGTATAATAAAAGGGGAGAATTAAAATTGCCAAAATGACCTCTTCCTCTGTGCCTCTGGAGCTGCATGCATTGAGTAATGCTCATCTCTGGGGTTTTCAAAAGATAGGTCAGAGTCTCTCTCAGTTTTTGTCATCCCTTTTGAGCCAGGTTTTGTTTCGTTGGTAGCCCATATGCAAATAAAGGTTAAAGGACCTCATTTTGGTGTAACCTCAGGCTTCAGTTCTGTGAACCAGTAGAAGAACTTCCCTGTACCAAAAGCTCTCTTTGTTTTGTGTGTGTCTGTTTGTTTGTTTTGTGTGTGTGTGGTTTTGGTTCTGTTTGTGTGTGTTTGTTTTGGGTTGGTTTTTTTCCTCCTTGCTTAGGTTTAAGTGTCAGTGAAGCATTCTTTTTCATTTTCTTGCCACCTGCAGTGACGGTTGTTCTGTTACATTTTGTCACCTCTTTGAGGAACCTGACTGTTTCAATAGTCAAGACCAGGGGCTTAGACAGGGAGCACTTAATCCATCCTCTTGTCCCAGGCACCTGTTTCTTCATACCTCTATCTCAGAGGCTTGTTTATCTCTCACTACTGCAACAATCAAGAGCAGAAAGTATGTGCAGAGAATAGTTCTTGCTGTTTGTTTTCTGAGCTCTAGCTTCCCCTGTGTCTCCCATCCAGCACTGTGGCACTGAAACCCGCATTCACTGTTCTGCAATTGCTTTAATGCA
This sequence comes from Patagioenas fasciata, assembly GCF_037038585.1. Taxonomy (NCBI): domain Eukaryota; kingdom Metazoa; phylum Chordata; class Aves; order Columbiformes; family Columbidae; genus Patagioenas; species Patagioenas fasciata. Next base: position 128,870,455 of record NC_092520.1, read on the forward strand.
TGCAGAACAATTAGCTGCTTCTGCTATCTAAAAGGAAGGAAAGCACTGCTTCTGTGTCCTGGTCACACATGTTGCCCCCGGTCAGACATGTGACTTTTGTTTTTTACTGATCTCAATCCTTCTGTCAGATTCTTCTCTGCTCAACAGAAGAAAACGTTAGTGCCTATGCTGTTCCTCACCTGCGGTCCAGATGTTTTCCCTTCTCCAGTTCTATGCTGTCCCTCTCACCACCAATTTCCCTTGCCTCTTTGCTGCATCACATTGCTCTGTGTTCTTGCTCCTATTACCACTGCTTGGCCTTCACTTTTTGTCATCCCCAAGTGCCATTAATGCCTTTCCTCTCCTTGGTGTCCTAGTTGTCTCCGTTTGCCTTGCCATTTACTTAGTCTCCTGACTTTGTGCTTCCTGTCCTTCCTTATAACACATCCCTTCCTGTCCCTGTAGCTAGAATGGCGGTCATTGTTCGTCCTCTCTCCCTGTAAATTGTTCTCGCTTCCTTCCCTCCCTCCATCTCATAGCATCTGTGCTACCTTTGCTAAGGCCAGATCTTGACCTAGACAGGAGTCCCTATTTAGTCTCGCAGAGCTGAGTGAAAATTGGGCTGCCTCTGTCCACACCATATCTAACTTCGTCCTGTTAAGGATTGTCTTTAGGAATGAAGCGGTGTTGCAGGGAACAGCTGCTGGCCCATCATATCTGTATTCTAGTGCCAGTTCATACCTTTTGCCTGCCCTCTGCCACTTTATCTCTGGTCATCTCTGAATCAGGCTTGCACTGAAGGTCATTAAGTATCCTGATCCTCCTCTTGAAGTGAGGGAAGTAGCAGGGTCTAGTGTGCATTTCCAGCCACATCTATTGTGAAGCCCTGATGGACAGCAGGGGTGGGTAGCAGGTACTGGGCATTTTAGATTCGCAGAAAGATAAGGCAGGCAGGAACGTTTGGAGGTCCTTAATCCAACCCCATGGTCAGAACAGGCCTGACTTGAATGCTGGATCAAATAGCTGAGGGCCTTATAAATGATTGTGCTCTGCAGTTTTTGTACGTTCCCTTCTTGTACTTTCGACAATGTATAAAACAATGGCAGGGCCTATCACCACTGAAAGTATTTGAGGGACCCTAGCCCTTCTTCATTCTTCACCAAATCCATGGGCATCACAGGACACAAACTAGATCTTTCATAGGGTGCTGGACATGTGGTCAAAGGCAAGGGTACATGTTCTTCCACCCACATTTGTTGCTGTATTTCTGCTGTATTACTTCTTTCAGTGATTTATTTATTTACTGCTTAAGGCCCCAAGAAGTCTCAGAATCTCTTGTCTCTTTTGGTGTTGAACTTACCCAACACTCAACTGGGACATACCAGCAAATGAAAATTTATGCTTTGAGATCCTTATACCTCTAGCTGCAGTGCTCGTCATTAGCTTCCATACTTGTCAAGAAGGTGGTTGTATACTCTGCTTTACCGCTGCAGTTTCCTTATCTTGAGCTGCTGAGCCTCATGGTTCTGGGTTTTCTTGAGTTAAAATCCCCAGATTTCCTTTTTTTTTTTTTTTTTTGGTCCCATGCTCCTACCTCTTTTGCCTGTGTGTGTTGAAGTCTTTCCAGTTCAGAAGGGACTCAGACCAATCCTTCTTCAGAGGAATGCTTGGGGGTGGCGACATGAAGTGGGTATTCATGGAAAGAGTGGTTATTCATGGCAAGCACATAGCAAATGCTTTCCCAGATTCTCCAGGAGTCTGGGTTGCATCAGTATATTTGTTTAATGGCCTTTGAGTTTATTCTCTGCCTGTGTCCTGTTGACTTTAAAACCAGTGGGTGCTTTTGATGTCTACAATGTCTGACAAGAGAACTGTATTTAGATATCCAAGTGTTTTCTTTAGTTTTAAGCCTGCTACCTCTTCCTTTGTGGTCTCCTACTTCTGGTACTGTAAGGCATAGCAAATAATTGATTTTGGAGGTCACCCTCGTATACTTCTATTAATCTCTCGTGCTCCCTTCTTCAGTGTCTCCTTTGTAAATAAGATGGTTTAGTACAGTCCACTTCTTCCCAGGGGGACCCCTTTCCCTACCACTGTACCACATTCTCCTGTATCTTTTCTACTTTTACTGCACTGCAAATATTTCCCTCGTACCTTAGCCTGCCTTGGGGCCCTGACCACAAACACCATGCCTCTTTCTTCCTCTGAATCAGTCCCTGATGCTCAGAAACCTTTTGCCAGGAATCTCTGCTCCTGAGGAAGGGCTGAAAACGGCACAGCAGATCTCTCACTAGCAGCAGCAGCAAGGACAGGCCACTTTGTCAGAGCAAACTCTGGCTCACCATATGGTGGTCTCTTGTTCACCTAAGTGCGTGCTTCCTTGCTTCCACAAAAGACAAGGAGAAACCTTTCACCATTCACTGTTCTGCTTAGTATGGCAAAGCATTGTCGGGTACTGCCTGATTTGAAACCTTAAAACTCTGTAACTGTCCGTGACTTTAGGAAGAGTTGTAGGTACAGAGATCCCCTGAAAATCTGATGCCGGATGGGTAGGTTTTCTTGAAACTTTTCAGTTTTTCTCTTGCATTTCTGAAGCAGAAATGAAACCTAGTGTTGAGTTGAGGACCAGGTCACTGAAGGGTATAGGAGCACAACCTCCTAAATAATCATGAGAGAAAGGAAATGCTGGATGCGTTTTCTGAATGTGTGGCTCTTGTGAGCTGGAGGAGCTTTGCAGATTCCAGCTTAGCAACCATGCCATGGAAACCCATTTGCACATTTGTTAAACCAAGGGGCAGAAAGCAGCCCAGTTGGATTTCTGCCATTTTGAGGTAAAACAATTATTCAGAGTTTGTTACCTGTCCCTTTGTCTGGGAAGGGGAGACTTTGGGAAAGAATAGTTAGGAAAGCTCTTCTCTTTTATTTCTGGCTTCTGTTTCTTGTCAAATGGGACTTAAAAGGCTTTTGTCACTCCATGTTTGCTCTGCCTCTCTTTCATCACATCTATTGTGGAGCTCACTCCCAGTGCTGTGAGTGGATGTGCAGCACTCATCCAATTGGGCACTATTGTCCCTCTTTTAGTCTTTGCTGAAAAAGCAGCGTTGTTCACTTTACTGAGCACTGGCAATTGGAGAGTGCAGTAAAACACAGCAGCAAACAGAGAGAAACAAAAAAAATGGGAGTTTGTGTGAGATACCAGGCAAAAAAGGAAGTCTCTTTTTTCCTTCAAGGGTCTGGCAGTGAATATATTTATTAGTGGGTAGGCTGTTTGCAGTTTGGGGTTCTGTGGTCCAGTTGCATGTTCCCGTGTTGTAGTTTTGGGGGCTGTTTTGTTTGAGAAACAGACGTCTCAGAACCAAAAGTGAGAAAGATATTTCCTCTTTGTGATGGAGAATTACTTGACCAGCCCTAACAACTACCAGGATAATAAGACTTGAAAAGCCACCTTCCCCAACCACATAACCCTCTCCAATACAAACCAGTGTGCTGCTCCCTTGAGTCCACAACTACCAGACAAAATAGCAATTGGGAACTGGAGAGATGCAGTTCATGTGTGTTGTTACTTTTTTACCCCATTATTTTAAAATAAGGCAAAAGAGACGTGTGATTATTGAGTTACAAACTGGTGTATTCACTGTGGTGAAGTGTGGGAACACAAGAGGATCTGGAGAGGGAAGGAGTTTGTTTGTTAATTTGAATTTTCTGCCATTTTACCTTTTCCAGAACTGTGTGGTGGATGCATACATGATATCCACAGCCTTAAGTGAAATTGTTTTAACATCCTGCAGTCTAGTGGAAAATAGAATCCAGCAGTACCATGAAGAAGAAGCTAACCACAGAGGAAAGAAAAGTAAATAAATACAGAAGAGCCTTGATGTATTTGGAATTTTTTCTGTGGGAGAACAAAAAAAAAAGTTCACTATTAAGCCTCATAAGAAAAACCCAACCAAACAAAAACTACCTAATTCTATGAAAAAAAATCTTTGTAATTTTTGCTCCAAATCACAAAAAAGCTTCATCTGTTCAAAATTTTTTTTTTTTTTCCCCATAATGTAGTTCTGCACATTTTCAAAGATTCCGGGTGTTCTTTGTTTGTCTTGTTGATTCTTCTGCTTTTTGTCTGCTGAGAGCAAAAGAAGAAAGGTTTTCCCTTTTTGAGTTTTCTTCTTTTTGTTTTTGCTTTTGTCACACATTTCCTTTCCTGAATTTTGAGATGCTGCTATATCTGCAGCAGGGGGGTGTGGGGAAATTTGGCTAAAGTAATATGCCATAAGAAAAACTAACTAAGAAAAAACCCCTAAATCATAAATATTTCCAATCTCAAACTCCTACTCTCACCCTGTGGTATTCTGCTGTGTTCAGTGGCCTGCTTCCTTGTTCCTAAAGTACTATATAAATGAGATGTGAGACACTGAATGTGGGAATAACAGGATGTGCAGTTCCAGCGAAAGGACTTTGGGCAGATTATACAGAAGTATGTTTTTTTATGAGTGTAAGAAGTGATAGCCCAGGCCAGTGAGAATGATATCTTGGGTCAGAAAAGCGCTCCCATATATATGATGTGTGAATGTCCTTTGGCCTGTTCTGTGAATGAGTGGCAACACAAGTGAAACAAACATAACATGAGTGTGGTGTGTTTTTAATAAGAATTATTGGAAAAACATCTTATATAACATCTTAGTCCAGGCCTGTATCTGTAAATCCTATAAACAGTCAATGGCCAATAAAGAGGGCTACAGCCTGGCTCAGCTCTTTGCTCTGCCCAGCTCTGTGCCCCTTCCTGAACAGGATCTCTGTCTGTACCTGCATCTTTGTCTGCGTCCTGGTGTGCATCGTTTCTAATCGCTGCAACTGAAATTAATTTAGTTTTCAATTCCGATAATACCACAAAAGATGGTCTTGAGAACCAGGAGCTCACTTCTTTCGGTGAACTTAGGAGTGTTTAAACAAAAATCCTTTGCCAAGCTTTTGTGTCAACACATCCCACCTCTATCACCTTTTGATTTTCTCTAGTGCCATGAAAAGCCTTACTGTGAGCTTTGGTGCGCTGTGGAGAGGAGCGGGGCATGTAGAAGTTTGCTGTTGCCCCCGTCACTCCGTAGCGCAGTGGAAACACACTCAGACTCACCCTTTGTGTTGCCTTCATGGCTCGTGCATTTGTCTAAAGGCCTTTCCTGAGTATGCCGGTGCCAAGAAAGATGAGAATGTTTAGTTTGTCCTGAATTACGTCTATATATGTTAGTTTTTGTTTTTGTTTTTGTTTTTTTTTTTTTCCAGAAACACAACTAAATAATTTCATGAGTAAAACATACTAGCAATCTAAGAAGAATGAACGTTGTTCAATGGTAGCATGAATCCATTCTATTTTATGCTGTTTAAGTCCCTGTTTTTCCAAACTTTCCTCCCTTTGGTGTGTTCATTCTTCTTTCTCTTACCAGTTGGTGGACACCATGGTTCAGGAGTGGAATGGGGCCTTGACCCTTGCAACAGCACTAAAGTGTAGGGTGAGCTCACTGCAGCACGTGAAACCATGCCACAAAGGTGTGATGTGGCAGTATAGCAAAGCTGATTTCACATCTAGATGCTGCTAGAAAGTGAGGTCCTGCTTCTCCCCTTCAGACTTCAGAATGCAAATTCCAATTGCCTCTGCAGAGCAGCAAAAGAATGAACCGTACTTTTGTGCTAGCTTGGTTCTGTGATCTGACACACCATGGGCTCAAACAAAGACCACTGCAAGAAAGAGATGGAGCAGGAGGATTTGGCTGGAGCTAGTGTACAGGCTGCCTGTTTTGGCAAGGGTGTACTCTTTCCCTTCCCAGCTCCTAATCTTCTCCTGTAACATCCTACCTGACAGAGCAGGGGTCCCTGAAGCATCCCACAGTGGGGCATGTTATAACTGTGACCTTGAAAGAAGCCCTGCTGGTCAAATGCTGCCCCTTGATGTCACATTTCATGACAGCCTAGAGCAACCAAGGGGTGCATCTGCTCTGTAGCTGTGAACACGACTACAATAGAGCAATAAAGTAGGTGGTTGTAGGAAGGTCACAACCTAAATAAAACAACGATTTCTTCATCTCTGAGGGTAATATCAGCTACTCCTCAGTTCTGTTGAATGAGAAAGTTTCACAAGACATCTGTGCATGGCAGCCAGGTGAGGGAGGTGATTGTCCCGCTCTGCTCTGCACTGGTGCAGCCTCACCTGGAGCACTGTGTACAGTTCTGGGTGCCACAGGATAAAAAAAGATATCAAGCTACTGGAGAGTGTCCAGGAGAGGGCTACAAAGTTGGTGAAGGGTTTAGAGAGGAAGCCGTATGAAGAGCAGCTAAAGTCACTTGGTTTGTTCAGCCTGGAGAAGATGACACTAAGAGGAGACCTCATAGTGGTCTACAGTTTCCTTACAAGGGGAGGAGGAGGGGCAGGCACTGGTCTCTTCTCTCTGGTGACCAATGACAGGACCCGAGGGAATGGCAGGAAGATGTGCCAGGGTTGGACATTAGGAAAGGGTTCTTCACCCAGAGGGTGGTGGAGCACTGGAACAGGCTCCCCAGAGAGGTAGTCATGGCTCCAACCCTGACAATATTCAAGAAGCTTTTGGGTAACACCCTCAGACATATGGTGTGAATTCTGGGGTTATCCTATGCAGGGACAGGGGTTGGACTTGATGATCCTTGTGGACCTCTCCCAACTTAGGACATTCTGTGATTCTCCTCATGCCCCTCAGATAGAGACTTGCAGCCACCACATATTTATGACTGAAAAACATAGCCTGGAGTGCTTGTTAAACAGGTTTGCCTATGACACCACTTGAAAACAGAGTTGCCATCCAAAGGGATCTGGACAGGCTGGTGGAATGGGCTGACAGGATCCTTATGAAATTTGACATGAACAAATACAAAGCCCTATATCTGGGAAAGAAGAAACCCTCACGTGCTGGGGACTGACAGTTTGGGGAGCAGCTCTGTTGAAAAAGACCTGGTGATCTTTGCAGGCACCAACCTGAACATGAAACAAGCCTGCCCTGGCAGCAAAGAAGGCCAACAGCATCCTAGGCTGTATTAACAAGGCCCTAGCCAGTGGATTGAAGGAAATTATTATTCACCTCTACTAAGTGCTTCTTAGACATTGTCTAGAGCACTGCATCTATTTTTGGGTCACTGCATACAAAAAGATGTTGATAAAGTGAGGTGAGTTGAATAGAGGGCCACGGACAAAGTCAGGGCACTATAGCACTTTCCTTGTGAGGAGAAGCTGGGGAACTGGTCTTGTTCAGCCTGGAGCAAAGGATTTGGTGGGACCTAATAGCAGTTTTCCAACACCTACAAGGAGGTTATGGAGAAGATGGACCCAGGCTTTTTGGAGTGAGTGGTACGTGGTGGGAGGATGAAAAAGTGACAGGCATAAACCGAAACAAGAATTTCCAACAGATAAAATGAGAAACGTTTTTTGTGGTTTTTTTTTTTTTTTAAATGAGAGAAGTAACAGTTTAGATCATGTTACACAGAGAAGTTAAGTAGTCTCCATACTTGGGGAATTTTCAAGACCTGACTGGAAAAGCCCTGAGCAACCGTATCTGACCTCATAGTTGTTCCTGTTCTGAGCAGCGGTTTGGACTTGATGGCATCCAGAAGTCACTTCCAACCTGAATTATCTTGTGAACCCATGGTCCTCCTGGCTAGCAGGATCATTCAGCCTCATGACTTAAGACCCAAGAGTGGCAAACCCTAATATTTCTTGTCCCATACTATTACCCAGCAATCTTGCTGTAAATAAAGACGATCCGTGTCCCTTGTCCATCCCTCCTATTCAGCCATGTCAGACTACTGCTTTCCTTATCTGGATTTATGTATACTGACATTGACTTGAGTGGGTCTAATGAGTTTCTTTGCTTTGTCCTAGCACTCAGCAATCAGTTTGTCCCTGCAATTTGTCTCCCCTCAGTTTGGTCTTTTGGGATTTTTGTTGCTATTTCTCTTTTTTTTTTTTTTTTGGTGAAACTTTTTTTTCAGGATGCTGTTTTATTGCTTTTGACACAGCAGAAGCAGAAGATTCTACAACAACTGCAAGAAAAAGGGAACTCACATAGTAATTGCTGATGTGTAGGGTTTCAACATGCAAGATGCTCTTCCAAGAAAGCCTATGGTAGTTCCTGTAAGCAGTTCATGAGCAGTAATGAAAAAAAGGGTGTTTGTCTGTGGAAAAACACCAGTTCCAGAGACTCCCTTTTGTGAACTCACTTTTCAAGATTAGTGTGTAAGTATAATTAGGGGACACTGACTTAGCCGACTGCACAGGCTGCCACAGACAAGATGCTGCCTTCAACAGCTCCACAGGAGCTATCAGGACTCATAAAATGTAAGTGTAGACAGCCAAGTCCTCTTCCTCCTGTCCACTAGTGAAAAAATGCACATCCTCACTCTCTAGATCCACCAGCACAATCACAGGTCTTTCAGATATCACTATGAACTCCCAGTCTGTCCAATACCATGCCTGGTTCTTGGCTCTCTGACCGAGAGATATGTCTGTTACTCATTGGCTAGTCCAGCTTGATGGTTGCTAGCCAACTTGCCCTGCTTTACCAGCTCAGCCTCAATGTGGCTGCTCAAATGGCTGCGTAGGTAAGAAGGGGGAAAGTGAATCAAAAACCAACAAACTATGCCACCTCTGCCACCTGGATATCTCACACAGAAACCTTTTGGAAAACTAACGTTATGTCTCAGATGTGCTTCCCAAGTAAGAAAAACTACAAACGTAAGCAAGAAAAAATATTCTGGGAAACTCATCACAAAATACATTGATCTGTTTTCATTACTGTAATTCAACTGGCTTCTAAACAATAAAGACAAGTGTAATATCAACCACTCCTCAGTTCTGTTGAATGGGGAAGTTTCACAAGACATCTGTGCAAGGTATAAATACAGGCACATGAACTGCATCTCAGAACAGCAGCACAGGGCGGGAGAAGCACCACCAGCAATCCCCGTCTGAGACGCTGACATCAAGGTGAGATGCACACTTTTCACATGAAAACTTTCAGTGGCTTCTTGGGCAGCTACTGTGAAATGCCGTTGAAGAGAAAGAGGTTGAAGTGTTGGGATTAGAGCTATAAAATGTATGTGAGGATCTGATGTATTTGCAGAAACTTAATGAACCTTCGAGGTGATGAGAAGACAACTGCAGAATAATCACACTTTACAAAGGGAGAGGGTGGAGAGAGCCACTGCTACAAAAGGGGTGAAAGTGAGCATATTTTACAAATATGGATGTAGGATCTTAAGGTTGAGTCAGTAAAATCAACTGGTTTATTATTGTGATGACTTTTTCTATAGACAGAAGGACACTTTTCTGGCACTTAATCAGTAACATTTGGTTAGTCACAACCTTTGACCCTTTGAGGTTTTGACCTTTTTTGCCCTTTGCTTTTTTGCATATATTAGTATTTTGTTGTCTTATTAAACTGTTCTTATCTCAACCCATGAGTTTTTCCCTTCCTTTCAGTTCTCTTCCCTATGCCACTCAGGTGGTGGGAAGCAGAGAGGGAGTGGCTGTTGTTAGCTGGGGTTAACCAGCACAATCACGTAGAGATATGTCTTTTTTAAGTGAGACTTAAGTGAGGTGTGTTTTTTTTGTGGTGCTGCTGTTTTGTGTGTGTGTCTGCAGTGTTTGTTTGTATATATTGTTTGTTTTTGTTTGTTTGTTTGACTGTGTTGCTTACATCTGTCAATTTTAGTCTGACATTTAATGTTACTTAGGCAGATCTGATCTTCTCCCATCCCTTGCCAGAATGAACTAGAGTAACTGGTTTTTTTCCTCAGACATATTTGCCATTAAATAAGTTATTTCAGTGAGTCTAAAAGTTCAGTTCTGCCTTAGCAGAATAGCTTTTTTCTTCCTATTTACAGTACAAAATGCACGTTCATTTAGAAATTGATTGAATGTCTCTACTTCCTTACTTGTAGTATAATGTGGATCATGGAAACTAGTCCTAACAATAAATTCCAGTTTCTAAAGTAATTCTTGAATGCAGTGTCAATTATAAAGTGATTTATCACTAGTTATATATTATATTTCATTATTACTAGGATGTACCAATAAGATGTTAAACTAAATGCTCAGATATCCCTTGCACATATACACAAACCAACACACACAACTGAATAAAACTGGACAATTTTGGTGTACATATCTCATTTTACAATTTTCTTCCAAATTCAAGTTTCTGTGTCACGCCCCCACTCTTTTCCAGCTGCTTCTATATTTATCCTCTGCTAAAAATATCTTACTTGCCCTTTTTTCCCTCCTCTCCAGTATTTAGTGTATGGTGAAATAAGCCTTCTTACTGGCATTGCTTATTTTCTTTATTTTCTCTTTTCCTCTTCTGTAGGCTGTCATCCAGCTCCTACTGCAAGAAATCCGAACTACAGAAGTCCTCCTGTGATGGGAAAAATCATCATTTATGAGCATGCCAACTTCCAGGGATACTCCAAAGAATTCACCAGTGACATTGCCAATCTAAAAGATGTAGATTGGAATGATTGTATCTCCTCAGTGAAAGTAATAGGTCAGCCTTGGGTGGCTTATGAGCACCACAACTATACAGGCCGGTTACTTGTATTTGAAGACGGTGAACATAGCTTTGTTGGTCCAGAGATGAATGATAAAATCACATCTCTGCAGTTGATCACTGAAAGTCTGCACAATCCCCAGATCACTCTCTATGAACATTCCAACTATCAAGGGAAGAGCAGAGTGATAAGAGAAGCAACCAATCTGGCTAGGGGATATGACAATGACACCACATCTTCTCACAAAGTCCAGAGAGGTGCCTGGCTGTTGTGTGAACACAGCGATGGAAGTGGCTTTCGTTACATTGCGCGAGAACACGAACACCTTCCACATTACAGTGCAATTGGTTTCAATGACAAGCTTTCATTTCTGCGTCCCCTTCTCCCTGGCTGTCGCTGTTAGACTGCAAATCCTGCAATGCTGAGGGAAAATGCAGCCCCAGCAAGAAATTTGAGACCTAGATCTCTCTCTGTGCTTGTATTGCTTTTTTCCCCCTGTGTCACAGGAGCACTGAATGGGAGAGCTCTCTTTCATGCTGCACTGCAGATCTGTATTTCTCAATCCTGCCTTGCACTGTTCTCCATCCCCATAATCCCCATGGACGCAAGAACTATCATATTTAGTCAAATGAAGGAGACTCAAAGATAAAAGAGACGCAAGGAGTGTGTAACCTATTAAACCTGCAGCTGACAATCAGATGTCCTGCACTATGTAATGTAAAAACATGGCATGTTGCTTCTGTTGCTAGGTACATAATCAAAATGGGAGTATATAACCAGCATCACTTACTTTGTAATTTGTTTTACAATGCTCTTGCTTTACCATGGCCTCTGTCATTTTTTGTATTCCGCTTTGTGTTGTTGCCATTAAAGAAGCTATTGAAAGGAACAATGAGTCTATTTTATGTATTGTTTGTGGTTTAATATCAATAAATATTGCCTTTTCTTTATGACATATCTCTGTGTATTCAGAGAACAATTCACAAAGTCACTTGTGAACATTTTTCATGAATCTCTCCTAAGAGATTTTATTTTCTTCCATTCTCCCTTGCCAGTAACATTGGGCTCAGGCTTGACTCAACCAGACTTAAAGTCTTAGTAAGCATGCCAAGTATTGCTGTGATCCTGTCCAAACTCTTGCCTGAAGACTTTACTTAATTATCACAAGACTGATAGTATCTCAAGACATTGATCATACTAATGATATAGTCTTCTACTGCCCTAAATTATGTAATAAACCAGAAAGCTTTGATAACTTGGAATTGATTGATTGGAAAAGGAAAACCTGTCTGATTTTTTTAAACCTTTGTTATTGTGATACGAGATATGATTTTGAATTCACAGTGTTTCAATCAGAAAGGAAAATCCACTTCTTCTAAAGTTACCTCCATTGTAATTCTACATCATAATGGTGTTTTCCCTTTGTAACAGTCTCGAGAGTCACCATGTGGTATGTTCTACTGATGGCCAAACTTATGGGGGTGTGGCAGGCGCATGTCGAAGGACACACACCTCCGTGTTCTGATAGACCCGGCATGGCACTAAGGGAGAAGACCACAGACTGCTCGAGACCATTTGAGACCCTTCAAGGTTACCCGAGACCCTTTGGGACTCTTCCATCTTTTGCAATCACTCCCCAGTGGTGCCTGCCCAAAAGACCAGAGATTACACAAGCAGGCAATCCTGAGGTCTGTAACAAGCCCACCTCTACAAGTACTGGCAGCAGACACCATCACAAGAACTACTCTGCCCACCACTCTCATTGTGGGAGCCACACCAGACACCAGAGGATGCTGTGCTTTGCTGGATCCGGACTACAAGCCTAAGGGTTGACCTTGATCTGCCATAAGCTCCAGGTAGGACCATTCTCTCTGGCTGTGGTGTAGAAAACATTTTTAACATCTAGTCCAGTCCAGACTGGCCCAAGGGCTACCGCATGAGTTATCTCACACTTAATTTGTTCAAAGGCTTGTCAGTGATCAGGGTCCCATTCAAAATGGTTATTTTTCCAAGCCACTCAATACACAGGACTCACAATTTGACTGTAGTCCGGAATATGCATTCTCCAAAAACCTACAACACGCAAGAAATTCTGTGTCTCCTTTTTATTAGTAGGTGGACATATAGCTGCAATTTTGTTGATCACATCCATTGGTATGTGACAACGCCCATCTTGCCATTTTATTCCTAAAAACTGGATCTCTCACGCAGGTCCCTTGACCTTGCTTTGTTTTATGGCAAAACCGGCATTCAAAAGAATCTGAATTATTCTCTCACCTTTCTCAAAGACTTCTTTTGCTGTGTTGTCCCATACAATGATGTCATCATTATATTTCAAGTGTTCTGGAGCTTTATCTTGTTCCAGCGTGGTTTCGATCAGCCCGTGGCAGATTGTAGCGCTGTGTTTCCACACCTGGGACAAGCGATTCTAAGTGTACTGGATGCCCTTCCAAGTTAAAACAAACTGCGGTCTGCCCTCTGCTGCTAAAGGCATAGAGAAAAATGTGTTAACAATGTCAGTTCTGGCATACCACTGAGCTGCCTATGACTCCAGTTCAAATTGCAGTTCTAACATGTCAGACACAGTAACACTCAGTGGTGGCATAACTTCATTCAGGCCACGATAGTCTACTGTTAATCTCCACTTGTCACTAGACTTATGCACTGGCCAAACTGGGCTGTTAAAAGGTGAGTGAGTCCTACTGATCACACCCTGGCTCTCCAGTTGACAAATCAACTTCTGGATAGGAATCCAAGTCTCGATTGGTGCAATATTGCCAGCAATGCACAGTCAAGGTAGCACTTGGCACCTGCTTGTCGTCAACCATCAGCAATCCTACTACAGAATGGTCCTCTGAGAGATCAGTCAAAGTAAACAGCTGTTCAATATTCTCAGCGTCCACAACTGCTATGCCAAATGCCCACTGATACCCTTTTGGGTCCTCAAAATACCCTCTCCTGAGGTAGTCTATACCAAGGATGCACGGATCATCTGGGCCAGTCTTACTTATGAGATAAGTAACAGTTTAGATCATGTTACACAGAGAAGTTAAGTAGTCTCCATACTTGGGGAATTTTCAAGACCTGACTGGAAAAGCCCTGAGCAACCGTATCTGACCTCATAGTTGTTCCTGTTCTGAGCAGCGGTTTGGACTTGATGGCATCCAGAAGTCACTTCCAACCTGAATTATCTTGTGAACCCATGGTCCTCCTGGCTAGCAGGATCATTCAGCCTCATGACTTAAGACCCAAGAGTGGCAAACCCTAATATTTCTTGTCCTATACTATTCCTCAGCAATCTTACTGGTTCTGCCGATAGTGAGGCTGGACATGTAACTCACATGCACGTCCACACAAAGGACACTGACTTAGCCAACTGCACAGGCTGCCACAGACAAGGTGCCTTCAACAGCTCCACAGGAGGTATCAGGACTCATAAAATGTAAGTGTAGACAGCCAAGTCTCCTTCCTCCTGTCCAGATGATTAAGACTGAAATCCACTAGTGAAATCTTACACATCCACACGCTTGTCTCACAGGCATCCTCGCACTCATGATACCTTGAATATCAGCACAAGTCTTCTGCACATCTAATACCCCTACCTCAAATCTGGGTCTCCTACTTGCTGGCTAGTCCAGCTGCAAGTTTGTTAGCAAATTACACCATTATGACTCATTTTGAACCAAAACTGTCTTGTTCTTATTACATTAATGAAGCAGATGCTCTCATATTCCTCACACCCTTATAAGTATGACTTGCTTGGAGTAGAGGATACAGAGGATCTGAGGCCAACTATACTCCAACTGAAAAAGAGATACTAGCAGCATATGAAGGAGTTCGAGCTGCTTCAGAAGTGATCGGCACTGAAGCACAGCTCCTCCTGGCACCTCGACTGCCGGTGCTGAGCTGGATGTTCAAAGGAACAGTTCCCTCTCCACATCATGCAACCGAGGTTATGTGGAGTAAACGTATTGCATTGATCACGCAATGAGCTCGAATTGAAAATCCCAATTGCCCAGGGATCTTAGAAGTGATTACAGACTGGCCAGAAAGCAAAGATTTTGGGATGTCTCCAGATGAGGAGGAAGTAAAACGTGCTGAAGAAGCACCACCATATAATACGCTTCCAGAGACTGATAAGCAGTATGCACTGTTCACAGATGGATCCTGTTGTCTTGTAGGAAAACATCGAAGGTGGAAAGCTGCTGTGTGGAGTCCCACACGACAAGTTACAGAAGCCACTGAAGGACAAGGTGAATCCAGTCAGTTTGCAGAAGTGAAAGCCATCCAGCTGGCTTTGGACATTGCTGAACGAGAAAAGTGGCCAATACTTTATCTCTATACTGACTCATGGATGGTAGCAAATGCCTTGTGGGGGTGGCTACAGCAATGGAAGAAAAGCAACTGGCAGCGCAGAGGTAAACCCATTTGGGCTGCCACACTGTGGCAAGACATTGCTGCTCGGCTAGAGAGCCTGCCTGTGAAAGTTCGTCATGTAGATGCTCACGTGCTTGAAAGTCGAGCCACTGAGGAACATCTAAACAACCAACAAGCAGATCAAGCTACTAAGATTAAAGTAGCTGAGGTGGACTTGGACTGGCAACATAAAGGTGAACTTTTCCTAGGTCAGTGGGCCCATGATGCTTCAGGGCATCAAGGCAGAGATGCAACATACAAATGGGCTCGCGATTGAGGGGTGGATTTAACTATGGACGCTATTTCACAGGTTATTCATGAATGTGAAACTTGCACCGAAATCAAACAAGTAAAACGGTTAAAACCTGTATGGTATGAGGGGCGATGGTTAAAGTATAAGTATGGAGAAGCTTGGCAGATTTATTATATTACACCTCCACAAACATGACAAGGTAAGCGTTATGTACTTACAATGGTGGAAGCAACCGCTGGATGGTTGGAAATATATGCCGTACCTCATGGTACAGCCCGAAATACTATCTTGGACCTCGAAAAGCAAGTCCTTTGGCGACACGGTACGCCAGAAAGAATTGAATCAGACAATGGCACTCATTTCGAAAACAGTCTTATAGACAATTGGGCCAAAGAACATGGTATTGAGTGGGTATATCATATTCCATATCATGCACCAGCCTCTGAGAAAATTGGAAGGTACAATGGTTTGTTAAAAAATACACTAAAGGCACTTGGTGGTGGAACCTTTAAAAACTGGGATTCACATTTAGCGAAAGCCACTTGGTTGGTCAACACTAGGGGATCAACCAATCGAGCCGGGCCTGCCCATTCAGAAATTCTACAGACTATAGAAGGAGATAAAGTCCCTGTAGTACACATGAAAAATATCTTAGGAAAGGCAGTCTGGGTTACTCCTGCCTCAGGCAAAGGCAAACCTATTCGTGGGATTGCTCTTGCCCAGGGACCTGGCAGCACCTGGTGGGTGATGCTTAAGGATGGAGAAGTTCGGTGTGTACCTCAAGGTGATTATATTTTAGGTGAAAATACTCAATACTGAACTGCATTATGTGAATTGCTGCACTAACAGTGTTTAACAAGTGTCTTTCAGATCAAGACAATGGTGATGAAACTAGAGCTAGCTTCTTTAAGCGGCGCCTGACAACTTCTTCAAAGTTGGTGTCTTTAACCCACAAACAGTGGTCATGAGATGCACTTGTACCATTTTTCCTGCCCTGGGAGACTGTTGTGACAAAATGAACTTAATGAACTTGTTCAAAGGATGGTCCACTGATTAAGATTAATTACTCCTGTGTATATATGTACATACGTGTATATATATATATATAGTAGTAGTGATTAATTAGATTGTATTGATAGATTGTATTGATAAGGTTTAAGTATTCAGTGAATGGTATATTTTAAGGGGTGGAATGTCCTGGTTTTGTTAAAATACATGTTTCTCTTTTAGTGAATTTTGCCTGTCAGCTAAAGCCTTCATATTAGCTGCATTTTCCTGGAGAACCAGGCACATGTTTTGGTAAACCTAGCAATGGAATGCAAACTTACTGATAAGCACAGATGGACATCTCGTGAGAAGGACCATGAGAAACCGGTGACCAAGAAACTAACCAACTGTGTATAACATTCCATTCACGTGAATACTTCATATAAAAGTGGGAGATCACGAGGATCTCGTTCCCCTTTATTCGCTTTTCCTTTTCCCTTCTGCTTATGGCCGACATTAGGAGAGGACCTTGCTAGTTGTCCCTGCTAACTGAGGCCTAGTGAGAGACTGAATCCAGCTCCGGTTGGCTACAGAGTCTAATCCAGGACTTTGGGTGCTGGCTCTGCAGTTGCTGAGACTTTCAAGATTGGTTTTGTATGTTTTGTATTATTTTCTCTATTCTTATTAGTAGCATTAGTAAAACATCTTTAACTTTTCCAACTCTCTTCTCTCTGTCCTTCTTTCCCTCCCGATCGCCTGTCCTGAGTGGGAAGGGGGGAGAGGGAGGGGCAAAAGGGGGAAGTGGAGCGGGGGGAGAGGAGGTTGACAGTACATCTGCCAGGGTTTGATTGTCACCCCACAATCCTAACCCTCGACACTTGCCATACTTTAAAATTCAGAAGTGCTGCAAGCCTAGAGACATAAAGAACAAGAGGGATCTTAGCAGGAGAGAAGGAGACACTTGTAGAGTTGGTGACTGAAGGATAATAGACAACAAGGTTCAACAGAATAATTCAACTAGATTTAGACCTGTGCAGGATTCATGCCTCTAGAATATGGTTTAGCAGACACCATGCCCTGTATCAGCTACAAGTCAGCATCATCTATCACACGTCACCACCACTGTAATATCAGAGATTTTAATGCAAGGCCAGCCCTGGCTTCCCTGGCAAAGCACCACACACTTCACTATCCCACACAGTATTCAAGGTTTGATGAAGACAGTCTTCGACCCATTATGACTGCTTAGTGACATAGGTCTCAAAGGTCTCTCTAACTTTTCCCTGCCTTAAATGTCTGATGGCGGTGGCCTAGTGCAGACAGTTTCCTCCGAGTGGACACCAGTAGTGTCTCACATTTTTCAACAAAAAAGGCAAGCAGAAATACTAAAAACCACCACCATTTCTTGTTGCTTTTGTGCTGAAATTTCATTTTATACTAATGCGGATTTTCAAGAAAGTTTTATGTGATCACATAAAATATTTGGTGAAAACATAAATCAGAAACACCTGATAAAGCAACAAAGGCTGGAAACTGACCCTGGGAATTGTTCTAGTGATGATCGTGTTATATGTTTAGAATGCCTACTTGTTCATTTCAAAACTAGCAGGAAAGAACATCTTCTTCTAGTTGTGTGGTCCTGTAAAAAAGTTGCCCAGAAACAAAAGATAAAAGACAGATAATATTTATGAGGAAAACCAATGTTTGCATAGATAATTCTGCAGTGCATGATAAATTCAATGCAGCTATTCATTAGACGATCTTTCTAGTGCTTGGTATTTGGTCAGGTACACAAGAGCAGAATGAGTGAAGCCTGAAATCCCCCTGAAAGATGGTGATCAAACAGAGGATGGGCTGAGCTCTGAGCACCCATATCACAGAAGAAACTCCAGAGGAGTTTATGGGATGCCATTTTCTGCAAAGAAGAGGTCCAGTATGACTCAAACCGTGTGATCAAGTAATGACATTCATCACACCTCATTAAACTGTTTTCCCTCAGTGTTAACTGTACATTGTTCCCCATGTCCAGCACTTTTCTGGAGAAGCACCATTGAAGGCAGTGTTCACAGTGAAGTGTGCTTCTTTCACAGTCACAGATCACAGCGATCACACACAGACTGAGCTCTCAAAAGCATACCTAAGGTACTGCCATTTAGGTGATCACAGAAGAAACACTTCATTCCAAGACATCTGTGTCAGTATCAATTTGAATCCTATGATCATGAGATCTTCCAAAAAGATCCTTCAGTGCACTGCTAGCAGCTCTTTTTGTTAAGAGCAAAGTCTGGTATTTGGGAGAACCAATCACTTGATGCAGGAGAAAATGTATACCCATGTAAAGAAGAAAATAAAGAAGGATGACGAAATGAGGAGAAACAGGATCTGTCTTTAAAAAGACAGAAAAATATGCCGGGGAAAAATAATCTCTGCTTTCATGTTCTGTGAGCAGAAATGGAAACAGTTGACACACGAAAAATGTTAAAAAGAAATATTACACCAAGTATTTACTTCAGAATGAATGGGGAAAATGTTTGGAGTAATGTTTAGCACAGTAATATTACTGTGTGAAACACCATCTCTAACCAAATTCAATTATTTAATTTCAAAACAGACAGTATAAAGCACCATTTACAATACTTGGGGATTACCACAAATTAAAATATCAGCAAAGATGTATGTTTGTTTTCCCATGTTTCTACTTGAAAATTTTTACTTTCAATCCATTTTTAGGCCATACTAATAGTTGTCTGTTTACACCCTATTTCTGGGTTCTACACTGTGACCTTCCCTTCTGTTTTTAATTTTGGTGCTTCTGATTATCATCTACCATAGTATCATCTACATCTATGACTATACATATAGGCATGTATGATTGCATATGTTGCTATGGACATTTATTTATACACATAGTATTTTCATTTTGCTCTGGAAGTAGCTCATCATGAAAGAGACAACTTTAAAAACAAGCAACTACAGCTAGTACAAGGTTATGTTCACCGTTATTCTACTCTGAAAGTTACTTATCTCGTGAATTTGCACAGTACCTGTGGTATACTAGCCAAATCACACATAACACACTTTCCATTGCTTGCTGAAATAAATACATTTATTTTCAACAGGCAGTCCAGTGCTGCGGTAGGTCTGTTTTTCCCAACCCTTGAAACTGCAGGTTTTCCCGAGAAAAGCAGGCAAACAGTGATCTGTTCCCAGCCTCAGCAGGAGCAGTGCTCCTTCCTGGCCCGACCGTGGTCCCCAGCCCTGCGGGTACCCAGCGGGACCCCTTCTCTGGGCAGCCGCTGGCAACCACTCAGGCAGGGCAGGAGGGGCCGTGTGGCCAGAGGGTGCTGCTGCTGCTCTCGCATCGCTCACTCTGTTTTCGCTTTGTGCTACGCAGGACTGCTGTCAAGACTTTGCTGCTTCAGAGACTCTGCCTCTCCAAAAGGTGGTCTCTTTTTCACCTCAGCACGTGTTTCCTTGCTCCCACAAAAGGCAAGGGGAAACCTTTCACCATTCACCGTTCTGCTTAGTATGGCAAAGCATTTTCTGGTATTGCTTGATTTGAAATTTAAAACCTTAAAACTCTGTAACTGTCCATGACTTTAGGAAGAGCTGTAGGTACAGAGATCCCCTGAAAATCTGATGCCGGATGGGTAGGTTTTCTTGAAACTTTTCAGTTTTTCTCTTGCATTTCTTAAGCAGAAATGACATCTAGTGTTGAGTTGAACACCAGGTCGCTGAAGGGTATAGGAGCACAACCTCCTAAATAATCACGAGAGAAATAAAATGCTGGATGCGTTTTCTGAACGTGTGGCTCTTGTGAGTTGGAGGGGCTTTCCCAGCCAAATGTGGTGCTCTGAAACCAGCATCTTTTAGAACTTTGCTTTTTTTTTTTTGGCCCTGGTACTAAGAATCTAATTAGTCTGAGCCTTTGAGTTTGCAGATTCCAGCTTAGTAACCATGCCATGGAAATCCATTTGCACATTTGTTAAACAGAGGGGCGGAAAGCAACCCAGTTGGATTTCTGCCATTTTGAGGTAAAACAATTATTCAGAGTTTGTTACCTTTCCCTTTGTCTGGGAAGGGGAGACTTTGGGAAAGAATAGTTAGGAAAGCTCTTCTCTTTTATTTCTGGCTTCTGTTTCTTGTCAAGTGGGACTTAAAAGGCTTTTGTCACTCAGTGTTTGCTCTGCCTCTCTTTCATCACATCTATTGTGGAGCTCACTCCCAGTGCTGTGAGTGGATGTGCAGCACTCATCCAATTGGGCACTATTGTCCCTCTTTTAGTCTTTGCTGAAAAAGCAGCGTTGTCCACTTTACTGAGCACTGGCAATTGGAGAGTGCAGTAAAACACAGCAGCAAACAGAGAGAAACAAAAAAAAAGGGAATTTGTGTGAGATATCAGGCAAAAAAGGAAGTCTCTTTTTTCCTTCGAGGGTCTGGCAGTGAATATATTTATTAGTGGGTAGGCTGTTTGCAGTTTGGGGTTCTGTGGTCCAGTTGCATGTTCCCGTGTTGTAGTTTTGGGGGCTGTTTTGTTTGAGAAACAGACGTCTCAGAACCAAAAGTGAGAAAGATATTTCCTCTTTGTGATGGAGAATTACTTGACCAGCCCTAACAACTGCCAGGATAATAAGACTTGAAAAGCCACCTTCCCCAACCACATAACCCTCTCCAATACAAACCAGTGTACTGCTCCCTTGAGTCCACAACTACCAGACAAAATAGCAATTGGGAACTGGAGAGATGCAGTTCATGTGTGTTGTTACTTTTTTACCCCATTATTTTAAAATAAGGCAAAAGAGACGTGTGATTATTGAGTTACAAACTGGTGTATTCACTGTGGTGAAGTGTGGGAACACAAGAGGATCTGGAGAGGGAAGGAGTTTGTTTGTTAATTTGAATTTTCTGCCATTTTACCTTTTCCAGAACTGTGTGGTGGATGCATACATGATATCCACAGCCTTAAGTGAAATTGTTTTAACATCCTGCAATCTAGTGGAAAATAGAATCCAGCAGTACCATGAAGAAGAAGCTAACCACAGAGGAAAGAAAAGTAAATAAATACAGAAGAGCCTTGATGTATTTGGAATTTTTTCTATGGGAGAACAAAAAAAAAAAGTTCACTATTAAGCCTCATAAGAAAAACCCAACCAAACAAAACCTACCTCATTTTATGAAAAAAAAAATCTTTTAGTCATTTTTGCTCCAAATCACAAAAAGGTTTCATTTGTTCAAACGTGTTTTATTTTTTCTTTTCCCCATAGTGTAGTTCTGCACGTTTTCAAAGATTCCGGATGTTCTTTGTTTGTCTTGTTGATTCTTCTGCTTTTTGTCTGCTGAGAGCAAAAGAAGAAGGGTTTTCCCTTTTTGAGTTTTCTTCTTTTTGTTTTTGCTTTTGTCACACATTTCCTTGCCTGAATTTCTAGATGCTGCTATATCTGCAGCAGGGGGGTGTGGGGAAATTTGGCTAAAGTAATATGCCATAAGAAAAACTAACTAAGAAAAAACCCCTAAATCATAAATATTTCCAATCTCAAACTCCTACTCTCACCCTGTGGTATTCTGCTGTGTTCAGTGGCCTGCTTCCTTGTTCCTAAAGTACTATATAAATGAGATGTGAGACACTGAATGTGGGAATAACAGGATGTGCAGTTCCAGCGAAAGGACTTTGGGCAGATTATACAGAAGTATGTTTTTTTATGAGTGTAAGAAGTGATAGCCCAGGCCAGTGAGAATGATATCTTGGGTCAGAAAAGCACTCCCATATATATGATGTGTGAATGTCCTTTGGCCTGTTCTGTGAATGAGTGGCAACACAAGTGAAACAAACATAACATGAGTGTGGTGTGTTTTTAATAAGAATTATTGGAAAAACGTCTTATATAACATCTTAGTCCAGGCCTGTATCTGTAAATCCTATAAACAGTCAATGGCCAATAAAGAGGGCTACAGCCTGGCTCAGCTCTTTGCTCTGCCCAGCTCTGTGCCCCTTCCTGAACAGGATCTCTGTCTGTACCTGCATCTTTGTCTGCGTCCTGGTGTGCATCGTTTCTAATCGCTGCAACTGAAATTAATTTAGTTTTCAATTCCGATAATACCACAAAAGATGGTCTTGAGAACCAGGAGCTCACTTCTTTCGGTGAACTTAGGAGTGTTTAAACAAAAATCCTTTCCCAAGCTTTTGTGTCAACACATCCCACCTCTATCACCTTTTGATTTTCTTTAGTGCCATGAAAAGCCTTACTGTGAGCTTTGGTGCGCTGTGGAGAGGAGCGGGGCATGTAGAAGTTTGCTGTTGCCCCCGTCACTCCGTAGCGCAGTGGAAACACACTCAGACTCAACACAACTAAATAATTTCATGAGTAAAACATACTAGCAATCTAAGAAGAATGAACGTTGTTCAATGGTAGCATGAATCCATTCTATTTTATGCTGTTTAAGTCCCTGTTTTTCCAAACTTTCCTCCCTTTGGTGTGTTCATTCTTCTTTCTCTTACCAGTTGGTGGACACCATGGTTCAGGAGTGGAATGGGGCCTTGACCCTTGCAACAGCACTAAAGTGTAGGGTGAGCTCACTGCAGCACGTGAAACCATGCCACAAAGGTGTGATGTGGCAGTATAGCAAAGCTGATTTCACATCTAGATGCTGCTAGAAAGTGAGGTCCTGCTTCTCCCCTTCAGACTTCAGAATGCAAATTCCAATTGCCTCTGCAGAGCAGCAAAAGAATGAACCATGTTTTTGTGCTAGCTTGGTTCTGTGATCTGACACACCATGGGCTCAAACAAAGACCACTGCAAGAAAGAGATGGAGCAGGAGGATTTGGCTGGAGCTAGTGTACAGGCTGCCTGTTTTGGCAAGGGTGTACTCTTTCCCTTCCCAGCTCCTAATCTTCTCCTGTAACATCCTACCTGACAGAGCAGGGGTCCCTGAAGCATCCCACAGTGGGGCATGTTATAACTGTGACCTTGAAAGAAGCCCTGCTGGTCAAATGCTGCCCCTTGATGTCACATTTCATGACAGCCTAGAGCAACCAAGGGGTGCATCTGCTCTGTAGCTGTGAACACGACTACAATAGAGCAATAAAGTAGGTGGTTGTAGGAAGGTCACAACCTAAATAAAATAACGATTTCTTTATCTCTGAGGGTAATATCAGCTACTCCTCAGTTCTGTTGAATGAGAAAGTTTCACAAGACATCTGTGCATGGCAGCCAGGTGAGGGAGGTGATTGTCCCGCTCTGCTCTGCACTGGTGCAGCCTCACCTGGAGCACTGTGTGCAGTTCTGGGTGCCACAGGATAAAAAAAGATATCAAGCTACTGGAGAGTGTCCAGGAGAGGGCTACAAAGCTGGTGAAGGGTTTAGAGAGGAAGCCGTATGAAGAGCAGCTAAAGTCACTTGGTTTGTTCAGCCTGGAGAAGATGACACTAAGAGGAGACCTCATAGTGGTCTACAGTTTCCTTACAAGGGGAGGAGGAGGGGCAGGCACTGGTCTCTTCTCTCTGGTGACCAATGACAGGACCCGAGGGAATGGCAGGAAGATGTGCCAGGGTTGGACATTAGGAAAGGGTTCTTCACCCAGAGGGTGGTGGAGCACTGGAACAGGCTCCCCAGGGAGGTAGTCATGGCTCCAACCCTGACAATATTCAAGAAGCTTTTGGGTAACACCCTCAGACATATGGTGTGAATTCTGGGGTTATCCTATGCAGGGACAGGGGTTGGACTTGATGATCCTTGTGGACCTCTCCCAACTTAGGACATTCTGTGATTCTCCTCATGCCCCTCAGATAGAGACTTGCAGCCACCACATATTTATGACTGAAAAACATAGCCTGGAGTGCTTGTTAAACAGGTTTGCCTATGACACCACTTGAAAACAGGGTTGCCATCCAAAGGGATCTGGACAGGCTGGTGGCATGGGCTGACAGGATCCTTATGAAATTTGACATGAACAAATACAAAGCCCTATATCTGGGAAAGAAGAAACCCTCACGTGCTGGGGACTGACAGTTTGGGGAGCAGCTCTGTTGAAAAAGACCTGGTGATCTTTGCAGGCACCAACCTGAACATGAAACAAGCCTGCCCTGGCAGCAAAGAAGGCCAACAGCATCCTGGGCTGTATTAACAAGGCCCTAGCCAGTGGATTGAAGGAAATTATTATTCACCTCTACTAAGTGCTTCTTAGACATTGTCTAGAGCACTGCATCTATTTTTGGGTCACTGCATACAAAAAGATGTTGATAAAGTGAGGTGAGTTGAATAGAGGGCCACGGACAAAGTCAGGGCACTATAGCACTTTCCTTGTGAGGAGAAGCTGGGGAACTGGTCTTGTTCAGCCTGGAGCAAAGGATTTGGTGGGACCTAATAGCAGTTTTCCAACACCTACAAGGAGGTTATGGAGAAGATGGACCCAGGCTTTTTAGAGTGAGTGGTACATGGTGGGAGGATGAAAAAGTGACAGGCATAAACCGAAACAAGAATTTCCAACAAATAAAATGAGAAACGTTTTTGTGGTTTTTTTTTTTTTTAATGAGAGAAGTAACAGTTTAGATCATGTTACACAGAGAAGTTAAGTAGTCTCCATACTTGGGGAATTTTCAAGACCTGACTGGAAAAGCCCTGAGCAACCATATCTGACCTCATAGTTGTTCCTGTTCTGAGCAGCGGTTTGGACTTGATGGCATCCAGAAGTCACTTCCAACCTGAATTATCTTGTGAACCCATGGTCCTCCTGGCTAGCAGGATCATTCAGCCTCATGACTTAAGACCCAAGAGTGGCAAACCCTAATATTTCTTGTCCCATACTATTCCCCAGCAATCTTGCTGTAAATTAAGATGATCCATGTCCCTTGTCCATCCCTCCTATTCAGCCATGTCAGACTACTGCTTTCCTTATCTGGATTTATGTATACTGACATTGACTTGAGTGGGTCTAATGAGTTTCTTTGCTTTGTCCTAGCACTCAGCAATCAGTTTGTCCCTGCAATTTGTCTCCCCTCAGTTTGGTCTTTTGGGATTTTTGTTGCTATTTCTCTTTTTTTTTTTTTTGATGAAACTTTTTTTTTCAGGATGCTGTTTTATTGCTTTTGACACAGCAGAAGTAGAAGATTCTACAACAACTGCAAGAAAAAGGGAACTCACATAGTAATTGCTGATGTGTAGGGTTTCAACATGCAAGATGCTCTTCCAAGAAAGCCTATGGTAGTTCCTGTAAGCAGTTCATGAGCAGTAATGAAAAAAAGGGTGTTTGTCTGTGGAAAAACACCAGTTCCAGAGATTCCCTCTTGTGAACTCACTTTTCAAGATTAGTGTGTAAGTATAATTAGGGGACACTGACTTAGCCAACTGCACAGGCTGCCACAGACAAGATGCTGCCTTCAACAGCTCCACAGGAGCTATCAGGACTCATAAAATGTAAGTGTAGACAGCCAAGTCCCCTTCCTCCCGTCCACTAGTGAAAAAATGCACATCCTCACTCTCTAGATCCACCAGCACAATCACAGGTCTTTCAGATATCACTATGAACTCCCAGTCTGTCCAATATCATGCCTGGTTCTTGGCTCTCTGACCGAGAGATATGTCTGTTACTCATTGGCTAGTCCAGCTTGATGGTTGCTAGCCAACTTGCCCTGCTTTACCAGCTCAGCCTCAATGTGGCTGCTCAAATGGCTGCAGAGGTAAGAAGGGGGAAAGTGAATCAAAAACCAACAAACTATGCCACCTCTGCCACCTGGATATCTCACGCAGAAACCTTTTGGAAAACTAACATTATGTCTCAGATGTGCTTCCCAAGTAAGAAAAACTACAAACGTAAGCAAGAAAAAATATTCTGGGAAACTCATCACAAAATACATTGATCTGTTTTCATTACTGTAGTTCAACTGGCTTCTAAACAATAAAGACAAGTGTAATATCAACCACTCCTCAGTTCTGTTGAATGGGGAAGTTTCACAAGACCTCTGTGCAAGGTATAAATACAGGCACATGAACTGCATCTCAGAACAGCAGCACAGGGCGGGAGAAGCACCACCAGCAATCCCCGTCTGAGACGCTGACATCAAGGTGAGATGCACACTTTTCACATGAAAACTTTCAGTGGCTTCTTGGGCAGCTACTATGAAATGCCGTTGAAGAGAAAGAGGTTGAAGTGTTGGGATTAGAGCTATAAAATGTATGTGAGGATCTGATGTATTTGCAGAAACTTAATGAACCTTCGAGGTGATGAGAAGACAACTGCAGAATAATCACACTTTACAAAGGGAGAGGGTGGAGAGAGCCACTGCTACAAAAGGGGTGAAAGTGAGCATATTTTACAAATATGGATGTAGGATCTTAAGGTTGAGTCAGTAAAATCAACTGGTTTATTATTATGATGACTTTTTCTATAGACAGAAGGACACTTTTCTGGCACTTAATCAGTAACATTTGGTTAGTCACAACCTTTGACCCTTTGAGGTTTTGACCTTTTTTGCCCTTTGCTTTTTTGCATATGTTAGTATTTTGTTGTCTTATTAAACTGTTCTTATCTCAACCCATGAGTTTTTCCCTTCCTTTCAGTTCTCTTCCCTATGCCACTCAGGAGGTGGGAAGCAGAGAGGGAGTGGCTGTTGTTAGCTGGGGTTAACCAGCACAATCACGTAGAGATATGTCTTTTTTAAGTGAGACTTAAGTGAGGTGTGTTTTTTTGTGGTGCTGCTGTTTTGTGTGTGTGTCTGCAGTGTTTGTTTGTATATATTGTTTGGTTTTGTTTGTTTGTTTGACTGTGTTGCTTACATCTGTCAATTTTAGTCCGACATTTAATGTTACTTAGGCAGATCTGATCTTCTCCCATCCCTTGCCAGAATGAACTAGAGTAACTGGTTTTTTTCCTCAGACATATTTGCCATGAAATAAGTTATTTCAGTGAGTCTAAAAGTTCAGTTCTGCCTTAGCAGAATAGCTTTTTTCTTCCTATTTACAGTACAAAATGCACTTTCATTTAGAAATTGATTGAATGTCTCTACTTCCTTACTTGTAGTATAATGTGGATCATGGAAACTAGTCCTAACAATAAATTCCAGTTTCTAAAGTAATTCTTGAATGCAGTGTCAATTAGAAAGTGATTTATCACTAGTTATATATTATATTTCATTATTACTAGGATGTACCAATAAGATGTTAAACTAAATGCTCAGATATCCCTTGCACATATACACAAACCAACACGCACAACTGAATAAAACTGGACAATTTTGGTGTACATATCTCATTTTACAATTTTCTTCCAAATTCAAGTTTCCGTGTCACGCCCTCACTCCTTTCCAGCTGCTTCTATATTTATCCTCTGCTAAAAATATCTTACTTGCCCTTTTTTCCCTCCTCTCCAGTATTTAGTGTATGGTGAAATAAGCCTTCTTACTGGCATTGCTTATTTTCTTTATTTTCTCTTTTCCTCTTCTGTAGGCTGTCATCCAGCTCCTACTGCAAGAAATCCGAACTACAGAAGTCCTCCTGTGATGGGAAAAATCATCATTTATGAGCATGCCAACTTCCAGGGATATTCCAAAGAATTCACCAGTGACATTGCCAATCTAAAAGATGTAGATTGGAATGATTGTATCTCCTCAGTGAAAGTAATAGGTCAGCCTTGGGTGGCTTATGAGCACCACAACTATACAGGCCGGTTACTTGTGTTTGAAGACGGTGAACATAGCTTTGTTGGTCCAGAGATGAATGATAAAATCACATCTCTGCAGTTGATCACTGAAAATCTGCACAATCCCCAGATCACTCTCTATGAACATTCCAACTATCAAGGGAAGAGCAGAGTGATAAGAGAAGCAACCAATCTGGCTAGGGGATATGACAATGACACCACATCTTCTCACAAAGTCCAGAGAGGTGCCTGGCTGTTGTGTGAACACAGCGATGGAAGTGGCTTTCGTTACATTGCGCGAGAACACGAACACCTTCCACATTACAGTGCAATTGGTTTCAATGACAAGCTTTCATTTCTGCGTCCCCTTCTCCCTGGCTGTCGCTGTTAGACTGCAAATCCTGCAATGCTGAGGGAAAATGCAGCCCCAGCAAGAAATTTGAGACTTAGATCTCTCTCTGTGCTTGTATTGGTTTTTTCCCCCTGTGTCACAGGAGCACTGAATGAGAGAGCTCTCTTTCATGCTGCACTGCAGATCTGTATTTCTCAATCCTGCCTTGCACTGTTCTCCATCCCCATAATCCCCATGGACGCAAGAACTATCATATTTAGTCAAATGAAGGAGACTCAAAGATAAAAGAGACGCAAGGAGTGTGTAACCTATTAAACCTGCAGCTGACAATCAGATGTCCTGCACTATGTAATGTAAAAACATGGCATGTTGCTTCTGTTGCTAGGTACATAATCAAAATGGGAGTATATAACCAGCATCACTTACTTTGTAATTTGTTTTACAATGCTCTTGCTTTACCATGGCCTCTGTCATTTTTTGTATTCCACTTTGTGTTGTTGCCATTAAAGAAGCTATTGAAAGGAACAATGAGTCTATTTTATGTATTGTTTGTGGTTTAATATCAATAAATATTGCCTTTTCTTTATGACATATCTCTGTGTATTCAGAGAACAATTCACAAAGTCTCTTGTGAACATTTTTCATGAATCTCTCCTGAGAGATTTTATTTTCTTCCATTCTCCCTTGCCAGTAACATTGGGCTCAGGCTTGACTCAACCAGACTTAAAGTCTTAGTAAGCATGCCAAGTATTGCTGTGATCCTGTCCAAACTCTCACCTGAAGACTTTACTTAATTATCACAAGACTGATAGTATCTCAAGACATTGATCATACTAATGATATAGTCTTCTACTGCCCTAAATTATGTAATAAACCAGAAAGCTTTGATAACTTGGAATTGATTGATTGGAAAAGGAAAACCTGTCTGATTTTTTTAAACCTTTGTTATTGTGATACGAGATATGATTTTGAATTCACAGTGTTTCAATCAGAAAGGAAAATCCACTTCTTCTAAAGTTACCTCCATTGTAATTCTACATCATAATGGTGTTTTCCCTTTGTAACAGTCTCGAGAGTCACCATGTGGTATGTTCTACTGATGGCCAAACTTATGGGGGTGTGGCAGGTGCATGTCGATGGACACACACCTCGTGTTCTGATAGACCCGGCATGGCACTAAGGGAGAAGACCACAGACTGCTCGAGACCATTTGAGACCCTTCAAGGTTACCCGAGACCCTTTGGGACTCTTCCATCTTTTGCAATCACTCCCCAGTGGTGCCTGCCCAAAAGACCAGAGATTACACAAGCAGGCAATCCTGAGGTCTGTAACAGGCCCACCTCTACAAGTACTGGCAGCACACACCATCACAAGGACTACTCTGCCCACCACACTCATTGTGGGAGCCACACCAGACACCAGAGGATGCTGTGCTTTGCTGGATCCGGACTACAAGCCTAAGGGTTGACCTTGGTCTGCCATAAGCTCCAGGTAGGACCATTCTCTCTGGCTGTGGTGTAGAAAACATTTTTAACATCTAGTCCAGTCCAGACTGGCCCAAGGGCTACCGCATGAGTTATCTCACACTTAATTTGTTCAAAGGCTTGTCAGTGATCAGGGTCCCATTCAAAATGGTTATTTTTCCAAGCCACTCAATACACAGGACTCACAATTTGACTGTAGTCCGGAATATGCATTCTCCAAAAACCTACAACACGCAAGAAATTCTGTGTCTCCTTTTTATTAGTAGGTGGACATATAGCTGCAATTTTGTTGATCACATCCATTGGTATGTGACAACGCCCATCTTGCCATTTTATTCCTAAAAACTGGATCTCTCACGCAGGTCCCTTGACCTTGCTTTGTTTTATGGCAAAACCGGCATTCAAAAGAATCTGAATTATTCTCTCACCTTTCTCAAAGACTTCTTTTGCTGTGTTGTCCCATACAATGATGTCATCATTATATTTCAAGTGTTCTGGAGCTTTATCTTGTTCCAGCGTGGTTTCGATCAGCCCGTGGCAGATTGTAGCGCTGTGTTTCCACACCTGGGACAAGCGATTCTAAGTGTACTGGATGCCCTTCCAAGTTAAAACAAACTGCGGTCTGCCCTCTGCTGCTAAAGGCATAGAGAAAAATGTGTTAACAATGTCAGTTCTGGCATACCACTGAGCTGCCTATGACTCCAGTTCAAATTGCAGTTCTAACATGTCAGACACAGTAACACTCAGTGGTGGCGTAACTTCATTCAGGCCACGATAGTCTACTGTTAATCTCCACTTGTCACTAGACTTATGCACTGGCCAAACTGGGCTGTTAAAAGGTGAGTGAGTCCTACTGATCACACCCTGGCTCTCCAGTTGACAAATCAACTTCTGGATAGGAATCCAAGTCTCGATTGGTGCAATATTGCCAGCAATGCACCGTCAAGGTAGCACTTGGCACCTGCTTGTCGTCAACCATCAGCAATCCTACTACAGAACGGTCCTCTGAGAGATCAGTCAAAGTAAACAGCTGTTCAATATTCTCACTGTCCACCACTGCTATGCCAAATGCCCACTGATACCCTTTTGGGTCCTCAAAATACCCTCTCCTGAGGTAGTCTATACCAAGGATGCACGGAGCATCTGGGCCAGTCTTACTTATGAGATAAGTAACAGTTTAGATCATATTACACAGAGAGGTTAAGTAGTCTCCATACTTGGGGAATTTTCAAGACCTGACTGGAAAAGCCCTGAGCAACCGTATCTGACCTCATAGTTGTTCCTGTTCTGAGCAGCGGTTTGGACTTGATGGCATCCAGAAGTCACTTCCAACCTGAATTATCTTGTGAACCCATGGTCCTCCTGGCTAGCAGGATCATTCAGCCTCATGACTTAAGACCCAAGAGTGGCAAACCCTAATATTTCTAGTCCTATACTATTCCTCAGCAATCTTACTGGTTCTGCCAATAGTGAGGCTGGACATGTAACTCACATGCACGTCCACACAAAGGACACTGACTTAGCCAACTGCACAGGCTGCCACAGACAAGGTGCCTTCAACAGCTCCACAGGAGGTATCAGGACTCATAAAATGTAAGTGTAGACAGCCAAGTCCCCTTCCTCCTGTCCAGATGATTAAGACTGAAATCCACTAGTGAAATCTTACACATCCACACGCTTGTCTCACAGGCATCCTCGCACTCATGATACCTTGAATATCAGCACAAGTCTTCTGCACATCTAATACCCCTGCCTCAAATCTGGGCCTCCTACTTGCTGGCTAGTCCAGCTGCAAGTTTGTTAGCAAATTACACCATTATGACTCATTTTGAACCAAAACTGTCTTGTTCTTATTACATTAATGAAGCAGATGCTCTCATATTCCTCACACCCTTATAAGTATGACTTGCTTGGAGTAGAGGATACAGAGGATCTGAGGCCAACTATACTCCAACTGAAAAAGAGATACTAGCAGCATATGAAGGAGTTCGAGCTGCTTCAGAAGTGATCGGCACTGAAGCACAGCTCCTCCTGGCACCTCGACTGCCGGTGCTGAGCTGGATGTTCAAAGGAACAGTTCCCTCTCCACATCATGCAACCGAGGTTATGTGGAGTAAACGTATTGCATTGATCACACAATGAGCTCGAATTGAAAATCCCAATTGCCCAGGGATCTTAGAAGTGATTACAGACTGGCCAGAAAGCAAAGATTTTGGGATGTCTCCAGATGAGGAGGAAGTAAAACGTGCTGAAGAAGCACCACCATATAATACGCTTCCAGAGACTGATAAGCAGTATGCACTGTTCACAGATGGATCCTGTCGTCTTGTAGGAAAACATCGAAGGTGGAAAGCTGCTGTGTGGAGTCCCACACGACAAGTTACAGAAGCCACTGAAGGACAAGGTGAATCCAGTCAGTTTGCAGAAGTGAAAGCCATCCAGCTGGCTTTGGACATTGCTGAACGAGAAAAGTGGCCAATACTTTATCTCTATACTGACTCATGGATGGTAGCAAATGCCTTGTGGGGGTGGCTACAGCAATGGAAGAAAACCAACTGGCAGCGCAGAGGTAAACCCATTTGGGCTGCCACACTGTGGCAAGACATTGCTGCTCGGCTAGAGAGCCTGCCTGTGAAAGTTCGTCATGTAGATGCTCACGTGCTTGAAAGTCGAGCCACTGAGGAACATCTAAACAACCAACAAGCAGATCAAGCTACTAAGATTAAAGTAGCTGAGGTGGACTTGGACCGGCAACATAAAGGTGAACTTTTCCTAGGTCAGTGGGCCCATGATGCTTCAGGGCATTAAGGCAGAGATGCAACATACAAATGGGCTCGCGATTGAGGGGTGGATTAAACTATGGACGCTATTTCACAGGTTATTCATGAATGTGAAACTTGCACCGAAATCAAACAAGTAAAACGGTTAAAACCTGTACGGTATGGGGGGCGATGGTTAAAGTATAAGTATGGAGAAGCTTGGCAGATTTATTATATTACACCTCCACAAACATGACAAGGTAAGCGTTATGTACTTACAATGGTGGAAGCAACCGCTGGATGGTTGGAAACATATGCCGTACCTCATGGTACAGCCCGAAATACTATCTTGGACCTCGAAAAGCAAGTCCTTTGGCGACACGGTACGCCAGAAAGAATTGAATCAGACAATGGCACTCATTTCAAAAACAGTCTTATAGACAATTGGGCCAAAGAACATGGTATTGAGTGGGTATATCATATTCCATATCATGCACCAGCCTCTGAGAAAATTGGAAGGTACAATGGTTTGTTAAAAAATACACTAAAGGCACTTGGTGGTGGAACCTTTAAAAACTGGGATTCACATTTAGCGAAAGCCACTTGGTTGGTCAACACTAGGGGATCAACCAATCGAGCCGGGCCTGCCCATTCAGAAATTCTACAGACTATAGAAGGAGATAAAGTCCCTGTAGTACACATGAAAAATATCTTAGGAAAGGCAGTCTGGGTTACTCCTGCCTCAGGCAAAGGCAAACCTATTCGTGGGATTGCTCTTGCCCAGGGACCTGGCAGCACCTGGTGGGTGATGCTTAAGGATGGAGAAGTTCGGTGTGTACCTCAAGGTGATTATATTTTAGGTGAAAATACTCAATACTGAACTGCATTATGTGAATTGCTGCACTAACAGTGTTTAACAAGCGTCTTTCAGATCAAGACAATGGTGATGAAACTAGAGCTAGCTTCTTTAAGCGGCGCCTGACAACTTCTTCAAAGTTGGTGTCTTTAACCCACCAACAGTGGTCATGAGATGCACTTGTACCATTTTTCCTGCCCTGGGAGACTGTTGTGACAAAATGAACTTAATGAACTTGTTCAAAGGATGGTCCACTGATTAAGATTAATTACTCCTGTGTATATATGTACATACGTATATATATATATATAGTAGTAGTGATTAATTAGATTGTATTGATAGATTGTATTGATAAGGTTTAAGGATTCAGTGAATGGCATATTTTAAGGGGTGGAATGTCCTGGTTTTGTTAAAATACAAGTTTCTCTTTTAGTGAATTTTGCCTGTCAGCTAAAGCCTTCATATTAGCTGCACTTTCCTGGAGAACCAGGCACATGTTTTGGTAAACCTAGCAATGGAATGCAAACTTACTGATAAGCACGGATGGACATCTCGCGAGAAGGACCATGAGAAACCGGTGACCAAGAAACTAACCAACTGTGTATAACATTCCATTCACGTGAATACTTCATATAAAAGTGGGAGATCACGAGGATCTCGTTCCCCTTTATTCGCTTTTCCTTTTCCCTTCTGCTTATGGCCGACATTAGGAGAGGACCTTGCTAGTTGTCCCTGCTAACTGAGGCCTAGTGAGAGACTGAATCCAGCTCCGGTTGGCTACAGAGTCTAATCCAGGACTCTGGGTGCTGGCTCTGCAGTTGCTGAGACTTTCAAGATTGGTTTTGTATGTTTTGTATTATTTTCTCTATTCTTATTAGTAGCATCAGTAAAACATCTTTAACTTTTCCAACTCTCTTCTCTCTGTCCTTCTTTCCCTCCCGATCGCCTGTCCTGAGTGGGAAGGGGGGAGAGGGAGGGGCAAAAGGGGGAAGTGGAGCGGGGGGAGAGGAGGTTGACAGTACATCTGCCAGGGTTTGATTGTCACCCCGCAATCCTAACCCTCGACACTTGCCATACTTTAAAATTCAGAAGTGCTGCAAGCCTAGAGACATAAAGAACAAGAGGGATCTTAGCAGGAGAGAAGGAGACACTTGTAGAGTTGGTGACTGAAGGATAATAGACAACAAGGTTCAACAGAATAATTCAACTAGATTTAGACCTGTGCAGGATTCACGCCTCTAGAATATGGTTTAGCAGACACCATGCCCTGTATCAGCTACAAGTCAGCATCATCTATCACACGTCACCACCACTGTAATATCAGAGATTTTAATGCAAGGCCAGCCCTGGCTTCCCTGGCAAAGCACCACACACTTCACTATCCCACACAGTATTCAAGGTTTGATGAAGACAGTCTTCGACCCATTATGACTGCTTAGTGACATAGGTCTCAAAGGTCTCTCTAACTTTTCCCTGCCTTAAATGTCTGATGGCGGTGGCCTAGTGCAGACAGTTTCCTCCGAGTGGACACCAGTAGTGTCTCACATTTTTTCAACAAAACAGGCAAGCAGAAATACTAAAAACCACCACCATTTCTTGTTGCTTTTGTGCTGAAATTTCATTTTATACTAATGCGGATTTTCAAGAAAGTTTTATGTGATCACATAAAATATTTGGTGAAAACATAAATCAGAAACACCTGATAAAGCAACAAAGGCTGGAAACTGACCCTGGGAATTGTTCTAGTGATGATCGTGTTATATGTTTAGAATGCCTATTTGTTCATTTCAAAACTAGCAGGAAAGAACATCTTCTTCTAGTTGTGTGGTCCTGTAAAAAAGTTGCCCAGAAACAAAAGATAAAAGACAGATAATATTTATGAGGAAAACCAATGTTTGCATAGATAATTCTGCAGTGCATGATAAATTCAATGCAGCTATTCATTAGACGATCTTTCTAGTGCTTGGTATTTGGTCAGGTACACAAGAGCAGAATGAGTGAAGCCTGAAATCCCCCTGAAAGATGGTGATCAAACAGAGGATGGGCTGAGCTCTGAGCACCCATATCACAGAAGAAACTCCAGAGGAGTTTATGGGATGCCATTTTCTGCAAAGAAGAGGTCCAGTATGACTCAAACCGTGTGATCGAGTAATGACATTCATCACACCTCATTAAACTGTTTTCCCTCAGTGTTAACTGTACATTGTTCCCCATGCCCAGCACTTTTCTGGAGAAGCACCATTGAAGGCAGTGTTCACAGCGAAGTGTGCTTGTTTCACAGTCACAGATCACAGCGATCACACACAGACTGAGCTCTCAAAAGCACACCTAAGGTACTGCCATTTAGGTGATCACAGAAGAAACACTTCATTCCAAGACATCTGTGTCAGTATCAATTTGAATCCTATGATCATGAGATCTTCCAAAAAGATCCTTCAGTGCACTGCTAGCAGCTCTTTTTGTTAAGAGCAAAGTCTGGTATTTGGGAGAACCAATCACTTGATGCAGGAGAAAATGTATACCCATGTAAAGAAGAAAATAAAGAAGGATGACGAAATGAGGAGAAACAGGATCTGTCTTTAAAAAGACAGAAAAATATGCCGGGGAAAAATAATCTCTGCTTTCATGTTCTGTGAGCAGAAATGGAAACAGTTGACACACGAAAAATGTTAAAAAGAAATATTACACCAAGTATTTACTTCAGAATGAATGGGGAAAATGTTTGGAGTAATGTTTAGCACAGTAATATTATTGTGTGAAACACCATCTCTAACCAAATTCAATTATTTAATTTCAAAACAGACAGTATAAAGCACCATTTACAATACTTGGGGATTACCACAAATTAAAATATCAGCAAAGATGTATGTTTGTTTTCCCATGTTTCTACTTGAAAATTTTTACTTTCAATCCATTTTTAGGCCATACTAATAGTTGTCTGTTTACACCCTATTTCTGGGTTCTACACTGTGACCTTCCCTTCTGTTTTTAATTTTGGTGCTTCTGATTATCATCTACAATAGTATCATCTACATCTATGACTATACATATAGGCATGTATGATTGCATATGTTGCTATGGACATTTATTTATACACATAGTATTTTCATTTTGCTCTGGAAGTAGCTCATCATGAAAGAGACAACTTTAAAAACAAGCAGCTACAGCTAGTACAAGGTTATGTTCACCGTTATTCTACTCTGAAAGTTACTTATCTCGTGAATTTGCACAGTACCTGTGGTATACTAGCCAAATCACACATAACACACTTTCCATTGCTTGCTGAAATAAATACATTTATTTTCAACAGGCAGTCCAGTGCTGCGGTAGGTCTGTTTTTCCCAACCCTTGAAACTGCAGGTTTTCCCGAGAAAAGCAGGCAAACAGTGATCTGTTCCCAGCCTCAGCAGGAGCAGTGCTCCTTCCTGGCCCGACCGTGGTCCCCAGCCCTGCGGGTACCCAGCGGGACCCCTTCTCTGGGCAGCCGCTGGCAACCACTCAGGCAGGGCAGGAGGGGCCGTGTGGCCAGAGGGTGCTGCTGCTGCTCTCGCATCGCTCACTCTGTTTTCGCTTTGTGCTACGCAGGACTGCTGTCAAGACTTTGCTGCTTCAGAGACTCTGCCTCTCCAAAAGGTGGTCTCTTTTTCACCTCAGCACGTGTTTCCTTGCTCCCACAAAAGGCAAGGGGAAACCTTTCACCATTCACCGTTCTGCTTAGTATGGCAAAGCATTTTCTGGTATTGCTTGATTTGAAATTTAAAACCTTAAAACTCTGTAACTGTCCATGACTTTAGGAAGAGTTGTAGGTACAGATATCCCCTGAAAATCTGATGCCGGATGGGTAGGTTTTCTTGAAACTTTTCAGTTTTTCTCTTGCATTTCTTAAGCAGAAATGACATCTAGTGTTGAGTTGAACACCAGGTCGCTGAAGGGTATAGGAGCACAACCTCCTAAATAATCACGAGAGAAATAAAATGCTGGATGCGTTTTCTGAACGTGTGGCTCTTGTGAGCTGGAGGGGCTTTCCCAGCCAAATGTGGTGCTCTGAAACCAGCATCTTTTAGAACTTTGCTTTTTTTTTTTTTGGCCCTGGTACTAAGAATCTAATTAGTCTGAACCTTTGAGTTTGCAGATTCCAGCTTAGTAACCATGCCATGGAAATCCATTTGCACATTTGTTAAACAGAGGGGCGGAAAGCAACCCAGTTGGATTTCTGCCATTTTGAGGTAAAACAATTATTCAGAGTTTGTTACCTTTCCCTTTGTCTGGGAAGGGGAGACTTTGGGAAAGAATAGTTAGGAAAGCTCTTCTCTTTTATTTCTGGGTTCTGTTTCTTGTCAAGTGGGACTTAAAAGGCTTTTGTCACTCAGTGTTTGCTCTGCCTCTCTTTCATCACATCTATTGTGGAGCTCACTCCCAGTGCTGTGAGTGGATGTGCAGCACTCATCCAATTGGGCACTATTGTCCCTCTTTTAGTCTTTGCTGAAAAAGCAGCGTTGTCCACTTTACTGAGCACTGGCAATTGGAGAGTGCAGTAAAACACAGCAGCAAACAGAGAGAAACAAAAAAAATGGGAGTTTGTGTGAGATATCAGGCAAAAAAGGAAGTCTCTTTTTTCCTTCAAGGGTCTGGCAGTGAATATATTTATTAGTGGGTAGGCTGTTTGCAGTTTGGGGTTCTGTGGTCCAGTTGCATGTTCCCGTGTTGTAGTTTTGGGGGCTGTTTTGTTTGAGAAACAGACGTCTCAGAACCAAAAGTGAGAAAGATATTTCCTCTTTGTGATGGAGAATTACTTGACCAGCCCTAACAACTGCCAGGATAATAAGACTTGAAAAGCCACCTTCCCCAACCACATAACCCTCTCCAATACAAACCAGTGTACTGCTCCCTTGAGTCCACAACTACCAGACAAAATAGCAATTGGGAACTGGAGAGATGCAGTTCATGTGTGTTGTTACTTTTTTACCCCATTATTTTAAAATAAGGCAAAAGAGACGTGTGATTATTGAGTTACAAACTGGTGTATTCACTGTGGTGAAGTGTGGGAACACAAGAGGATCTGGAGAGGGAAGGAGTTTGTTTGTTAATTTGAATTTTCTGCCATTTTACCTTTTCCAGAACTGTGTGGTGGATGCATACATGATATCCACAGCCTTAAGTGAAATTGTTTTAACATCCTGCAATCTAGTGGAAAATAGAATCCAGCAGTACCATGAAGAAGAAGCTAACCACAGAGGAAAGAAAAGTAAATAAATACAGAAGAGCCTTGATGTATTTGGAATTTTTTCTGTGGGAGAACAAAAAAAAAAAAGCTCACTATTAAGCCTCATAAGAAAAACCCAACCAAACAAAAACTACCTAATTCTATGAAAAAAAATCTTTGTAATTTTTGCTCCAAATCACAAAAAAGCTTCATCTGTTCAAAATTTTTTTTTTTTTCCCCATAATGTAGTTCTGCACATTTTCAAAGATTCCGGGTGTTCTTTGTTTGTCTTGTTGATTCTTCTGCTTTTTGTCTGCTGAGAGCAAAAGAAGAAGGGTTTTCCCTTTTTGAGTTTTCTTCTTTTTGTTTTTGCTTTTGTCACACATTTCCTTTCCTGAATTTTGAGATGCTGCTATATCTGCAGCAGGGGGGTGTGGGGAAATTTGGCTAAAGTAATATGCCATAAGAAAAACTAACTAAGAAAAAACCCCTAAATCATAAATATTTCCAATCTCAAACTCCTACTCTCACCCTGTGGTATTGTGCTGTGTTCAGTGGCCTGCTTCCTTGTTCCTAAAGCACTATATAAATGAGATGTGAGACACTGAATGTGGGAATAACAGGATGTGCAGTTCCAGCGAAAGGACTTTGGGCAGATTATACAGAAGTATGTTTTTTTATGAGTGTAAGAAGTGATAGCCCAGGCCAGTGAGGATGATATCTTGGGTCAGAAAAGCGCTCCCATATATATGATGTGTGAATGTCCTTTGGCCTGTTCTGTGAATGAGTGGCAACACAAGTGAAACAAACGTAACATGAGTGTGGTGTGTTTTTAATAAGAATTATTGGAAAAACATCTTATATAACATCTTAGTCCAGGCCTGTATCTGTAAATCCTATAAACAGTCAATGACCAATAAAGAGGGCTACAGCCTGGCTCAGCTCTTTGCTCTGCCCAGCTCTGTGCCCCTTCCTGAACAGGATCTCTGTCTGTACCTGCATCTTTGTCTGCGTCCTGGTGTGCATCGTTTCTAATCGCTGCAACTGAAATTAATTTAGTTTTCAATTCCGATAATACCACAAAAGATGGTCTTGAGAACCAGGAGCTCACTTCTTTCGGTGAACTTAGGAGTGTTTAAACAAAAATCCTTTCCCAAGCTTTTGTGTCAACACATCCCACCTCTATCACCTTTTGATTTTCTCTAGTGCCATGAAAAGCCTTACTGTGAGCTTTGGTGCGCTGTGGAGAGGAGCGGGGCATGTAGAAGTTTGCTGTTGCCCCCGTCACTCCGTAGCGCAGTGGAAACACACTCAGACTCAACACAACTAAATAATTTCATGAGTAAAACATACTAGCAATCTAAGAAGAATGAACGTTGTTCAATGGTAGCATGAATCCATTCTATTTTATGCTGTTTAAGTCCCTGTTCTTCCAAACTTTCCTCCCTTTGGTGTGTTCATTCTTCTTTCTCTTACCAGTTGGTGGACACCATGGTTCAGGAGTGGAATGGGGCCTTGACCCTTGCAACAGCACTAAAGTGTAGGGTGAGCTCACTGCAGCACGTGAAACCATGCCACAAAGGTGTGATGTGGCAGTATAGCAAAGCTGATTTCACATCTAGATGCTGCTAGAAAGTGAGGTCCTGCTTCTCCCCTTCAGACTTCAGAATGCAAATTCCAATTGCCTCTGCAGAGCAGCAAAAGAATGAACCATGTTTTTATGCTAGCTTGGTTCTGTGATCTGACACACCATGGGCTCAAACAAAGACCACTGCAAGAAAGAGATGGAGCAGGAGGATTTGGCTGGAGCTAGTGTACAGGCTGCCTGTTTTGGCAAGGGTGTACTCTTTCCCTTCCCAGCTCCTTATCTTCTCCTGTAACATCCTACCTGACAGAGCAGGGGTCCCTGAAGCATCCCACAGTGGGGCATGTTATAACTGTGACCTTGAAAGAAGCCCTGCTGGTCAAATGCTGCCCCTTGATGTCACATTTCATGACAGCCTAGAGCAACCAAGGGGTGCATCTGCTCTGTAGCTGTGAACACGACTACAATAGAGCAATAAAGTAGGTGGTTGTAGGAAGGTCACAACCTAAATAAAATAACGATTTCTTTATCTCTGAGGGTAATATCAGCTACTCCTCAGTTCTGTTGAATGAGAAAGTTTCACAAGACATCTGTGCATGGCAGCCAGGTGAGGGAGGTGATTGTCCCGCTCTGCTCTGCACTGGTGCAGCCTCACCTGGAGCACTGTGTACAGTTCTGGGTGCCACAGGATAAAAAAAGATATCAAGCTACTGGAGAGTGTCCAGGAGAGGGCTACAAAGCTGGTGAAGGGTTTAGAGAGGAAGCCGTATGAAGAGCAGCTAAAGTCACTTGGTTTGTTCAGCCTGGAGAAGATGACACTGAGACCTCATAGTGGTCTACAGTTTCCTTACAAGGGGAGGAGGAGGGGCAGGCACTGGTCTCTTCTCTCTGGTGACCAATGACAGGACCCGAGGGAATGGCAGGAAGATGTGCCAGGGTTGGACATTAGGAAAGGGTTCTTCACCCAGAGGGTGGTGGAGCACTGGAACAGGCTCCCCAGGGAGGTAGTCATGGCTCCAACCCTGACAATATTCAAGAAGCTTTTGGGTAACACCCTCAGACATATGGTGTGAATTCTGGGGTTATCCTATGCAGGGACAGGGGTTGGACTTGATGATCCTTGTGGACCTCTCCCAACTTAGGACATTCTGTGATTCTCCTCATGCCCCTCAGATAGAGACTTGCAGCCACCACATATTTATGACTGAAAAACATAGCCTGGAGTGCTTGTTAAACAGGTTTGCCTATGACACCACTTGAAAACAGGGTTGCCATCCAAAGGGATCTGGACAGGCTGGTGGCATGGGCTGACAGGATCCTTATGAAATTTGACATGAACAAATACAAAGCCCTATATCTGGGAAAGAAGAAACCCTCACGTGCTGGGGACTGACAGTTTGGGGAGCAGCTCTGTTGAAAAAGACCTGGTGATCTTTGCAGGCACCAACCTGAACATGAAACAAGCCTGCCCTGGCAGCAAAGAAGGCCAACAGCATCCTGGGCTGTATTA
This sequence comes from Patagioenas fasciata, assembly GCF_037038585.1. NCBI lineage: Eukaryota > Metazoa > Chordata > Aves > Columbiformes > Columbidae > Patagioenas > Patagioenas fasciata. The sequence goes on from NC_092520.1 coordinate 128,912,033, forward strand.
ACAAGGCCCTAGCCAGTGGATTGAAGGAAATTATTATTCACCTCTACTAAGTGCTTCTTAGACATTGTCTAGAGCACTGCATCTATTTTTGGGTCACTGCATACAAAAAGATGTTGATAAAGTGAGGTGAGTTGAATAGAGGGCCACGGACAAAGTCAGGGCACTATAGCACTTTCCTTGTGAGGAGAAGCTGGGGAACTGGTCTTGTTCAGCCTGGAGCAAAGGATTTGGTGGAACCTAATAGCAGTTTTCCAACACCTACAAGGAGGTTATGGAGAAGATGGACCCAGGCTTTTTGGAGTGAGTGGTACATGGTGGGAGGATGAAAAAGTGACAGGCATAAACCGAAACAAGAATTTCCAACAGATAAAATGAGAAACGTTTTTTGTGTTTTTTTTTTTTTTTTTTAATGAGAGAAGTAACAGTTTAGATCATGTTACACAGAGAAGTTGAGTAGTCTCCATACTTGGGGAATTTTCAAGACCTGACTGGAAAAGCCCTGAGCAACCGTATCTGACCTCATAGTTGTTCCTGTTCTGAGCAGTGGTTTGGACTTGATGGCATCTAGAAGTCATTTCCAACCTGAATTATCTTGTGAACCCATGGTCCTCCTGGCTAGCAGGATCATTCAGCCTCATGACTTAAGACCCAAGAGTGGCAAACCCTAATATTTCTTGTCCCATACTATTCCTCAGCAATCTTGCTGTAAATAAAGACGATCCGTGTCCCTTGTCCATCCCTCCTATTCAGCCATGTCAGACTACTGCTTTCCTTATCTGGATTTATGTATACTGACATTGACTTGAGTGGGTCTAATGAGTTTCTTTGCTTTGTCCTAGCACTCAGCAATCAGTTTGTCCCTGCAATTTGTCTCCCCTCAGTTTGGTCTTTTGGGATTTTTGTTGCTATTTCTCTTTTTTTTTTTTTTTGGTGAAACTTTTTTTTTCAGGATGCTGTTTTATTGCTTTTGACACAGCAGAAGTAGAAGATTCTACAACAACTGCAAGAAAAAGGGAACTCACATAGTAATTGCTGATGTGTAGGGTTTCAACATGCAAGATGCTCTTCCAAGAAAGCCTATGGTAGTTCCTGTAAGCAGTTCATGAGCAGTAATGAAAAAAAGGGTGTTTGTCTGTGGAAAAACACCAGTTCCAGAGATTCCCTTTTGTGAACTCACTTTTCAAGATTAGTGTGTAAGTATAATTAGGGGACACTGACTTAGCCGACTGCACAGGCTGCCACAGACAAGATGCTGCCTTCAACAGCTCCACAGGAGCTATCAGGACTCATAAAATGTAAGTGTAGACAGCCAAGTCCCCTTCCTCCTGTCCACTAGTGAAAAAATGCACATCCTCACTCTCTAGATCCACCAGCACAATCACAGGTCTTTCAGATATTACTATGAACTCCCAGTCTGTCCAATACCATGCCTGGTTCTTGGCTCTCTGACCGAGAGATATGTCTGTTACTCATTGGCTAGTCCAGCTTGATGGTTGCTAGCCAACTTGCCCTGCTTTACCAGCTCAGCCTCAATGTGGCTGCTCAAATGGCTGCAGAGGTAAGAAGGGGGAAAGTGAATCAAAAACCAACAAACTATGCCACCTCTGCCACCTGGATATCTCACACAGAAACCTTTTGGAAAACTAACATTATGTCTCAGATGTGCTTCCCAAGTAAGAAAAACTACAAACGTAAGCAAGAAAAAATATTCTGGGAAACTCATCACAAAATACATTGATCTGTTTTCATTACTGTAGTTCAACTGGCTTCTAAACAATAAAGACAAGTGTAATATCAACCACTCCTCAGTTCTGTTGAATGGGGAAGTTTCACAAGACCTCTGTGCAAGGTATAAATACAGGCACATGAACTGCATCTCAGAACAGCAGCACAGGGCGGGAGAAGCACCACCAGCAATCCCCGTCTGAGACGCTGACATCAAGGTGAGATGCACACTTTTCACATGAAAACTTTCAGTGGCTTCTTGGGCAGCTACTGTGAAATGCCGTTGAAGAGAAAGAGGTTGAAGTGTTGGGATTAGAGCTATAAAATGTATGTGAGGATCTGATGCATTTGCAGAAACTTAATGAACCTTCGAGGTGATGAGAAGACAACTGCAGAATAATCACACTTTACAAAGGGAGAGGGTGGAGAGAGCCACTGCTACAAAAGGGGTGAAAGTGAGCATATTTTACAAATATGGATGTAGGATCTTAAGGTTGAGTCAGTAAAATCAACTGGTTTATTATTATGATGACTTTTTCTATAGACAGAAGGACACTTTTCTGGCACTTAATCAGTAACATTTGGTTAGTCACAACCTTTGACCCTTTGAGGTTTTGACCTTTTTTGCCCTTTGCTTTTTTGCATATGTTAGTATTTTGTTGTCTTATTAAACTGTTCTTATCTCAACCCATGAGTTTTTCCCTTCCTTTCAGTTCTCTTCCCTATGCCACTCAGGAGGTGGGAAGCAGAGAGGGAGTGGCTGTTGTTAGCTGGGGTTAACCAGCACAATCACGTAGAGATATGTCTTTTTTAAGTGAGACTTAAGTGAGGTGTGTTTTTTTGTGGTGCTGCTGTTTTGTGTGTGTGTCTGCAGTGTTTGTTTGTATATATTGTTTGTTTTTGTTTGTTTGTTTGACTGTGTTGCTTACATCTGTCAATTTTAGTCCGACATTTAATGTTACTTAGGCAGATCTGATCTTCTCCCATCCCTTGCCAGAATGAACTAGAGTAACTGGTTTTTTTCTTCAGACATATTTGCCATTAAATAAGTTATTTCAGTGAGTCTAAAAGTTCAGTTCTGCCTTAGCAGAATAGCTTTTTTCTTCCTATTTACAGTACAAAATGCACGTTCATTTAGAAATTGATTGAATGTCTCTACTTCCTTACTTGTAGTATAATGTGGATCATGGAAACTAGTCCTAACAATAAATTCCAGTTTCTAAAGTAATTCTTGAATGCAGTGTCAATTAGAAAGTGATTTATCACTAGTTATATATTATATTTCATTATTACTAGGATGTACCAATAAGATGTTAAACTAAATGCTCAGATATCCCTTGCACATATACACAAACCAACACGCACAACTGAATAAAACTGGACAATTTTGGTGTACATATCTCATTTTACAATTTTCTTCCAAATTCAAGTTTCTGTGTCACGCCCTCACTCTTTTCCAGCTGCTTCTATATTTATCCTCTGCTAAAAATATCTTACTTGCCCTTTTTTCCCTCCTCTCCAGTATTTAGTGTATGGTGAAATAAGCCTTCTTACTGGCATTGCTTATTTTCTTTATTTTCTCTTTTCCTCTTCTGTAGGCTGTCATCCAGCTCCTACTGCAAGAAATCCGAACTACAGAAGTCCTCCTGTGATGGGAAAAATCATCATTTATGAGCATGCCAACTTCCAGGGATACTCCAAAGAATTCACCAGTGACATTGCCAATCTAAAAGATGTAGATTGGAATGATTGTATCTCCTCAGTGAAAGTAATAGGTCAGCCTTGGGTGGCTTATGAGCACCACAACTATACAGGCCGGTTACTTGTGTTTGAAGACGGTGAACATAGCTTTGTTGGTCCAGAGATGAATGATAAAATCACATCTCTGCAGTTGATCACTGAAAATCTGCACAATCCCCAGATCACTCTCTATGAACATTCCAACTATCAAGGGAAGAGCAGAGTGATAAGAGAAGCAACCAATCTGGCTAGGGGATATGACAATGACACCACATCTTCTCACAAAGTCCAGAGAGGTGCCTGGCTGTTGTGTGAACACAGCGATGGAAGTGGCTTTCGTTACATTGCGCGAGAACACGAACACCTTCCACATTACAGTGCAATTGGTTTCAATGACAAGCTTTCATTTCTGCGTCCCCTTCTCCCTGGCTGTCGCTGTTAGACTGCAAATCCTGCAATGCTGAGGGAAAATGCAGCCCCAGCAAGAAATTTGAGACCTAGATCTCTCTCTGTGCTTGTATTGCTTTTTTCCCCCTGTGTCACAGGAGCACTGAATGAGAGAGCTCTCTTTCATGCTGCACTGCAGATCTGTATTTCTCAATCCTGCCTTGCACTGTTCTCCATCCCCATAATCCCCATGGACGCAAGAACTATCATATTTAGTCAAATGAAGGAGACTCAAAGATACAAGAGACGCAAGGAGTGTGTAACCTATTAAACCTGCAGCTGACAATCAGATGTCCTGCACTATGTAATGTAAAAACATGGCATGTTGCTTCTGTTGCTAGGTACATAATCAAAATGGGAGTATATAACCAGCATCACTTACTTTGTAATTTGTTTTACAATGCTCTTGCTTTACCATGGCCTCTGTCATTTTTTGTATTCCACTTTGTGTTGTTGCCATTAAAGAAGCTATTGAAAGGAACAATGAGTCTATTTTATGTATTGTTTGTGGTTTAATATCAATAAATATTGCCTTTTCTTTATGACATATCTCTGTGTATTCAGAGAACAATTCACAAAGTCTCTTGTGAACATTTTTCATGAATCTCTCCTAAGAGATTTTATTTTCTTCCATTCTCCCTTGCCAGTAACATTGGGCTCAGGCTTGACTCAACCAGACTTAAAGTCTTAGTAAGCATGCCAAGTATTGCTGTGATCCTGTCCAAACTCTCACCTGAAGACTTTACTTAATTATCACAAGACTGATAGTATCTCAAGACATTGATCATACTAATGATATAGTCTTCTACTGCCCTAAATTATGTAATAAACCAGAAAGCTTTGATAATTTGGAATTGATTGATTGGAAAAGGAAAACCTGTCTGATTTTTTTAAACCTTTGTTATTGTGATACGAGATATGATTTTGAATTCACAGTATTTCAATCAGGACACACACCTCTGTGTTCTGATAGTCCCGGCATGGCACTAAGGGAGAAGACCACAGACTGCTCGAGACCATTTGAGACCCTTCAAGGTTGCCCGAGACCCTTTGGGACTCTTCCATCTTTTGCAGTCACTCCCCAGTGGTGCCTGTCCAAAAGACCAGAGATTACACAAGCAGGCAATCCTGAGGTCTGTAACAAGCCCACCTCTACAAGTACTGGCAGCACACACCATCACAAGGACTACTCTGCCCACCACTCTCATTGTGGGAGCCACACCAGACACCAGAGGATGCTGTGCTTTGCTGGATCCGGACTACAAATCCCATCATACACATTGCAAAGTCATGAAAGTGGTTAAATCTTTCTTTTTTCTTTATTTTTTCCTTCCTTCCCTATATTTCTATTGATTTGCTTTTAATAACCACGATGCTAACATAAGGTTTTGAAGTCCCACATGTGCTGCAAAACTCTTTTATGTAAATCTTTTTGTCACTAGACTGCACCAATTGAGCCCAACTGATATAAATCCTTCTGTCACTAAAGTATTGTGTATACTCGACTCCAGAAGCCTAAGGGTTGACCTTGATCTGCCATAAGCTCCAGGTAGGACCATTCTCTCTGGCTGTGGTGTAGAGAACATTTTTAACATCTAGTCCAGTCCAGACTGGCCCAAGGGCTATCGCATGAGTTATCTCACACTTACTTTGTTCAAAGGGTTTCAGGGTCCCATCAAAATGGTTATTTTTCCAAGCCACTCAATACACAGGACTCACAATTTGACTGTAGTCCAGAATATGCATTCTCCAAAAACCTACAACACGCAAGAAAATCTGTGTCTCCTTTTTATTAGTAGGTGGAGATATAGCTGCAATTTTGTTGATCACAATGCCCATCTTGCCATTTTATTCCTAAAAACTGGATCTCTCACGCATGTCCGTTGACCTTGCTATGTTTTATGGCAAAAACAGCATTCAAAAGTATCTGAAATATTCTCTCACCATCTCAAAGACTTCTTTCGCTGTGCTGTCCCTAACCCTAACCATAACCCTAACTCTAATGGCCCTAACCCTAACCTTAATGGCCCTGACCCTAACTGTAGCCCTAACCCTAATGGCCCTAAGCCTAACCCTAACCGTAAATCTAACCCTAATGGCCCTAACTCTAACCACAGCCCCAATGGCCGTAACCCTAACCCTAATGGCCCTAACCCTAACTCTAACCGTAACCCTAATAGCCCTAACCCTAACCCTACCCCTAACACTAACCCTAACCCTAACTCTTACCCTAACCCTAATGGCCCTAACCCTAAAAATAACCCTAATGTCCTTATCCTGAACCCTAACACCCCTAACCCTAACCCTAACCCTAACCCTAGCACTAATGTCCCCACCCTAATCCTAATGCTAATTCTAATAAAATGGCACTAACCCTAACCCTAACCTAAACCCTAAACGTAATGGCCCTAACCCTAACTCTAACCGTAACCCAAACCCTAATGGTCCTAAACCTAACCCTAACCCTAACCCTAACCCTAACGCTAACCATAATCACAACCCTAACCCTAAACCTAATGCTCACCCTCACCCTAACCCTAACCCTAACCCTAACCCTAACCCTAACCCTAACCCTAATGGACCTAACCATAATCTTAACTTTAGCGCTAATGTTCCTAACATTAACCCTAATGGACCTAACACTAACCCTAACCCTAACATCCCTATCCCTAACCCTAACCCTAAACCATAACCATAACCCTAACCTTAATACTAATGGCCCTAACACTAACCCTAATGTCCCTAACCCTAATCCCAATCCTAACTGTAATCCTAACACTAGCCCTAACCCTAACGTCCCTAACCATAACTCCAACCCTAACCTTAACTCTAAACCATAACCATAACCCTAACCTTAATACTAATGGCCCTAACACTAACCCTAATGTCCCTAACCCTAATCCCAATCCTAACTGTAATCCTAACACTAGCCCTAACCCTAACGTCCCTAACCATAACTCCAACCCTAACCTTAACTCTAAACCGTAACTCTAAACCCTAACTCTAACCCTAACCGTAACCCTAACCCTAACACTAACCCTAAGCCCCAACCTTAACCCTAATGGCCCTAACCTTAATTAACCCAACCCTCACTCTAACCCTAACCCTAACTCTAATAGCCCCAACACTAACTCTAACCCTAACCCTAACCATAACCCTAACCCTAACCCTAACCCTAAGCCCTAACCATAACCCTAATGGCCCCAACATTAACCCTAACCCTAACCCTAACCCTAAACCCTAAACCTAATCTCTAACCCTAACCCTACCGCTAACTGTAGTGGCCCTAACTGTAACCCAAACTCAAACCCTAACGGTAATGCTAACGTTAAACCCTAATCCTAACCTAACCCTAGCCCTAATCACTAACCCTATCGCCAACCCTAACCCTAACCCGAACCCTAACCCTAAACCTAAGCCCTAACCCTAACCCTAATGGCCCCAACATTAACCCTAACCCTATCGCTAACCCTAACCCTATCCCTAACCCTAACCCTAACCCCAAGCCCTAACCCTAACCCTAATGGTCCCAAAATTAACCCTAACCCTAACCCTAACCCTAACCCTAACCCTAACCCTAACCCTAACCCTAAACCCTAAACCTAATCTCTAACCCTAACCCTACCGCTAACTGTAGTGGCCCTAACCGTAACCCGAACTCAAACCCTAATGGTAACGCTAACGTTGAACCCTAATCCTAACCTAACCCTAACCCTAATCACTAACCCTATCACTAACCCTAACCCTAACCCTAACACTAACCCTAGTGGCCCTAAGCCTAACCCTAACCTTAACTCTAACCCAAACGTCCCTAACGCTAACCCCAACCCTAACCCTAATTATAAACCCTAAACCTGACCCTAACTCTAAACCCTAACCCTAACCCTAATTATAAACCCTAAACCTGACCCTAACTCTAAACCCTAACCCTAACCCTAACCCTAACACTAACCCTAATCCTAACCCTAATGGCCCTAACCCTCACCCTAACTCTAACGTCCCTAAGCCTATCCCTAAACCTAATAACCCCAAACCTAACCCTAATCCTAACACTACTGGCCCTAACCCTAACCTTAATGGTCCTAACCCTAACCCTAGCCCTAACCCTAATGGCCCTAACCCTAACCCTCACCCTAACCCTAACGTCCCGAGCCCTATCCCTAACCCTAATAACTCCAAACCTAACCCTAACCCTAACACTACTGACTCTAACCCTAAGCTTAACCCTAACTCTAACCCTAATGGCCCTAACCCTAACCATAATGGACCTAACCCTAATCCTAACTTCAGCGCTAATGGTCCTAACATTAACCCTAACCCTAACATCCCTATCCCTAACCCTAACCCTAATGTCCCTAACCCTAACCCTAAACCATAACCATAACCCTAACACTAACGCTAATGGCCCTAACCCTAACCCTAACTCTAACATCCCTAATCCTAATCCCAACCCTAACCGTAACCCTAACACTAACCCTAACCCTAACGTCCCTAACCATAACTCCAATCCTAACCCTAACTCTAAACCCTAACTCTAAACCCTAACTCTAACCCTAACACTAACCCTAAGCCCTAACCCTAACCCTAACCCTAATGGCACTAACCCTAATGAACCCAACCCTCACACTAACCCTAACCCTAACTCTAATGGCCCCAACACGAACCCTAACCCTAACCCTAACCCTAACCCTAACCCTAACCCTAACCCTAACCCTAACCCTAACCCTAACCCTAACCCTAACCCTACCGCTAACTGTAATGGCCCTAACTGTAACCCAAACTCAAACCCTAACCCAAACGGTAACCTTAATCTTAACCTAACCCTAACCCTAATCACTAACTCTATCGCTAACCCTAACCCTAACCCTAACGGCCCTAAGCCTAACCCTAACCCTAACTCTAATCCAAACATCCCTAACCCTAACCCCAACCCTAACCCTAACTCTAAACCCTAACCCTAACCCTAACCCTAACTCTAAACCCTAACCCTAACCCTAACCCTAACCCTAATGGCCCTAAGACTAACCCTAACCCTAACTCTAATCCAAACGTCCCTAACCCTAACCCTAAGTCTAAACCCTAACCCTAACCCTAACCCTAATGGCCCTAAATGTAACCCTAATCTGAACCCTAACCCTAACACTAACCCTAATGGCCCTAAATGTAACCCTAATCTGAACCCTAACCCTAACACTAACCCTAATGGCCCTAACCCTAACTCTAAACCCTAACCCTAACCCTTACACTAATCTGAAATTCTAAACCCTAACCCTAACACCTAACACTAACCCTAACTCTAACCCTAATGGCCCTAAACCTAACCCTAATCCTAACCCTAACCCTAACAGTAACCCTAACATCCCTAACCCTAACCCTAAACGCTAACCCTAACCCTACTCCTAACCCTAACAGTAACCCTAATGGCCCTAGCCCTAATCCTAATGGTCTTATCCCTAACCCTAACCTTAACCCTAACTCCAACCTTAACCCTAAATCTACCCTAACGGTCCTATTCATAACCCTAACCCTAACATCCCTAACCCTAACCTTAACCCTAATCCTAAATCTAACCCTAATGGCCAAATTCATAACCCTAACCCTAACATCCCTAACCCTAAACCCTAACCCTAATCCTAACCCTAACCCTAACCCTAATCCTAACCCTAACCCTAATGGCACTAACCCTTACCCTAATGGCCCTAACCCTAACCCTAATGGCCCTAACCCTACCCCTAACACTAACCCTAACCCTAACACTTACCCTAACCATAATGGCCGTAACACTAAATATAACCCTAATGTCCTTATCCCGAGCCCTAACACCCCTAACCCTAAACCTAACCCTAACTCTAATGGCCCTAACCCTAACCCTAACCTTAATGGTCCTAACCCTAACCCTAGACCTAACCCTAATTGCCCTAACCCTAACCCTCATCCTAACCCTAAAGTCCCTAACCCTATCCCTAACCCTAATGACCCCAAACCTAACCCTAACCCTAACACTACTGGCCCTAACCCTAACCCTAACCCCAAACCTAACCCTAACAGCCCTAAACCTAACCCTAACCCTAACCCTAATAACTCCAACCCTAATCCTAACCCTAACGGCCCTAACCCTAACACTAACCCTAACCCGACACCCTAAACCTAATCTCTAACCCTAACCCTACTGGTAACTGTAGTGGCCCTAACTGTAACCCGAACTCAAACCCTAACCCAAACGGTAACGCTAATGTTAAACCCTAATCTTAACCTAACCCTAACCGTAATCACTAACCCTATCGCTAACCCTAACCCTAACCCTAACCCTAACCCTAAACCTAACCCCAACCCGAACCCTGACCCTAACCCTAACCCTAAAACCTGAACTCTAACCCTAAGCCTAACCCTAATCCTAACCCTAATGGCCCTAAACGTAACCCTAATCCTAACCCTAATGGCCCTAAGCATAACCCTAACCTTAACTCTAACCCAAACGTCCCTAACCCTAACCTCAACTCTAACCCTAACCCTAACCTCAACTCTAACCCTAACCCTAACCCTAACCCTAACACTAACCCTAACACTAACCCTAATGGCCCTAACCCTAACTCTAAACCCTAACCCTAACGCTAACCCTAACCCTAACCCTAACCCTAACCCTAACCCTAACCCTAATCCTAACCCTAATGGCCCTAAGCCTAACCCTAACCTTAACTCTAACCCAAACGTCCCTAACCCTAACCCTAACCCTAACCCTAACCCTAACCCTAACCCTAACCCTAACCCTAACCCTAACCCTGACCCTAAAACCTAAACCTTAACCCTAACCCTAATGGTCCTAAACGTAACCCTAATCCTAACCGTAACCCTAACACTAACCCTAATGGCCCTAACCCTAACCCTAACTCTAAACCCTAACCCTAAACCCTAACCCTAACCCTAACTCTAAACCCTAACCCTAACCCTAACCCTAACCCTAACCCTAACCCTAACCCTAACCCTAACCCTAACCCTAACCCTGATGTTCCTATCTCTAATCCTAACCCTAATATCCCTAACCCTAACCCTAAACGCTGAACCTAACCCTAACCGTAACCCTAATGGCCCGATCCCTAACCCTAACTCTAATCCTAACCCTAACCCTAACCCTAAATCTAACCCTAATAGCCCTATTCATAATCCTAACCCTAACTTCCCTAACCCTAACCGTAAAGCCTAACCCTAACCATAACCATATCCCTAATGGCCCTAACCCTAACCCTAATGGCCATAACCCTAACTCTAACCCTAACCCTAATGGCCCTAATGACCCTAACCCTACCCTTAACACTAACCCTAACCCTAACTCTTACCCTAACCGTAATGGATGTAACCCTAAAGATAACCCTAATGTCCTCATCCCGACACCCTAACACCCCTAACGCTAACTCTAACTCTATTGGCTATAACCCTAACCCCCAACCTAATGCCCCACCGTAATCCTAACGCTAACCCTAACAAAATGGCACTAACCTAAACCCTAACCCTAACCCTAACATTAACGCTAAACCCTAAGTCTAACCATAACCCTAACCCCAATCAATAACCCTATCAATAACCTTAACCCTAATAGCCCTAACCCTAAGCCTAACCCTAATGTCCCTAAGCATAACCCTAACCCTAACCCTAACACTAACCTTAACCCTAACCCTAATAGCCCTTACCCTAACCATACGCCTACCCCTAATCCTAATGCCCCCAAACTAATCCTAAGGCTAACCCTAAAAAAATGGCACTAACCCTAACCCTTACCCTAACCCTAACCCTAATCCTAACCCTAACTCTAACCCTATCCCTTACGTAACCCTAACCCTAATCGTAACCCTAACCCTAACCCTTACGCTAACCCTAACCCTAATGGCCCTAAACCCTACCCCTACCCCTACCCCTAACCCTAACCCTAAACCCTAACCCTAATGCTAACCCTAACCCTAATGGCCCTAACCCTAACCCTAATGGCCCTAATCCTAACCCTAACCCTAACCCTATCCCTACCCCTAACGCTCACATCCCTAACCCTAACCCTAACCCTAACCCTAACCCTAATGGCCCTAATGCTAACCTAACCCTAACGGCCCTAAACCTAAACCTCACCCTAACCCTTAATCTATCCCTAATGACTCTAAGCCTAATCCTACCCCTTACCGTAATGTCCCTAACCATAACCCAAACCCTAAACCTAATCCTAACCCTAACCCTAAGCTGAACCCTAACCCTAAGCTGAACCCTACCCCTAACCCTAACCCTAACTCTAACCTAACCCTAACCCTAACCCTAATCCTAACCCTAACCCTAACCCTGACCCTGACCCTAATGGCCCTAACCCAAACCTGAACCTGAACCCGAACCCTAACCCTAACCCTAACCCTAACCCTAACCGTAACTCTAACCCTAACCCTAACCCTAACGCTAACCCTAAAGGCCCTAACCCTAACCATAATGGCCCTAACCCTAACCCTCACCCTAACCCTGACCCTAACCCTAACAGCCTTATCCCTAACCCTAACCCTAACCCTAAACCCTAACCCTAACCCTAACCCTAACCCTAAACCCTAACCCTAATCCAAACCCTCACCCTAACCCTAATGGTCTTTACACTAACCCTAACGCTAACCCTAAACTCTAACCCTAACCGTAACCCTAACCCTAAACACTAACCCTATCCCTAACCCTAACCCTAATGCCCCTAAATCTAACCCTCACCCTAACTCTAACTCTAAACCCTAACCCTAACCCTAGCCCTAACTCTAACACTAACCCTAACCCATAACTGCCCCCTTTCCTCACTACCTCACACCTATGGGCAGAGCGCTCAGAATGTCCTTGCCTCTCAGATCAGAGCAATTAAAAACATTATCTCTGTGCTGGGGTGTTATCTTCTTGTTCTCAAACTAAGTCCAAATATTGACTCTGCTAGCTATGGAAAAGATAGGTTTCTAACTGCATGAAGAAAACGATATCATTCTCAGTCAAACCAGCACAAGCCTCCATTAATGTCATCTGATGTCGTGTATGTACTCTTTCACATGACTGGTGTGGACTTTCTCACTCCTTGGTGTCACAGTGATCTAGCTTCACCTTCCTCTTCCCCATCCCAATATTTCTAATGTTCTTATTACTGCACTGGCATTTTTTCACTCTTGTATGTTTTTAGTTACTGATATGTGACTATGTAATGCTTTTTCTCTTACCCCCCAGTAAAATGAGGCCATGTCATTTTGTGTCATTCAGTCCTGCCGTTTTAGGCTCATGGTATTACCTTCTTGAGAATTTGACTGATGTTCTAGATAAGGTGGAGTGGTTACAATATGAGACCTAACGTGACTGGCTGTCACATGGTGAGAGGAAGAGTTGAAAAGGGCAACTGACAGGCACCTCTTTTCAGAATTGATGAAGAGTGATACCCCTAAGTCTATGATAGTGCTGAAGACATCTGTGCTGATTACTTCACAGAAACAACCATCTGAGATCCCAGAATAATCATGAAGCAAGGTCTCAATCAGGTAAGAAAACCTAAATCTCTCTTCAGAACGTCAGCCTTCCTTACTACCTTCACCTTCCTTCTTGCCTTAACTACAGAAGTTCAAGTTAATATTTCCCAGGGCCTGTAGCTTATTTTTCAGTTTGTCTGTCTTTTTCATTTTCACTTGCTGTTTTCAGTTTAAATCTTTTCATCCTGTCTTTCATGACTTCCCTTTTTAGATTTGACCTTTCTCTCTCTAGTTCTACACCAGTTTTCTTTCAGTAACTTCATTTTCTTTTTTCTGAATAGGAAAAATCTTGTATGTTTATGATATTATTAACTGGTATATGCAACTATTTTCTTAGCAAAGATGCAAGATAATGCCTTTGGTGGGGTTAGAGCATGAGTAAGTGCAATGAGGTGAAAGAAACACCCCACCTTCAACAAATCACAAGAAATCAGCTGCCGGGCTGCCTATCTATTTTTTACAAAACTCTGTTTTGGTTGGTTTACGGTTCAGTATCTTTCCCAGGGTGAGTCCTCAGCCAGTGTTTATCAAGCCAAAACGCAGAAAATGAGAGCTTTTTCTCACCAATGCAAACTGATGTCAGTCATCCTGCTCTTGCTACCTCATCCAGTTTCAGTTCCTGGTTCCCAGAAAGCTCTGAGCATTACAGGAATAAAGAAACACTCCTTCTCCCAAAGGCTATGCACAATTGTTTCAGTGTCTTGCCCCTATGGGAGACATAATTTCTTGACTCCTGTTGACTACAGAATGGGAATCCAGTACCTGTTAAAAAGTCTCTGTCAAGACACTTTGATTTCCAACCCCTGGCCCAGCTATTATACATCCTGATTATAATCAGCCTTACTGGAGTGACAGATACACTTTCTCAAATGATATTAACATTTATTTTCACATTGCTACTGTTATAGTTTCATTAGATTGAATCTTATGTTCATCAACCACCAAAACCAATTCAAGCAATCTACCTTAAAGCTGCCTTAATATCTCTAACCAGATAAGTCACCATAACATTTCTGAACTACAAAATAGCTTCTGCTTGTGAACATACCTGCAGCAGAACATCAATGAAGCTGCTAAAGCCAAAATCTTTGCTTTCTACAACAGTATGATACCTGCAGATGATCAATATCAGTGTATTTTTCCATGCAAAGATGATCTACAGTCTTTCTTATCCTGTTTATTCTCTTTTACCACTGGCCAGTTACTTGCTGCTGCTCAAGCACTATTTTCAGCCTGCTGAGAAGTTTTGCCTCTCTCCATCCTATCAGAGCCACAGGGCTGTCTGGACTGTGACTGGCCTTTCCTTGGCTGTTGCTGGTACTGGCCATCCCTCTCCTCCAGGCTTCCTGGTATGTGTCTCACCTGTTTCCATTTTTCTCAGATTGCTATTGATTAAGCTGAGCTTCCCAGAAGTGCTTCCCAGGAAACCTCATTGTTTCCCTTGCCTACTTTGGAGCAGGCAAGCCATTCATGGGTGTGAATAGGCACGCCCAGCGTTGATCGTTTTTCTGACAACAAAGGGGAACATCCTCTGAAGTATGTTGCAACTGCTGATAGAAACTGATATGATGTGATTCATCAACCATAGCTGGATTCCAAGAAATTCTTTATACAAGAGGCTAAGGCAGGTCAGTACCAAAACCTTGCAGGTGTGTACTGAAAACAGATATCACAGAGAATGCAGGGGAGGAGAGTAGGGCTGAACTCTACAACAGAGGATACATCTCTCTTCCATGCTATAGACTCAAGACATGCAAACAGTAATGCTAATGTGCAGCTTTCTTTAATGTTTTATGAATTTGGCTGTAAGCTGATGCATTGAAAATGCTGGGAACCTGAAAGGTGTGGGCTAGAGGAGGAAGTATAGAGTTGCTTTGACATGTATATTCTCATCCTCTCCTGCTCGTTGTTTGTCTTGTTGCTGTGTGTTCTGGCACTGGGATGCATAATTCACTCCAGCTAACGCTCCCCTGTTTGATGAGCCATGTTTTGAAGGTAATGTGTGGGCGTATGTTGAAATGCTGCAGGGAGGGGTAAGCTGCATGTTAATAAACGACATCTTATCTACACATATACACAAACTGAAACAACAATTTGCCTTACTTATTTCAGTGTAAGGCTGGGTCTTATTGCTAAAAAAAAAAATAGTGCATGTTACTGCTGACTGTGTGGTATTGGTTACTGGGTATATGCTGACTCACTTAGGTTCACCTCCAGTCCAGCAGGAGAAAAGTACTGTCTGAAGACGAGAAAGTTGGAACAGACTTCTCAAATTAGTTCCTTGTAAATGTTTTTGCATTGTTACTGAGGTAGCAGATTTTCTCCTGCAGTTTGGGTTACAGAAGAGGATAAATAAAACTAAAGTAAGAAATGGCACTTAAGCCCCTGAATTTTATTTTTTAACACAAAGAGAAACTATACATGAGTTAATCAGCTGGTGTTCTAAAATTATAACAGAATTTGCTAGAGGGAGCAATCACACTTACACTTACTTACACTTACAATCCACCCAATTTGCTAGGTAGAATTATAAAACAATCAGTTCCTTGATTTTACTCCTGTTACAGCTGCAGAGACAACATGCCACAGAGAGAGAATTCAGGGTTGTTTTATTCATTACTATACAGCAGTATCTAGAAATTCCATGCAGATTCAGAATTCAGTTTTGTAAATGCTTCAAGGACAATCTGTGTCCTGAATTGTTTGCAGCATCTTAAACAAAAAAAGTGTAGGGAAAAAAGTTGAAATAAAAAAAAGTTTCAAAAATTGAAGGTTAAAGAAGTAAATTGAGAGACTACTGACCACTGTCATAGCTTTATAATAAGTCCTAGAAGTTACATGACAGGTTTAAAAAAAGAGTAAAACCACTTAAATACAACTTTGACACTTAAGTTCTGCCTAATTTCAGAATTGTGACACTACAGAATTCCAGTTAGTGGCCTCAGAGGAGCCAAAACTCCACAAGTATTTCAGTTTGTGACAGCAAAGCTCCTCAGATACACACAGTTCTGCTCCTATCCATACTGGACATCTGATCAAGGCTGAACAGAATCATAGACTCAAAGAAAGCTATAGATGGGAGGGTTCCTATGGAGGTCTGTAGTCCACCACACTGCTCCCAGCACAGCTAGGTCCAGAACTAGATCAGGATGCTCATGGCCTTATCCAGGCAACATGTGAAATTTCCAAGGAGGAAGACCTCACAGCCTCTCAGGACACCTGTTCCAGTGCTGAACCATCCTTGCGAGAAGAAGTGTTTTTTTCTCTATGGCCAGCCAGTATTTTCTTTGTGCAAATGTTGTGACTGTTTCATTGTGCTGCTCTGAGAGGACTCCGAGTCTGGTGTATCTCTAGCCTCCCAACAGCTAGCTAAAGTCGGCAGTTAGATCCTCCTTTGGAATCCTCTTTGCCAGACTGAACAAACCTAACTCCCTCAGCTTCTCCTTGGACATTGCGCACTCCTCTTGAGCTTGATCTCATCTCTCATATGGGGGACTGCAACAGTGAGCACAGTGTTCCAGATGTGGCCTCACATGTGACAGATAATGGGGAATAATCACTTCCCTTCACCTGCTGGCCATAATCTTGCTATTGCAGCCCGGTATGTGGTTGGCCTTAATTGCCTCTTCCTGGCTTATGTTCATCTTGCTGTCCAATGGAAGCCCAGGTTCTTTTCTGCAGAGCTGCTCCCAAAACAATTAGTCCCTAGACTGTACTGATGCATGGAGTAGTTTTGTCCCGAAATGACTATGCCATATAGATAAAATATTATTATAGAAGAATATTTTGAAAGGTAGACTTCCTGTATGTTTCTGCCAAGCTGAGTCAATGGAAAGCAGTTCCATTTTAGCTGTCAAAAATCTTGACTTTGCTTCTCTTTCTGACTTACATAAGCCTACAGATCTCTTTAATGATTTAATTTTAAGTGACCAGGAATGACTGTAACAATGGTAATAAAAATAAATCAGGCCTCAGTCCTATCCACTGCTGAATAGTGATTTAATCTGAGTCAGTACGAAATAATGGATTATCTGAACTAGTTGAAACTCCACACAGTTCTACAAATGTCTTTAAAGTTTTTGTATCTGTTTTGCTTTACCTGTAAGTGTGAGTTTGGTTTAAACTAAGACACACAGATTTATTTTTATTTAAGAAGAGCAGCAATGCATTCTGTCAAACAGCTCAATGAATAATCAGCTCCTTTAAACTGCTTCAGTGAGGGTGTAACAACACTGCCTTCCTCTGAAGGTGCAATTACATCCTGTTGCTTGATTCACAGAAAAGCTCCAAACCCCCTTTTCTTAAGAGGAAAGGAACTACCTGTTGTTCATGCAGGTAAGGCAGAGGCAAGTGAGGAAAGAGGAAAGATGTCTGTGTCATATTGTATATAAGGAACTGGGTCCTGTAGAGGAGAGAAGAGAATGATTACAAAATGCTGAAAGAAAACATTAGCTCTAAGGACACTCACAGCCAGAGGGACCCCAGACTGGGCAAGAAACAGAATCTCAGCCCAGACTGAACTGCACATATTATCAAGAGGAACAAGTCTCTATTTCCTTGTCTTCTAACCCAGAAACAGTGCGTTGTCACTGAACTGATCAGCTCCAAATGAAAGGAAGGGAAACCCCTGTTTCTTCATCACTCTTTAGCTTTGTTGTGTTTAGTAGAATCCTCCTAAAGTCTCAGTACTTGAAGTGAGGTGGGTCTCAGTTGGTCCTTAGTGATTGAGTCCACAGTCTTGAGATCATGCATTGACCCATTGCTCCTGTTTTCTATTAAGACCTACTACTCGTGTACACTGTTGAGGAAGCTTTATAGCCAGGCTGTTTATAGCCAGCTGTCAGGGAGGTCCTGCAGCAGCAAAATGTGGGTGTAGGAGTTAGCCATGGCTTTATAACTACTGGGAACTGTCTCTAGCCGTGGTCCTTGTTGAGTTACCTGCTTTTGGAGGATCACTGCTCTCTCTGCACTCTCTAAAGAGTTCCTTCTTGGTCTTCACTGACTGCCCATTTCTCTTGTCTTAGAGCTTACCGTAAAGTTTCTTCCTAACTTAGTCAGACTGCTGACTTATGCTCTGAAGTAGAGATATAATTCCTAGTCTTGCACCTGAGTTAATATAATTGTGAATGTTTTCGTTATTCACCTGAGTCCCTAGATGTTTTGAATCCTGCTGAGATACGGGATCACAATAAAACCTTTGGGCAGTTCCAGTGATTGCAGTGGCAAAAATAAAGGTAAAGACATGTAGGCTTATCAGATTCACTTCCTCGACTTTATTAATTACTTGTTTCTGGACCTTTTTTGAGAAGTCTTCTTTCCAGAAAAAAATACCGATCTCCACTAGTAACTTTTTTTTTTTCCCATCAACTTCCTTCTATTTGCTCTTGATGTCATTGGAATATGTAATGTAATTTTCCAACTTCTTTCATACTTAAATATTGCTGGGTTTTTGATGTGAGCAGAAGTCTTCAAGGAATCTCTGCTTTTATTCTTGGTTTAAAGTGTAGAAAGAGTTGGAATTATTCCTTGTAGTAAATATTGTATTACATGATGAACACATGCAATGAGGAATTTTCACCTGTGACCAGTATATGTAATTTATTGTTATTCAGCTCTCTATGTCCTTAACTTTTCTATATCTTTACAACTTAAACAGCTTTGCATCACTCCACATTCCTAGGAACTTTCCGTTCTTCCTGTGACTAGCAAGATCCCATTCTCTCTAAGTGAAAAATATTGGCTATGTATTTTCTTTAAAAAATGTTATACAGAGTATATTGCAACAGACATTTTCGGTTTTGAGTCTGGATGATAGCTTACTTTAACTGTGATGCCACAGGGCTGAGCCAAGCATAAAGTTGTAAGCAGCCAAAAGGTCAGATCTAATTTCACAATCTTCATGTCTAATCACTGACTCCTTCCATTTGAAATCCTGTTTCTATATGAACTTTGGGGCAGATTCATTGTGGGGAAGGGAGAAGCCAGTCAGTAAACACCTTATATTCCCATTAACTTGAATCAGACTGTAGAGCAAAAGCTCCAACTCACTGTCTGATTGTCCTTGTACATCTCTGGCACAGATGTAGAGAACTTCAGTATGGGTGTGAATATAGAACGAATGGGTCTGCCTGTGAGTAGGAGCACCAGAAGGAGAAGTAGCAGAATGTCTGCAAGACCTATGTGTTGATGGTCATCAAGATCCAAACACATCAATCTGCATCTTCCTAGGACACTCGCATCAGGAGGGAGAGTTCAATGATGACTCTCACAAGCAGGACAGGATGGAGTGACTAATCAGTGTCAACTCCTAAAGGGTACCTAATGCATGTTCAAAACCTGCACATTGTCACCAACCTAAGAATAACTCAGAAGAAGTGATGAAGACCCGACAGCTGATATTCCTTGTAATCAATGTCATGGCAGATCATCTGGGGACAAGAACCTTGGTGGTTGTGAGAATAAAAGTCTGAAAGTGTGCTGAATGTGACTGAGTGAGACCAGTTTTGCTTTTAAATGAAATCACCTTCCTTCCCACATAATGAGCTGGTTCTACAGTACTGCAACATGATTTCCTATATCATTAGTGTAAACTTGTCTTACTTTGAGTTATTGCAGATAATGAAAATGCAGGTGCCACTGATTTGACAAGAGTATGACTTTCCTTCCTGTTTTGCAGGAAGTAATCTTTCCTTGCATAGGGAGATGCTTTAGGTTTGGATTGTTCCTATGGCAACATAAAGGTGAAAATACTAGTCTTTATCATGTGACTTTTATCTGGAAAGACTGTATCATATAAATAAGGATGCCTGAGGAGTGTTGAAATCTATCATCATAGGATTAATAATACCACTGCTACAGTTATTTTAGCAAAACCAGTGAGAGTTACAGCACATGCTGGACTGCAGCAGACATGAGACTGGAAGGTGCACAGCAGTGTTATTTTGTGTGTTTCCCACATGTAGGCAGAACAGGATAATTCAGACAAATTAGGGAAGATGAGTTTTGGACAGAAAAAGTAGGGAAAGGAGTAACTCCATTATTTTAGTTAATACTTCCCTCCGTCATAGCTCTTCAAAGTCCCAATCAGACCCTGTGATTCAGAACCCACTTCTTACACATCAAATTGCTGAGAAAAATCTAAAAGGCTGGCTTCTATTTCTCTGTCTAATCCAAAGGAATTTCAGCACTCCAACCTCTCTCGGTGCTCTCCCTTGGCAGATTGAGAGAGTAGAATGACATTTACTTTCTCTGGGCTACAATCATTAAAAATTATGGTAAGTGGATTTGACTGCTGTAAAGAATTGGCACTGTAACTAAGGAAGTTAAGTTGGAGCCATCTGACAAAAAAGAAATGTAGAATTTAAAACTCACATTAAAAGCTGTCTTCAAGTTGACAGGCTAGCCAGACTAAAATATTAACACAGAATATTGGCTCTCATGTCAATGAAAACCTAGTTGCTGCTGTGAGCAAAGGCTCAGCTGCATTATTTAAAATTATCAAAGTTGTAGTGAATATTTTAATTGCCTGCCAGATCTTCCAAAAACGAGAAGGGGAAGGTCTTAATAAAAGCACATTACTTACTAATAGAGAAGTACTTTAGAAATACATAAGAGAAGTACTTTGAGTCGAATAGTATTAAAGGATTTAAAGACAGTAAATAACTGTAATGAGCCTAGGACAAAGCTGAAGCATCAATTCCAAATCCTGTCAAGTCAAATCAAGTTTCAAAGTTCATCCTGCTGCAAGCACTGGGCTGGACTAGAGACCCTCAGAGGTCCCTTCTAAGATCAGTAGGATTCTACAGCAGAGGCTTCTAACCTGTCTTCTAGGAGGTATTGATATGCTCAAATACTTGGCAATGAAACTAAGGGACAGAAAGAAACTGAGGTTTATAATACCAATCAAAACCTTGGCAGAGGCCCTCACGTATTTCTGGCAGTCGTGGGCATAGGATAGCAGAGAGGTAACTATTACCTGCTGTGAGAAGATAGCAGGGCTGTGTCCAGAACTAGAGATGTTCCTCACAATCAGAGGTACCTTGGCAGACCCCTCTTCACTGTAAGTACATGGATGATGCCTTTGGGAAGCAGTACATGGCTGAAGCAGCAGTCTATGAGCCATGCTAGACTCCCAGCTCTTTAGTTCTGAGATACATGTGGGAAGCACAATGAGCAGTGCAGGTTTTCTGCAAAGACACTGTCTCCACCCAGTGTCCTTGCAGATGAATGGAGTGAGGAGATATCCCAGAGCCCAAGACTATCCCCCATCCTATTCCCACCAGTATTCCCACAGCCATTCCATCCTCAGGCCCTCTCCTATGCCCGGCTGTTTTGAGTGCAGGGTTTTGCTGTATAGACCTGTAGAGAGAACTCAGGGATGAGAGTAGGAAGAAAGAAGCTTCTGAGACAAGAGCAGCAACAATGTGTAAGACACCTCAGAACCATCTTCTTTTTAAATGTTATCTTTCAGTTGCCAGGACCTGTCTGAGGTCCCTTTTCCAGCCATCCCCACCCACCTTTACAAGTGACTGTTTCAGACTTGTTGACCCAGTATGCTGTATGCTGAGAGCTGGAGAGTGCTCAAGTGGAGTAAGACAGCAATATCCCTGATGTGGGGCATGAACACAGAGAAAAAAAAAAAAAAAGTAATTTCTAAATCAGCAGAATCCAGTCAGGCAATGCAGAGTTAGACAAGAGCATATTCCACGTTCAACCAAAGATCTTCCCCTGGGCATCATAACTGTTTGGTTTGGGTAGGGTCTCAATATCCCCCAGTGTATGAGTACAGTTGGGCACCTACATTCCACAAACGGTCCTGTCCGTCCTTAGGAGAAGAATGCCATCATCCCCAAATTTGCAGAGGCCTGAGATCTGGCAAACACAGGTGTCCTGAAGTTTTCCAACAAAACCAGCTAAGACATCTCTAAGAATCCCTTCATGATTTACACAGACATAAAAAATCCAAAATATTCATCCTTGCAATTAATTTTGTAAAGGCTGCCCTGAGCAAGGCACTAGATGAGAACACAGATCTCATCAGTGGTTGAGCACCAGAGCTCAACCTGTAAGGCCTGTAGATCACATCAGTGCTGTGCATGTGCTCAAAAATGAAGAGAATTTGGTAGATGATGGCAGAGACATTCCGGGTACTCAAGGTCCAGTATCTTGAATGGTACATGCTATTCAAAGAGGTACCTTCACTCAAGGAGGTAGTTCAAAGTGATATCCTCAGTGCTATCTACCAGTACCATTGATACTGGTAGGGTACTAGTGAAATCTCCTTTTCAGTGTAGAGAAACTTCTGAAAGTTTTTTTGGTTTTATGTTTTTTTTGTTTGTTTGGTTTTTTGTTTGTTTTTGTTTGTTTGTTTGTTTGTTTGGTTTGGTTTGGTTTTTTTTTTTTTCCCCCACACTGCCATGTTTTGTCAGCAATCAAGGTAAGACAATTCCTAAATATTGTTCCTAGAAATAATCAGTATCCTAAAATAATTAAATGCACTCACATTAAAAATATTTCTGTACTTTTATGGTAGTCAAAATACAAAGTTTACTAAGAGGATGTGTTTCTGTTATTGGTTAGGCAAGTTGAAATTCTTCTGGAAGTCCAATTTTAAGAGCATGGAAGACGTTTCAATGTATTCACCTCCCCTTGTCAAAGCCATGTTATCACAGCCTAATCCATTTTGGCTTCCATGGCAAGTGCATCCACCAGCCTCCATTCTTTTGGACTCTTTAAATGCTTAGAAAACCTGCAGATAATCCTCTGTTTAACCATATAGCTTCTTTTGTTCTTTAATCTGAAGCAGCAGGAAAGCAACAAGATGAAATTAATACAACTATTTACAATAATGGAGTTGTAGTCAATGAAAAAGTATGGGAATATAAGATTAAACTTAGGAAGCAGACTTCGATATCGTGAGGGTGAAAAGCTGTCAAAGATGGTGATTTGCTTTATTGAGAAAAGGCTCCTGTTTGCCTTATGTTTATCATTCAACATGCCAATGGCAATAGCCATATTGATTTTACTGTGATAAAAACTATATTGCTATAGGAGTTTTGCTTGCAGATATTTCTAGGTAGAAGATTTACAGAAGAGGAGAGATGAGTCCTTCCTGAGATTGTTTTGTGCCATTATATGAAACTACTTATCCAGCATATAAAATCTGATAGGATCCTATATGATAAAACAAATAAAGACTACACACCTATAAACAGGCTAATGGGAAACAAATATGCTTAAATATTCTGCCCTTCTCTCCCAATAAAAAAATTTCTAGATACTAAAAGATTTTTATTTTCTAACAAGATTGTTGTGCAGGCCTTAAGTCCCTTTAATGGCCCGCCTGGGGAAGCAGCCAGGAAGGTAGGACAAGAAATAAACAGGAGACCAAAGTGGAGCTGAGGAATGAGGTGAAGCTCCATGTCAGCTGCTTGGTTTCAGTGGCAGTTTCACTTTGCCCTGCAATCATCTCCACATCAAAAAGCTGACTGAAGGTGCTAGTAATAATACCAGCACTGTATCCATAACCTAAAGCTCTTGGCTCTAAAGATCCTGCCATGCTCAGTTATCTTCTAGACAAGTCCATGAAAATGTGAGAATGGGAAGCTTAATATCCGCCCAGTGTATACCCTTGGCTCTACCTGTTTAAGTGCAAACATATGAGACAGTCTGGTTTTACAAATCGGCATGTAAAGATCTAAGACCATCTGGTTCTACAGATGAATGTGTAAAGATGAGGAAAGACCAGATGGCTCAGTAGAATATGGTCCTTAGTTGCTGTTGAAAATCAGGTCTCATAAAGTCTGTGTTGCGTTTTATTGTGTTGTTGGTCTACAGTTGCTCTCAGCATTCACTTTAGTTTCCACGTTTTGATTTACTTAATAGATCAAGTTTCAAAAATCAAGTGGGAAGCTGATCTGACAATAGAGTTGACAGCAAGTTGGTAAGATGTTACCACTATCAGTGCCCTCTTTTCACCTGCAAGACAGCAAGGCATCTGTTTCAAATATCTTGTCTTGATGTCAACATTGAACACACTCAGGATGAACATAGATTGTTAATGCAGCGACCAGTAGCAACTATTTCATTTCGGCACAGGATAGCAACACTACAACACCAAGATTAAGCTACAAGAGTAAGAAAAAAGGACAAGCTTATTGTGTTTATTTTGTGGAGGCAACCGTAATTCATCAAGAAGAGTATCATAAAAGTAACTGCAGACTTGAAACAGATAAAAAAGCTCTAAAATTTCTGCTAATTGAAACAAATAACAACAAACCAACAACCAATCAACCAAACACACACACACACAAAGAAGCAACAAATTAAAAGATTGATTAGCTCACACATTCAGCTGTCAGTGTAGGAAAAAAGTAAAATCACACTATCAAAGTGACTAGCGATACAGATGCTTGTTGCATGTTATTAATGCTAAAGATATCTTTTTCAATGTTGGTGAGGTGTTTTCACACTTAAGGATAATGAATCCAAAATCGGAAAGAACAACTAGGAATCATGAACTAATTACAAATTACGGTTATGTATTTGTCATACAGAGACGACTATTGTTATATTTTGAGCTGAGATTAAATTACTAAAATTATTATAATCTTATTTTTCTACAACCTAGTTGAAGAAGTCACGAGCATCTGTACTAGAAATCAAATTTCCCTGGGTCAAATTTTCTGTTTATTGTACATACGCTGCTTGTGTTAGTAATGTTCAAGGAGAAATTGAACCTTGCCTTTTATTTTTCCCCTTGTTTCTTCCTGAGGTCAGTAAGAAAATTAATAAAAAAGGGAAAAATTAATGCTATCAATATAAATAAATATTTTTAAATGTGCTCAGGAAGAATGCGCTCTTGAAGAGGAGCGTAAGTGTAGAACTGCACTTTTTGGATTTGTAACTGTAAAATGTGTTATAATATCTATTAAAAAATAATTAACTCTTGTGATTGAGACTTGTACAACTTGGAGCAGTTTTAAGAATGTGAATATGAATCAGATTATATTATGGCTGGGTTTGCACTGCTTTCCACTTGTCTATCCAGAATGTTGCATCTTAACATAAGTGAAACCCTGTTTGGCTTAGATTTGTTTTTGCAATAGATCCCTCAGTCTCACATGGATTCACTGTTGACCAAAAGTGCTAACTTGGAAAGAAACAAAAGCCTAGCCATCACCAGACAAAGCTGATTGTATCACCCTTAAACTACGCATGGTCCTGATGGGTGGGATGGGCCGCTCTCTGCTCCTGCCACAGCACCGTGAGGCAGCCAGGACCTCTTGGGTTCCACATCCACTGGACCACCCAGAGGAGCAGAACTGGGATGTGAAAGGCAAGAGAATTTTCTCAGGTAATTTCTGGGCAAAATAAAGGTCCTCTTCCTCATTTTCAGGATGGTACAATAATTTAATTTAGTCCTGTTTTGCAAGCCCAACGAGAGCATGGCAGACCACGTGCAGGACAGCTTATCTAGAGACAAAAGGCAGAAAGCCTGCAGCTCAGCCAACAGTGGAAATACACTTTTGTCCCTAATTAGGTCTCCAGCCAGGGTAGAGATATATCAGAGTACATTGCTGAAGAACAAGTAAGTGGAATTTTATGCAGGTATACTGGAATTATAGTCCATATCTATGTCCCTCCAACTCTGTTAAGTGGAGAATATATACGGGAATCTGCGCTCCCATTTTGACTAGAGTCCAAGGAAGGAGTTGTCTACATTCCTGGTGCCAAGAAGACACGATTGTTCATCTACTGGTGATTAACAGGATCAGAAAAAGATTAAGGTGGAAAGGGACTACTGGAGGTCTTTAGCCCAAATACCTGCTCACAGCAGGGTTAACACCAAAGCTGTGTCAGGTTGCTCAGGGCCCTGTACAGGCAAACTCTCCATCTCCAAGGGCGTTACTCTCTGGATATGTGCAGAAGAGTGAGGGAGTTTCCTCTGCTTCTACTGGGAATGAAAACCCAGATCTATACCCTATCTCTATCAGCTTCATTCGTTTCCTTGCCCTTGTTATTATTCTCAGGGAAGAAAGATAAAAAGCTTGACTACTTGTGCAGTCAGGTCCCTAAGCTAGGGGTGACCACTTTGTGATTAAGAGGAGTCACTTGTGTTCCTTTGTAGGAGTTTAAAATATCTGTTTAAATTAAAGTCTAAGTTTCTGAGTGAAAAAAGTCTGTGTACAGAACTAATTTAACAACTCTAAGCCACTAGATGGTAGGAGTATATTTTCTGCAGGAAGACTGTCTGGAGTCAGTTGTTTGAAATATTCTAAGATAATTGCTGGTCGAGTAGAGTCAGAAAACTTTCCAACAGGAAAAAGAAAACACTAGAATATTAAAACATGGTCATGGAAGTGGAGTTTGTTGTAGAATGTCACTGGGGCCCCTGGGAGCCCTATACATCTATGCTACAATAACACCTTAGTGAAAGCCAGTTGAAGATGCACAGATGCAAGTTATCAATACCAAAGGATGCTTCAATAGTTTGGGAAGTAAGTGAGGAACTCTAGAGATTTCTTCTAGGTTCAGTTTCATTCATCATCTAGAAGGACATTTAACAGCACAATGGTGAAACTCACCACTCTTTCTAAAATGTGAAGAGGAACACACACAGTAAACAATTTATAAGAAACATATGAAAGAGTTCTGTCTGAACTGCAGTTCAAAAGAAACACATCCCACCTCAGTCTTGGGAGTGTCCTTTGACTGTCCCAACTGTACATCAACACAAGACCTGGTGCATACCATTCCTCCTCTTCTCCCTCACCACAAGCCCACATATCTGTAGGAGGAAAGCCCAGGTGTGTTGTGTAGTGATATTTTCTAGCCAGATGCCTAATCTCAGCGATACATGAAACAGAATACTAGGAAATGGAAGGAAAACATGCCCTGTGATTCAGAAATACCCAGAGGGACTAGAAACACAGGATGAGATTCAACCCAAAGACATGTTGAGAGTGAGTTTAAAAGATGCAGTTACCTTCTTACCACCAAAAAGCATGCCAGAGATCGGACACTCACTGGGAAGCCATGACAGTGAACAGGTTATGGAGATGTAAAGCATAGAATCACAGAATATAATTGTAAAGAGAAATATTTTTTGAAATCAAGTTATTTCAGATTTTTAAGTTTGTTTTTTTTTTTTTTTTTTTTTTTACATTAGACACCTAGGGAATTAATTTTGTCCAACAGTTTAAAAAGACAAAATCCAGCCTTGTGATGCACAAGCATAAGGATCCTGTCAATCCTATTCATAAAACTCAGCAGAGTTGTATGAATAATTCACATGTAGTACTCCATTGTACTGGGTGCAGCCTCTGTGTAAATTTCTCCTTTTGGATCTCCACTTCCGTGCAGAGAACACATGGCAAAGCACTGCAACAGGGCTTTTACAGATACTAGAAAAGTTCCAGGCATTTGGGCTTCTACATTTTTATGTTTCCACTTGTTTATGGATTTGCTGCAGATCTTGATCTTGCTGTAACACTAGATCATATTTTGTTTGACTACCACTGTACACATTCTGACTGGGAGCTACAGTAGGTGAACTCCAATCTACAAAATAACAAGGAGTTACACACAATTTCTGACCACCATCATCTGGAATACCCAAATTTCTAACTCACATCAGCCAACACTAACAAGTTGGGAGAAAATATTTTTCAGACCTTCTCTTCCAACAAGCCTTAGTAGACCTGTTCCCGCCTATTCCAAATAGCTTAGATCAAATGTCCTGAGTATCTGCCTACTAATGAAACAGAGACAGAGCATCCCCAGCTTCTTCACCCCAGAGCTTTGGTACTTCTCTGATGGAACATATGCAAACTCAAGTAGCCCTGAGAAATTGAATGTAAAGCTGTAACATTGTGGTTTGTTGTTTTTTTTTCCTTAGAAAAGATATGAGCTCCTGAGGTGGCCTAGAGCTTTATTCTCCAGTTGCAAATGGTTCTTTCCCATTTCATGTCTATGCAGGCCTTGCCTATACTGTCCCATCACAAAGGAGAAGTTAGCCATCTGCCCCACTGCTACATCAATGACTGAAGAAGGCACAGTACTGTATAAATGAGGACTGAAATGGATACATTCCAGTACTGCTAAGTCAAGGTATGGGATGTAGACAAGGAAACCTTATACTGGTGTGGCGGTGGAAGTCATTCAAATATGGGGATATGCTATCACAGTCTGGGGAACAAAACGGGCTGCTGCTACTGCATACAGATGGATTTCCTAAATATCTACTGTGAGGACGGCTCAGGGGTTTTAGCCGCATTCTCACAGAGAGTAGTGGATCGAGCAGTCTCTAACTCAGTATCTGGGCTGTTTTCATCTCTCAGAGTTACAAGTGCGCCTCGGTGGGATGGGCAGGGGGCAGGGGCAGCGGCCAGCCCTAGCCAGGGATCCAGCTGAGCGCTCCCGGAAAGACGCCCGGGGACGCCGGAGCAAGAGCGGGGACGGTGGCGAGGGCTGCCCAGGAGGTGGCAATCGGGAGCCTCTTACGAGACTGGAGCAAAGGTGGAGGGAGGCTCCCAGGAAAAAGGTGGCTGCCTTTAAGGTGGATTTATTTGCCTGCCAGATGGGAAGTCTGTGACCAGCCCCTTTAAAACAGGTAAAGGCAGTAAGGCTTCTCCACCCACTCGCCTTGATCTTTCATCATAACTGTGGGCCAGGCAGGGAGGTTGTGCAATGTGTGCGCTCCAGTCAGGAGGCTGCGGGAGAGGTTCATGCACTGCCAGCAGGAGCCAAGGCTCGGAGGCCTGAGCCAGGAAAGCAGGCAGGGGCTGGGAGCCAGCCCCCCTCTCCAACCACCATGGAGCTGAGGACCTGGAGCAGCAGGATTGAGCTCTCCCTCAGGCTCCTTCTCTTCTGGACTCTCTTTCCTCCCAAGGTGCCTGGGAAAGAAGGTAAGCGTGGGACCACTGGTCCCTCTGCCTGGAGGGTTGGACTTGGGCAGTCAGGCAGAGAGGTTCCTCTCTAGGGGGCAGGAAAGAAGGCCTGGCACATATGCCTCAGGGTCACCACAGGCTGCCCACAGGGAGCTGGAGAGTGACCGGGGGTGTCTGGGGAGCGCAGGTGGGTCTGGGGGAATGAAGGCCAGGAGCAAATCCCATCCAGAGTCTTGGTGGCTTAGTGAATTGAGCCCAGGTATCTTTTTCTCCTGTCTCTCCACCCCCTCCCAGCTGAAGAACAAATGCCTCAGCATATCCAGTAATCGAAGAGAATTCTGCCCCTCTTTGCTTTAAACACAAGAGTTGCCGATAGCAAATTTAAACACAAACTCAGAAAGTTTCTCCCCCTGCCCCCGCCAACATTCCTGCATTTTCCTCAGGAAGCCCTCTTGGGAGTTAACCCCTGTGAGCAAGAGGACAGTGATTTTTTTCAGAGGCTTGGAAGGTGAGAGAGACTGTGCTGGAAAGCAGACCTGGGTTTTACAGTTTCCTCTTCCACCTCTTAAGTCTCCCTTGCTTCCCTTCTCTGTTCCACTTAGTCCCTTTTATTACGTGTAGTGATCTTTTTTCTTCCATCTTGGCCATTGCACGGTGCTTATGAAACATCTGGGGAATGGGAATTTTTAATAGAGAGGCGAGGAAGAGTAAATATCTGTTCTGTTCCCCACCTCCTCCTGCTGTTAATTCCTGCCAGAGACTTCTAGTCTCTGGTTTGCACAGTGAGAGGTGTTGTGGCATTTCCATCCCAAGAGAAGCCCTCTTCTTTGCTGTCCCATGCTCTTGATTGAGAGGACTTAGTCATAACTGGCAGTTCAGCTACTGGCTCATCTCAGACTCTGTGAGTGCTGAGTGCTCTTTTAAAAGGGTTCTTGACCAGCACGTTTGTATGAAGCTACATGGATGCAGCTAGCAACCATTGTGGAGAAGGCTAGCCTAAGTGAGAAGTAAAATAAGGTAGCAGCATGCAGGTTCTGTTTCCGTAAGTGTGTGACCAGTAGTTGGCAGTAAGACTCAGGGACTTCTCTGCCAGCTTCTCCCCTATCTCAACCATCTCATTTGGGCTATGTCTGTGATCCACTCTTCTTTAACCTGTCTGTCTGGGAATAGCTCATTTCCCTGGCATCCCTTCTTATCTGAAGTCTTTCTTCTTTTGGGGGAGACCTCTTCCCATGTGGCTGGACAGCCACATGAGATTCCTAGCAGTGAGGCTGTGGATGAAAGTGCTAGTACCCCCGAGTACTCATACGCTCTATGCTCTTGTAGTGGTGCTGACTCATTCTTCCTTTCCTTGGAGAATCCCTGTTGCAGGTTTCTCTTTGAGAGGTACTTTCTTGAGAATGGACTTCACCCCCTCCAGTGGGCACTTGGCAGCTAAATGAGCCGCTGCTGGTGGTACTGCAGCATGGCACAGGGGCTCTGCAAGGTTCCTGGCCCAGCTGCTTCTAATTTCCCTTTCCCTTGCTCTGCTAGAACCTGCCATGCAGCTCCTCTCGCTTTGACATCACCGCTTCAGGCCTGAAGTGTGTGGGATAGATATTATCTGGGTGACAATTCTGGAAGGACAGGCTACCTCACCCTGTGAGTTTTTGGAGCAAACAACACAAGAATAGTATCTCAAATAGAGTGACTGAGAGCAGAAGGGAAGGGAGTGAGGAACCTTGTCTGGACAGAGAGTCTGTGGCTAGGAAGGTTTTGCCATATGATCATGCAATGTGGACACTGCAAAGTTGCAAAACCTGGATTCCTGCTTTTCCCTTCTCCCAATCCTGAAAGGGTGTTTCAGAGGTGAGAACAGCAGTACAATCCCTCTTATCTCTGATTCTGGGCCCACAGCCTGCTTCCTCATTCCACAGGGCTGTTGCTGATCTGCACTCTATTACTTATAGTTGGCAGACAGTATTTGTAAAGCAGTCAGATGAGGGGGAGGAAATCTGGTTATTTAAATGGCGTTTAAATATTTCCCCCCTCCTACCTTTCACCCCCAAATTCTTTTCTGAGATGCCATAAACAACCCCTTTGAATACATGCACAGGAATTTAAAAGGCAATCCAAGGAATTTTTCCTTTACCCTATGTTCCAAGCTGGGTCTGTCATAGATGCATCAGTAGCCTGTTCTGGCTGCACTGGCAGAGCCAAAGGCAGGCACAAAGCTGCACATCCAGCAATACCACTTACTCCAACTCCTCTCTCTTCTCCCTATTTGCCTACAAAGTGATACATTTTAACTTCTCATCAGATCAAGACTTGAGGACAAACTCTGGTCACATTTTCAAATTTATTTGAGGACTAAAAATTAACATACCACTGAATTTCTCCTTTGTCACATAATTCTAGGAGCCAAGGCTTGACACAGCCATGCAAGGCAATTCTGCAATTCTTCTCTTGCTGCCATGGCTAAAACAGTCATGGGAGGGAGAGAGTAAAATGATTTTTAGGCCACCATCAGATGGTGGGCAGCCTGGGTCAGAGGTAGACCGCTCAGCAGCTCGATCAACTGATGCATCTCATGGCTTTTGGGTACTCTCACAGTGGAAAGTTCCTTCTACAACTCAATGCTGCCTCTGTACTTTCCTACTGCACTTCAAGCACTAAATAGTACCTCTAGGGGACACTGATTGATCTTTTGTGTTGGTAACTTACTAGATTGCCTACCTCTTCATCCATTTTGTCTGCTGTCTTTCTATTCCAAGGAAAGATACATGCAGCTGCTAATGCTGAGTTCCCATTTCAACAGGCTACAGCTTCCTCCTCCCATTTTAGGAAGCAGAAAAATTCATCGGGGTTGCATGTTTTGGATGTGTATGGGTATTACTGGAGAGGAGTTTAATATATCAGGAAAACCTTTTAACTCCCGACTAGCTGCACTGTCTTGTATCTTCCCATCCTTCCTCTAGATGTGTTTTTTTAAAGTAAAAGGTCACAAAGGATGTAGGGTTGAGAGGAGAAGTGCAGGCTTTCTCTCCTGTGACAAAATGAGGATGAAGTCATTTCACAGGCCATATGAGTTAGGTCACTGACTTTTTTTTTTTTCCCCTTCTTCTGTTTTCCAGTGGATCTGCTCGACACAAGCACTGCACAGGGTGAACTGGGCTGGCTTCCAGACCCTCCAGAAGTAGGGGTGAGTACACACATTCAAGGAAGTGGAGCCACTGGGAGTACTAAATTATGGGAAAGCATAATCCAAGTTGAAATTCCACCTTGCTTCCCAAACTCAGGCTTCTGCAGCTCCACCTTCTGCTGGACATTGTATGCTTTGTAAATTGCTCTGCCTTGCAGCTCCTTCACCTCTGCAGCCTCACCCCCTAGCCAGCTGTTTGAGGACTGATGCCTCATTGACATCCAGTAGCTCTTCTGATGCCCATAGACTTACAGTAGCTCTTAGTGATTAATTGTGTCATTGAAATACATTGTTTCCGTGAAGTAATAAAGCTTAATGGAGGAAAAGAACCAAATCCTCACACAGTTTTTCATTCTAACATGTTGTAAACACATCTTATGTCTCCTTTTCCAAACAAGCAGCCATGACAGAAGTATTTCTGTCTCCAAGTCTCTCAAGAATTTAGAATCTTTATTTAAGGTTGTTCTATTTTCCTCTTGAGTACTAAGCTGAATGATTCAGATACACATTTTTAAACTCAGCAGCTAACTGAAGAAATAACTGTTAACTCAGGGGGTGGCAGTCTGGCCTGCTGAGTGGGCTGTAAGGTTCTAAGACTTTACACCCAGCCCTAGTGCTGTTTTTGGCCCACACAGCTGAAAATGAGAGAGGCATTTCTTTCTTTCATGACTGTAAAATTGAGTTGATGGAAGTACTTCAAAATCTACTCCTGAAACCACTGCAAAATTGGACCCAAAAAGACAGCTGAGCTCTTGGCTATTTTTGTACAAGTAGAGCAATTTGTATGAAGTACAGTTGAGCAGGCCCTCTAGTGTCACAAAGATGATTTCCTTTGTAACAGCAAAACTGGGAAGTGGTGGAAGGAAGGCACAAAGAAAAGGGAATTCAGGGACTATGCTACAGTAGTTGAAAGGACATATGTTAATACATAGTTCCAGTTCCTCATCCATGCTCTTATCTTTCTAGCAAGCCCCAAGCTTTCCTATGGAGAAAGTGGCTTTACCCTTGCTGCTTATGAAGTAGACCTGGGCTCAGCCTGTTCCTAATTAATTTTCTTAACTTTCCTCTGTAATGTGGTGTGGCTGGTTTAAATCCACGCCAGTCTCATCCTCCTCCTTCTGATAGTCTTTCTTGGTGAACCAGAACCAGACAGTGAGGTTCTCCTGTGCTGGCATAACTGCCTTTGTGTCATTAGTACAGATGTTTTTGTTGTTGTTGTTGTTGTTATTATTATTATTCCCTACTCAAAAAAGGTGCCCTAGTGAGACATATATGTAGATCATGGTTTTTTTTTTCATTGTTCCCTTTGTTTTCTGTGTGGTAATTTTAACTCCATACTAGGCACTAGGCATATTCAAGATGAAGTCTGCCTCTTAAAGAGATTGGAAAAAAAACCTGAAAAGTGCATTCTAAAAATAATCTGACAGAAGACAAAAAACTTTTGCTACAGAACATCTGATTTTTGCACAGTAGGTTAACTGCAGTGCTACATGTTGGCATACCCTTCTGCTTGAGCTACATCTTCTTTTAAAATATGTATATTTAAAATGTAGTTGTAACTGGGAGTTGTTGAAAATGCTGGAAAACATGGCCTGAGAGTAGGTCAGGATACTAATGACTGATCAAATATCAGAGGATGAAAAATAGATTAATTGACTTCTGATGAGCAACTCTTTTGCAGGGATTTGTCTAATGATGTCATTTCCCAATAACTGTTAGGTGGAAGGCTGACAAATTGCCATGAGCAAAAAGGGAACAATGGGCAATTCTCTTCGAATCAGAAGTTTGAACAACTGTTTCTGAAACAATTCTTCCAAAATGAAGACTTAAATATGTTTGAAAGAGAACTGAGATTAATTCAGAACACCTTTTGAGACACAAGAGCTAAGATTAATACTGAATAGTCTGACTAGCTTGATTAGTAACAGGCTGGAAACATCTGAGCAGTATTCCATACAGAGTTGAAGGATATATTTCATGTAACACTGCTTCTTGTACCTAACCTCAGATGCCAGAGATCTCCCATCTATGAACTGGATTTGTGTCAATATGCTTATCACACAGAGGAGGAATTTGCTATGAGGAATTTCATGCTTTATATGGACAAGGTCTCCAAGGCATAGCCAGAGGAGGTTGGATAATTCTGTGGAGGCGGAATTACACCTTTGTTTTCTCCTTACTTTTAGCCAGTGACACTGGATGAAATGGCTTGCCATGTGTGATTGTTCCATGGTCAGACTTGGTCTGTATCCAGTAGAGGCAATGATTCTGTTAAGACATGCTCAGCCTAAGAACACCGAACTGATACTAGTCGGTTTTGGACAGCATGGGTAATTTTTTCTGTACTTCTAGAGTACATTAACTGGCAGTGAAATCTTGCATAAGCTTAAAGGTCATCTTTAAGTGAAAGTGTCTGTACTTCATGTAAAGTGTCTGTAGAAGTTTGCTTGCTACAAGGTATGTGCTAGCTTTTGCTTTTAGTAGCTGTTTAGAAAGGGTTTCTTTCTTTTAAGGCTGCTATTGGAAACTAGGTCCTTAAAAAGGCAAACTGTAGATCCTATTATATAATCACTTTCTTATCTACCTTACTGCCCCCACCCACCCATCATCTAACAGATTTCAAATTTTGAGACAGCAATACCAATTGGGCATGGGAAGGCGTATCACAGTAGTAGTGGTAGATTCCCATCTTTTAAAATATATCAGGGAGCTAGTGATGACCACTTAGAAGGTGTCAGGAGTCCAAAACTTACTTGCTTTGACATTTCTTTAAGGCTCCTCTTGCTGCACAAACAGCCTGGCTACTGATTTCAAAAATCACTGAAACTGTCCTAAAAGAACTTCCTAAATCCTACCTTGAACAAATTCAGTTACTGGGCATAATAGCATTGCTTCTTGGTAGCTTGTAAAATAACATAATAAAAAGTTATTTATCTCTATTTTGCTTTTAGGTATAATTGCATCATCTTTGAACAGATGGTGATAAGGAGTCATGTTATCCTCTTGCATTTTACTTTTAATAGACAAGGCCCTAAGCAACCCAACTGGGCTTTGAAGTTAGCTTTACTGTGAGCAGGGGATTGGAGTAAAGACCCAAAGGTCCCTTCCCACTTAAATATTTCTGTGTTCACATGATAGTTTTGCATTCTTCGTTCACTAGCATTCTGAGCTTGAATTCGCAGCCCAGGCACAAAAGATCCTTCCAGTTTTACCCTATTTAATGTTTTGAACTCTGTAATATCTATTCCTATTGATTTTCTGTATCAGTTTTTGTACGTATTGGGCAACACAATGTTTGTCTTTAATTGTTATGATCATTTCATCCCCAGCTTGTGGGCTTATCTTGAAATTTTCCTTTGGTCCACTATTTCCAAATTCCTTTTTATGTGTATGTGAATAGTATTTACATAATCCAGTCATGCTTTCATGACTGTATATGACTACTTAAGTTCCTAGCCATTTGTGTTGTAGGATACTGCATACTGGGCCTCTCAAAATGACTTTTTGTCTCAATGCAGTTGAATAGATTGTAAATTAAATACACTTTATTATTTTTTAGCCAATATTTTTTCTTGGGAGGCATGCTTTCACCAGTTCTACATCTGTCTTTGCCTGTAAAAGAGCGCTTTTTAATAGTAGTTTTGTTTTTAAATTGGATATCTATTATTTCAGAAATGACATAAGCTCTGCTGCTGCCACTAATTGCCAAAATGTGTTGTATTTATTAGAAATTAAAGGTTCAGCAATGCTCAGTTCTGAACTGGTAAGCTGGCTTATGGAGCTTGTCTTTCCTCAATTATATTCCCATATGGATCATAGTAGTATTAAAGCTTCCAGATTATTTTTTTAGTCTCCTTTCTAGGCCACCATTGTTCTCATTCTCTTATGCATGGACATAATTATTTTTTTCTGCCTATTACATATTTGTGCTTGCTTCCACATATACTTCAAAGTGTTGCTATCAGTTTCAAACTTTCTACCAGGACTCCCAGGGTGCATGGCACCTGGTTTGCTCAGCTTTTCTGAAGTCTACCTTCATACAGGACTAAGGATGTACATTTAATTTCAGTGACCTAATGTATTCCAGAGGTTATTCATAAATAGCCACGAACTGCAACTATTGTGGCTCAAAAAACACTTGAAAAACTTTGGAAACTATACAATTCTTGCACAGTTCTGCACCCCATGTTTCACAGGAGGTCTGATTATGAACATAGTATCTGCCAAAGCTTTGTGAATGCAATTTGAGTAAAACAGTGCTCAGATTTTTTTTTTTTTAATGCTGTTATCTTCCTATCAAATCCCAGACAAATGACAAATTCTACACTGCTCAGTTATTTTGTTTAGGTAATAGACTAGATCAAGTACCTGTGACCTGTCAACAACTTTTATATCACTGACCACATGGTATAGTGTACGTGCCTTCAGGTTCTAGCAAGGTGAGGTTTTGTTCCACCAGACTAAGAGGTCCTACATGTTAATAACAGCTGATGTCTGGTTTCCATTTCCATCACTTCTGCTCAGACAGATAGGCTTGGTCATTAAAGGAATAGTGTTGTGGGCCACACAACCCTCAAATTGCAAGTGATTCCAGCACAGCACTCCTATTTCATTAAACCTGGGCAGTTCACCTAATCAGACTTGTTGATATCTTACTCAGATAGTCTTAAGCTGGGATGAGTCACAGCCAGTCAGCTTTTTGTAGCATCTGAAGATGGCGTGAAAAATAACCATCAGAAATATTATTATGTGCGTCTCTTTCCACAGCTGTTGACAATCCATGTCCTTAATAAGATCTAACTCAAAACAGATGTCATCACTTCTGAACCTGGAATAGAGCAGCAGTATATACCTCAAGCTTCTCTCAGCTTAAGTATCAGTCATAGGCAGTTAGATCTTCCAAGTGAACAGGATCTGCATAGAAATGAGGGACAAATGCTTAGTAAAGTCAACAACTAACTGGAAATGGGAACAGCTCTGGCTTTGGGGTCATACCCTGACATGCCTTGCTGCTGTTGATATGTAGACTGGTGGAGATACTTTATGATATTCTCTTAGGTGAAAATTAGTTACTTTGTGGATTTGGGATAGAAGGAAAAAAAAAATGTTATACATAATCAAGATATATTTTACCCAGAGGGGTAGGAAGGAGAGTAAAAAAAGTGAGACAGAGGAAGTAAAGTGTAAATTAATAGCTGTACTGTAGACCAGCTTGCATGAGCCACCAACCAGGTAGCCTAGCATGAAGTCACTGCCACAGCCTCAAGTAGCAATCTCTGCTAGTGTACTCAGTGTTGTGACCTGAAGGGCAGAAAAGACCCATGTTCTGAGCCAAAGCAAAGGTGCTGTACAACCATGACATTTATCATCATGGCTGCTCAGGCATCACAGTGATGACAGCACTGTTGCCTAGCAACTTCAGGGGCTGATTCACACTTTTATAGCTGTTGAATGAGAGTGGAAAAGGTTCACTGAACTTCCTCACTTCAGCACAAAAGCACCACAAGTCAGTTGGAGCTTTGAGATGAGTGCGCCTATAGCATGGTCCTTCAAGAAGACTAACAGGCTATTTGAAATATGAAACAAACCAACTTTTATTATAATACCAAACAAAATACTGGTGAGTTTGCAGACAGCCAGGTTAGAAAGGAAAGACTTTATACCTTTTGTTCCCTGTTGTCTCCTTGTTAGATGGACCTATGCTTAGAAGGGAGATTCTCACCATCTCAGAGGCAGAGTTGCAGAAAAATATGCTCATTCCTTCTGATTTCTTGGAATGTTACTTCCATTGCTTTGAAGGCCTAGTTCCTGGCTTCTATGTGCTTGACCTGGAGCCTGCCACTGTGCCTTTCATGCTGTCATCTCCTGGATATTCTTTTCTCCAGGCAGGTTTGATCATCTCAAAGAAAAGGCACAATTACCCTGTCCCTGTGTGGGACTCCACCTGATCCATCTTTTAAAAAAAGCTATACAAACAGAGCAAGTATTGCCCATTGCCATCAGACTCATTTCCCAGGTTCTCTCTAAATACTGGAAGTATGCTTGACACATAATACAAAACCATAGCTCACACCATACAAAACCATATCTTACACCATATGAAGCCCTTTGCCTTGGAAAAAAAAGTCACTTCCATTTACAATAGTTCCATGAAGATATCCAAACTGTTTCAGTATGTTTCCATCTTATACCTTATGGCAGATCCTAGGAAGAGTAGCTCATTGATGGAGAAATCACAAGTTGTCAGAGATAGGCTCCTTGACACAGACCTAAACTAGAGAAGGCCCATTTACAGAAAAAGCAGAGTAAGCCTTCCTCAGGCTTCAGAGCTTCAATCTGTGTAATCAATCTAGAGTTGATCAAGGCAGATATTAAAAGGCATGTACCTTATATTATCTTTGGATTTTTACTCACATGGTAGACCAAACCAATACTGTTTACTACAAATATCTACTGGTGCCATTCTAGATTGTCATTCAGGTTATTCTGAACTGCATTTATAAAGACAGCTCATCTCCATCACTGCTTTCCTTATATCGAATCCAACTTAGCAATGAGAGGAAAGCTGTCTTCCTTTTCCCTAAACCTCCAATGTTCTGAGGTTATTGAGATAGCACTTTTGCTTCAAGGTTGCTGTTCACTTAATACTAATTGCTGTGATGGAATTATTTTATTCTGTATTATAACACCAGAGCAATACTTTCAAAACCAGATCTCTGGAGCTAACTGCCTGTGCTAATATATAGGTTTCTGAGAAGTACAGAACATGATTTTGTTCTCAAATCCAATGGCTACATGCTTAGACTCTTCAGAAAGTCAGGCTACTAATTTATGACTCTGTCTGAATGCATTGATTTTTGTTTTCTTAGCAGCTTTTTAATAATTCTAAAAGGTTTTATAACTTTAAAGGCTAGTTTAAAGACAGTTTAAACTTAAACCTTAAAAAGAATTTAAATGTAAAGGGGTTTAAAAGGAGTTTTAAAGAATATAAAGAGTTTGAGAACTCTTTAACTTGCTTGGAGCAGGGAATTGGACTACATGATTTCCAAGGGTCCTTTCCAACCTAAGGCTTGGTATGATTCTGAATCTCATGAGAAAGTTTTCTGTAGCATCATAAAACTAGTTCACTCATTGCTAAAATGAGGAAGTCTGACTCATACTGTGCACCATTTCTAGGAGAATGTTTCCCATCCTATGGCCAAACTGATGACTGGAGTAAGGAAACAGTGTCTGGAACAAAATGGGTAGAAAGTTATATTATCAAAGGATGTTGGTTCAATATCATAGGCAGACAAACTGGAGAGCCAAGTAATGAATATTGATTGAGCCACACTTTACCACATGTTTATTAAGAACATTACATTAAAAATCAGAAGCATACATTTTGACTTTGCAGCAGATTCTTTGAGGATGTGAGACAGTTGCCTAGCAACTTCTGGACTCATCACCCTTTCATTAAGTGTCGTATGTAACAGTTTTCCTTTACTACTTTGAATTTAAAAGCTTCACTGAATAATGAAAAGAAGTCACAAGCATATTTAACAATAGTTCTGTGTTGTTAGCATAAATAATATCCTCATTTTACTTCCTTTACCCATCAGCAGTAGAGTTTAGAAAAAACAAGTCTGACTCCCTTGTTATTTCTTTGCACCTCACTGCATATGAAACCATGCAATACTCAGTGCTAAGCATCTTTGCCCTGAAGAGGTCTGTCTGGAAGAAGCTTGGCTGAGCTGAGCTGAGAAATACAAGATTTAGCAGTTGGATTTTTTCCAGCAGTAGAATTTAAAGGAAATTTTTCTGCTAGAGTTGTCACTATTGAAAATGAAACTCTGATCCTGTATCACTTAAGTTTTGAAAATGGTACATTCAAGACATGCAGCACAACAGCTCATGTCTTTTGGTGAGATATGCAAAAATCACTTTCTGATGACACTTGTCTGTGGTACTGCACTAAGAGAAACTGCTAATGGAAACGTGTCAAAC
Source organism: Patagioenas fasciata (assembly GCF_037038585.1). Taxonomy (NCBI): domain Eukaryota; kingdom Metazoa; phylum Chordata; class Aves; order Columbiformes; family Columbidae; genus Patagioenas; species Patagioenas fasciata. Next base: position 128,952,514 of record NC_092520.1, read on the forward strand.
TCTTTGCCTTCAAACGCGATTATGCCTTTCCCATCAGCTTGGTGGAGGCAGACACCAGCAGAAAAATGCTTCTAAAAGCCAGTCCTGAAATTGGCAGTTTATTATGAAAGCTACTTTGCTCTTATTCTCCTTTCTAACTTATTTTTTTCTATTTCAATATACTTCAGGATGTGTTGTAAATTCAGTTCTGGAGGATTTTCAAGAGGATTTTCAATGAAACAGTGCAAGAGGTGGTTAAGTGATTGCCCCATCTGATTGGGATTGACCAGTGTGCTTCTCTCTCTTGCAAGCCTAAATCCTTTGACCTCCATAAAGTGAAATAGGTGTAAATCCTGTGTGGTGCAGATACGTGCCAGAGAGATCAGATTAAGAGGGTGGGGTAACACTGGAGATTAATTACATGGAGAAAAGGAAACAAGACAGGACACATAGATACCATCTGCAGAACTTCCTGAGAGGAGACTGCTAGTATGCACTTAGGTAAATGGCTGAAATCAGCCAGATACAAGCTTGTGCCATCAGTGGAGCGCACTAGCTTAGAGAAAGCACTGGAAGCTTTCAGAGTGGGGCTGCATAGAAGGTATGCTCTAAGTCATGGCATAAAAGCAGAGCCTCCTTTGGCACACTGTGGGTCCATTTCTTGCATTCCACTAGCAGAATGACCTGGTTTGTGGATCAGAAGCTGGGAGATAGGCTGCAGGGTTGTGCTGAGAGTACAGGAGGTGGTTGTGCTGAAGAACGGTGTGAATCTCATGCTCAGCCCCTGAGACTTGACAAGCCTAGAGACTGATGCCTTGTTTAAATTGCATCTTAATCTGAGGTGTGATTTAAAATCAAGACACTTAAACTTGTTCCAATACCTATGTGGGCACTTGTTTCAATTTAATTAATTTGATTAAACAAAACCTTGCTTTCCAAGTTTTCAGTCCTCATGTGCGACTTATTCAAAAGTGGATATTCTTTGCATTTTGCATTATATCTGTGGTGGGGAAGCAAAAGTAGAACCACATAAAATTCAGCAAAAGCATATGCTAAAATACATACCAAATAATAATACAGATAGTATCACTGAGGTCATATAACAAGCTGGACTTATGTGCTTCTCTCAGCCACTAGTTGCCTGGGGAAGAAGCAGAACCTAGTATGAAGTCAGGAAAATCAACCGAGTTTTAGTGTTAAATTAGGATTTGCAAAATATCACACTTAAAGAAGCGTGAACTCCAAATTAATGAGTGCTTGATCTAACGCAGTCCTTCTGACATTGACCTTCCCATTGTGTCAGACCACCTTTTCTCTCACCCCAAAGTGTTGTGCATTATTTTCAGGGGCAGATAATAGTCCTGATCTGGTATGTCATACTGTACACTTTAAATGCAAACGGTGGCAGAGAGAAGTGGCCAATAAATGGGAGTAATGGATCGTTTTCTCAATCTAAGATAAGGCGATGTATGAAAGAAATGCATTTGAACCAAGGTAGAATGAAGGGAATATGCAAGTGTCCATCCACAGTGGTTCCATTCAATTTGGCATACATCAGGTCCTAATTACAGTATCTCTTTGCTCCTAATGTAAAGAGTTTGGGCTGACACAGAGGTCTAGACCAGATGCAGCTTTTGCTCAGTGTAAGAGATCTTCCAGCTAGCCAAGCTTCGAGCCCTGAACACTATATGGGAAGCAAAACTTGTTTCTCATGTCTGTCTAATGATGTGTGTTTACTTCTACCCTGGGAGCAGTGGAGTGAAGTGCAGCAGATGATAAATGGTACCCCAGTCTATATGTACCAGGACTGCAGTGTGCTTTCTGAAGGTGACACCGATCACTGGCTTCGCACCAACTGGATTTATCGGGGTGAGGCAGCCTCTCGCATCTATGTGGAGCTGAAGTTTACTGTGAGGGACTGCAAGAGCTTCAAAGGTGAAGTGGTGACCTGCAAAGAGACCTTCAATCTCTATTACATGGAATCTGAACAAGATGTCGGGATCCAGTTCCGCCGGCCGCTGTTCACCAAGGTCCGTAGTGCTGGAGGTGAAGAGTGAGTCATATCTTTCAGCTTAAACTAGTCATATCTTTCAGCTTAAATTAGGTGTGGCTTGCTGGCTGGGGGAGGCCAGGAGAACCAGCGTCTGGGGAGGGGCATGGATAGTAAGTGTTGTCCTTAGAATAAACTTTGCCCCCAGTGCCCTCTGTGATGCTCAGAGTAGTCTGCCACAGGAGGCACAGGAGTTTTTAAATTAGATGGGACTTTCATTCTGCATAACCACTAATTAAATTGGACATCACGTAGGTAAGGATTCTAAAGGGTTGTAACAGTGCTCGATGGTTACACTAATTTTTAGGAACAGTAAAGCAGAGACTAAAGAAATTTTATTTTCCTTAGGTAATAGAGCAAGATTAGATCAAGTGAAGAACACAATCCAGTTCAGGTCTCTCTGCTCCTGATCATTTATGCTGATTGTTATGAGATATAGGTTCTTATTTTCTAAAACCTGAGGTGATGGCTTGCTATAATGAAATCCTCCTTTGTGTGAAAGCATTTATCACTGTTATATTTTAACTGCCATTTCCCCCAGCGTAGTGCCCTCTTGCCATGGAAACATTTGAATTGCAGAACAGGGAACCTCAGCATTTTTGTAGAGGAAATTCTATAACCCAGTTCTGTCTTAAAAAAAGCCACAGACCTAAATTATTTTACTGCCCCTTCCTCTGCAATTTAAATGGCATGTAATGAAAACAAACAACAGTAAAGGCCACCACAGGCAAAGCAGGACTTTGGTAACTGCTCCCCCTCTCTCCCCAGTGTTCCTCAGCCTCCCCTGCAGCCTACCACATGAATGTGTGATACCTCCACAACTTCTAAACCTGTGTTATGATCCCACTGCCAGATGCTGCTGCTGTGCAGATACTTTTCATTAGCCACCCAACTACATGCGGCAGGTGATTTCATGCAATAAAAAGGGGACTGCAGTGGAGAAGATCAATTATCAGGATATCCCTCTGAGAAGAAAGACCACCCCACCTGCAGTCCAGGTGTCTCTCCCTGTCACATGATATCATGGAGGCCTTTCCTTGTTTGCCCAAGCATTAAAAGCATCTCTCACTTACTCTCATCCTTTGTTTGCTGAGGTAGTGGGAATATGAGAGCGTTGGAGCACCTTTCACCCAAGTATCTCCAGTGCTGAAATATGTTGAGCGCTGCATGAAAAGCACCTTGCAGTAGATGATCTGATCTGCATCAAGTACAGCCTAGAAACAGGTGGCTGTAATTCACTGGTCAGTTTAAAAGCATAACTAAGCAGTGTTGTGATGTAACTGCACACAATTTGCAAAGAACAAAAAATATCACAGAAGAGAGATTTGCTCCTTTGGGGGCAGTTCCTGAAGACCTCTGAGATCAGGGACCCAGAACATAGGGTACTGTCTAAGACCAGTAAATGACTGAAAAGCAGTTGAAAGGAGATGGTGGAAAGAATGGACACAAGAAAAGATGTGGACCTCATTCTCAACATCTCTTCCAAGTGCAAAGAAAATGCACTGACATTAGAAGCACTTAACCATACAGCCTCTAAAAGGCCTTAGTGTAAAAGAAGTTTGAGAGGTATGGGTATCTCAGCTGATGCTGCCTGCTCAGATGTTAAAGCTGTTGTCTTTTTCTCTTTCACTTAGCTCAACACTGTGGCAGCAGATCGAAGTTTCACAAGCAGAGACATCGAATCAGGTGCCATGCAGCTGAACACAGAAGTGTGCCCCATTGGAAAGCTGTCCCGCCGGGGATTCTACTTGGCTTTCCAGAACTCTGGAGCTTGTGTAGCAATGGTGTCTGTCCGAGTGTATTACAAAACTTGCCCAGAGGCAGTGCGAGGCCTGGCCCATTTTCCAGAGACGCTAGCAGGTTCAGAGGGGCTGACAGAAGTGCCTGGGGTCTGTGTGGAGTATGCAGCTGAAGAAGTGGGCTCTCCTCCCAGGATGCACTGCAGCACTGATGGGGAGTGGCTGGTACCGATGGGCCGATGCCTTTGTGCTGTGGGATTTGAGGAAGTCGATGGGAGCTGCGTAGGTGAGTATGCAGACACTGGCTGTAGGCCATGGGAGAGTTTCCAGGGAGCTGGAGATCAAAGCATCCGTAAGCATAAGGTGGGATCAGGGGAGTTATTGTGGTCTGCCTCTCTCTTGCCTGCCCTCTGTGCCCATCAGGTGTATTGTATCTTTGCTCCGCTCCTTAGCTTCGCTTTTTCAACTGTGATTTTTCTCCTCATGTGTCAAGTGTAAGACCTGCACACACCTCTCCACTCCCTCTTGGGCTTCACCCAGGAACCTTCAGCTCTGAAGCTAGCTCCTGTGAGCTGTAACTGTGTGATTGACACTGACTCACTCAACAACTGGTTCCCAACCCATAAATGGCAGTCTTGTTCTCTCAAGGCAGACAGGTCAGATGTGTGGAACAGTGTATTTGTCCCATGAGTAGAAAGCTGAGAGGCTGGAGGCGTACAAGGTTCTCCGCAGTGTCCCCTTCTACTTGGACTGGGAAGGCTCTTCTGCTAAGGAAAATAATGTAAACCACACTGCACAGTACTGTCAGTGCCTGCCTTATTTCTCAGGAACAACTTAAAAACAGTAATTCTGTCCTGAGGTGTGATCTTCTTGTTCTCAGACTAAATCAAAACAACGACAGGCTAGCTATGGAAAATAAAGTTTTCTAACTGCATGAAGAAAAGAAACTCATTTTCAGTCAAACCAGCACACCAAGGCATATAGAAAAAGGAATCCATGCACTGTTCTCTGGATCAGTGGGTGGCCTATCTCTGCTTTTCCCTGCCTTTGCTCCACTACAAGGATCTGGTGCCTCTATGAATCGCCGCTGCTTGCTGCTCATTTTTCTTGGGGAGCTGGTGAAGGCTGAAGCACATGATCCTTGTCCTCCTCCAGCAATCTGCTCTCCTTACACAGCCCAGCCAGTTTTTCCACTTAGGTGCTACAGAGCTCTCTCCACCCTCCTGAAAGCACTCCCCTGGGAAGGGGCAGGGAAGCTGTCATGTCTCAACAAGTCCTGACTGCTATCACAGCACAGGTTCATTCAACATCTATGCTTTTATCCCACTCCACCCAAGTACAGCTGCAGCCAGAAGTATCTTTTGTAGGATCAGTAGGGACTGGGGAGGTCTCCCAGGAGAGGAAGGGGAAGAAACTACCAGGGGTAGGGAGAGGTACTTCATGTCCAGAGCAGTGTCTTATTGGAGGATCAGAGGAGGAAGGTGAATGCAGGTTGCCTGCTGGGAGATACCGTGGGGTCCTTTCCCTCAATGGAAAAAACCAGGCATTGTGCAAAGGACTAGGAACAATCCAGGTAAGGATAAAGACTTAAGTCACAGCTCCTACTTTGTCCTCAGAAGATGGAATGACTTCTCCAAACATGCAAAGGGGCACAGGGTGGAGGAAGACCACCTGTCAGTGTTTTCTAGTTCTGAGCTTTGCCTAAAGTAGGAACCGAAAAAAGGAAAGCGGAACCCTTTCTTCATAGCAGTGAGGAGAAACAGACCTCTGTTACAGAACAGGAGGCAACAGAATTCCAGAGGTCAAGGTTCCTAAATAGTTCACTCAACCTCTCAGTGAATTCACAGCCATATAAAGCTCGCTGGGTAAAAAATGGCTCAGCCATCCCATGATCCCAGAAAAAATGTGCCTGCTGAAAGCATTACAGCCTCTCATAGCATTGCAGACTTTGCTGCTGATAAACCCAGAACTCCATGATTAACTTCCTCAAGCATGTAGTTTATTGTGAACACAAAGGCTGGCTGTGCCCCTGCTCTGTGTTCTGGTTTGGCTGAGGCAACTGGAGTTGTTTAGCCTTTTTGGAGGCTGAGAGGAGACCTTATCACTCTCTATAACTATCTGAAAGGAGGTTGTAGCATGGAGGGCGTCAGTCTCTTCTCTCAAGTAACAAGTGATAGGACAAGAGGAAATGGCCTCAAGTTGCACCAGGGGAGGTTTAGATTGGGTATTAGAAAAACTTCTTCACAGGAAGGATTGTCAGGCATTGGAACAAGTTCCCCAGGAAAAGTGGTGGAATCACCATCCCTGGAAGTGTTAAAAAGATGTGCAGATGAGGTTCTTAGGAACATGGTTTAGTGCCAGGCTTAGGTTAATGGCTGGAATCTGATCTTGATCCCTTGTAACCAAAATGATTCTATGATACCCTGATGGGCCCTGCAGGGTGGCAGGTGAGCCGAGCTGTCAGCTCACATCTGGCATCTGCAGGCTACCCACTGCTTGCTGGCAGACTCCCCATGAGCACTTACAGGAAAAAGTCATGAAGGGAGGGCCCCAGCCATCATCTCTGCCCTTTGGTGCCTGGCAAGCAGTCCTGAGCTGGCCCTTTCCCAGGCCTGTTTTTCCCATCATATCGCCCGGAGCCGAGTGCCCAAGGCCCAGGGAAACCAGGTGCCATGGGCCAGAGGGGCTGGGTGGGAGCTGAGACTGCTGGCCGTGCACCTCCCCCGCCGGCTGTGCTCCTGGGGGAGTCGAGGACAGCTGCTTCTCTGCTTCTGCCCCGCGAGGCCAAGGCCTCCGGGGAAGGGAGGCAGGCAGCGATGGGAGTCAGGTTCCCTGCCGGGCAGCCCCTCCTCACCCCTCCTGCGGCAGGCCCGGGCCTCAGCCCACAGTCGTCTGCTGGCCCTGCTCCCAGAGCCGCCGGGCGCTCTGAGGGAGGCTTCGTCCGCCTCCGCGCCGGGGCCGTTGCACCGCGGCAGCGGCGGGCGCTGCCACCTCCCCACGCGGCGGGCCCCGCAGCTGCGGGGCGCCTCGACGGTGCTGTGCAGCCATCTGCCGGCACGGCGGCTGCGTGGGCCCTGGTTGCTGCGGCGGGGAGTCCAAGGCGCCGGGCGCCGCCACCGCAACGCTTCTTGCGGTCAGGCTGCGGCCAGGATCTCCCCCGTCAGGAGCCGGGGCCGCTCCCTCGCGGGCCTCGGGCGCTCTCCCTGGCTGCGGGGCTGTGCTGTGCCCGCCGCTCCTAGGGCGCCGGTCGGGGCTGGCCTGGGCTTGTGCGGCCCGCCGGCCCTAGACGGGATGGCCTCATGCCCGCTGCCCGCGGCAGCTGCTCCCGCCTTGTGCCACATCCCTTCCAGCGAGCCCAGCCCAGGGACACGGGCCGTGCTGCTGTCTGGGTCACGCGGGCAGCTGAGTGCCTCTGCTCCTGCCCCTGCCTCCTGCCCGCGCCTCCTGCCCGCGCCTCCTGCCCGCGCCTCCTGCCCGCGCCTCCTGCCCGCGCCTCCTGCCCGCGCCTCCTGCCCGCGCCTCCTGCCCGCGCCTCCTGCCCGCGCCTCCTGCCCCTTTTTGGTTTACTGATCTAGACATTACCGCCGGTGACATGGCCTACTCTGGCCAGCTCGTGCCTGCCTGGTTACTGGGGTTTGTCCCTTTGCCCTGATGTCCCCCATGCATTTCCCTCCCTGCACTCCCTCTCCCTGTCAGGTGAGCTGCCGCCCTGTGAGGCAGCTCACCTGCTTGCAGGGTCTCAGCACCGCTGGTGGCTAAAGCAGGTGTAGACTGCAGCTAGAGCAGCAACAGAGCTTTGGCCTGGAGGAACAGGCCTAACAACAGCAGGGTAAGGAAGCTAGTGAGGGACCTGGAGCACGAGTGTTATGAAGAGCGGCTGAGGGAACTGTGGCTGATTAGCCTGGAGAAAGGAGGCTGAGGGGAGACCTTATCGCTGTCTACAACTACCTGAAAGGAGGTTGTAGCATGGAGGGTGTTGGTCTCTTCTCCCAAGTAGCAAGTGAAAGGATGCAAGGAAATGGCCTCAAGTTGTGCCAGGGGAGGTTTAGATTGGATATTAGGAAAAAATTCTTCATGGAAAGTGTTGTCGACTGCCCAGGAAAGTGGTTGAGTCACCATCCCTAGAGGTGTTTAAGAGATGTATAGGTGAGGTTCTTAGGGATACGGTTTAGTGCCAGTGTTAGGTTAACTGTTGTACTTGATGATCATGAGGGTCTTTTCCAACCTAAATGATTCTTTGATTCTAACAGAGGCTCTCTTGGGGTCAGAGCTAACTTTTCTTGCAAAGGTCACCAAACCCACATTTCCCTAACTTACCTGCTGACTGTCTTAGCCTGATAATAAGAGGGTGTGTATGTCACCCCATATTTATGGCAGGTAGTATCATCTAGGGAACATCAGAACCTCTGTGTTACAGAAGTCTCTGGCCCTGCACTTTGTCTGCTTTTCATGCTGCTGGCAAAACTCTCCTGACCAAAACCGATCCAGCATCAAGAATTTTGAAATGTTATTCTGGAGCAAAGTGGCAGAAGGCCAAAGCTTTTGTCTTCACTCCAGCATGTAGAAGTGTTCTCAGTTGTTAGCAGCCTAGAGATCAAAGTATCTTTTCTTCTTGCTTATTTCTCAAGGAGGATTTGATCTCTAATATAAATGGAATCTCTTTGGGCTGGTGACAATCAATGCTTGAGCCTTAATTCTTTCAACAGCCTTTGCTCTCCTTGTCCACATAGTTTTGTGATTGTAGCTCAGAATGACAGACTTCCCTGAGTAGTTCTGTTATTTACCCAAATCAGAAGGTGCTGGTTGCTCCTACTTCTTGTGATTATTTTTCCTTTCTGTGCTCTTTAGGCTTCACTGCTGCAACTCCTTTCGGCCCGTGTACTGTCGCAATGTCCCAAAATGGTTGTGTGATGGTATTACTATGCATCTGGTGGGCCAGTTGCCATTATGCAGTATTAATGGAACAGCCTGCCGGCCATCCCAGGGCAAGAAGGGGGACCAGTAGGAATGAGATGAAACCACTTCTGTGGTGACAATCTAGAGAGAGATCTCAATGTACACTTATGATAATGACTCTTCCTGAGACTGATGGTGAGGAGTCTTGCTTGGCCTTTGTTAGTGGGAAATTTTTTAGGTCCCCTCAGTTGTCCCTCTGTGTTGCATGGTAGGAATGGCTAGATTTTTTTTTTTGTCTTCTTGATAAAGGATCATTTCCTATGCTATGCTCTACCACAGTAAGACATTTGTTTCAGGATCCTGAGCAGATGGCTCTCTCCTTTGGGATCTCTTGAGGGAGTACAGGGGAGATTGTTGCTTTTACAGTGCAGTATGAAAAGAGCCATTCCCTCGATGCTCAAGTTAAATGCAAGGTGGTAGCTGTGGCAGAAAATCAGTGTATGCATTCCTCAACCATCTGATTAGTGGTAGGTTGTTTGTTTATTTAGTTTAAGAACATTTCATAGATTCATTTAGCACAGGCAAGTAAACCGTTGAATTCACTTGTTACTTCAACCTCCCTCACTAATTTTCTCCTTGCTACACCCCTATAGCAGTGAAGCATTGACCTTGAGATAGATGTTAGACAGACCAGTGCTTCTGCAGATCAAGTAATGCAGCAAAAACAGAGTGTCAGATGTTATACTTAGAGAAAGATGTGGCTGCTTATTTTTGTAGCACTGGAAATAGAAAGCACATGGTACCTATTCTCTTGCAATCTGTCTTGGCTCCATAGACAGTTACACTCATTGCTGCTAGGCAAACTGATAGTTATCTAGATATTCCCCAGGGCCCTGCTAGGTGATGCTCTAGTACAACACTTGAAATCAGAAAAGCCCAGTGGCTATCCCATATGAAGTCAGCAAGCAGAGGGGTCTGAGGACTACAAGGACTTGGAGCTATTGTTTAGAGCTCTTACTAATGGTGTGGAAAGCTTGAAGGGCAAGGTGGGGACCAGTCTGAGTTTATGTTGAAAGAAGTCTCTGAGACTGACCAGCGAATGAGTTCCCCTTTCTTCAGATCATAACACTGATCTTACCTTGAGTTTGCGTCTCATCTCTATCTGCTCTGAGAAAATGATTGATTGGTCTAGGTGACCTCCAGGGGTCTATTCCAACCTAAATATTTCTGGGATCTAAGAAAATGGAAGAAAAGCAAGCAGATAAAGAAGAGGAACAAAACTGGCAAGTGGTTTCTTGTTGATCTTATGTTGACTTGTTTGTCTCTTCACAGCCTGCCAGCGAGGATTCTACCGTCACTCGCTGGAGACTAAACACTGCCTGAAATGCCCCCCCAACAGCTTGTCCAATGAGTCAGGGGCTACGTCTTGTTCCTGCAATGCAGGTTTCTACCGAGCACCTTCGGAGGGCCAGAACATTGCTTGCACCCGTGAGTTGCAGATAGAAAGATCAATATCTATAGAGACTGAAGGATGAACTTACTGAGATCAGCCCTACAGAGAACAGCTTACGGATACTGGTCAGCTAAAAATTAGACATGAGCTGGCCATGTGTGCTTGCAGCTCAGAAGGCAAATAGTAACCTGGGCTGCATAAAAAGCAGCGTGGCCAGCAGGTCAAGGGAGATTATTTTCTCCCTCTACTCTGCTCTGGTGAGACCTCACTTGGGGTACTGTGTTCAGCTCTGGGGTCCACAGTACGAAAGAGACATGAACCTGTTAAAATGAGTCCAGAAGAGGGCCACAAAAATGATCAGAGGGCTGGAACACCTCTCCTAATGAAGAAAGGCTAAAAGAGTTGGGGTTGCTCAACCCAGAGCAGGCTTCGGGGAGATCATATTGCAGCCTTTCAATATTTAAAGGGGGAATGTAAGAAAGATGGAGGAAGACTTTTTACCAGGGCCTATAGTGACAGGACAAGGGTTTGTCCTCTTTCAAACTGAAAGAAGGTAGATTCAGATGGGACATACGGAAGGAATTTTTTACAATGGGGGTGGTGAGATACTGGAGCAGGTTGCTCAGAGAAGCTTTGGATGCCCTGTGTTTGGAAGTGTTCAAGGTCAGGCTGGGCAGGGCTTTGACCAAATTATTGAAAGATGTTCCTGCCAATGGCAGGGGAGGTGGACTAGATCATCTTTAAAGGATCCTTCCAACCCAAACCATTGTGTGATTCTATGAACAAGGAGATGGGAGGGAAAAATAATGTTAGGAAATGGGGATGAGAGATCAGAGAGGTAGAGGCTGGGGGTTGCAGAGGGTTCCATTCAAAATGCATCAGCAGATGGGAAACTGCCACAGTACTTTGAGTATTAGCAGCTGGATCTAACACTTTCTTTCATGCTTCTTGTAGGCCCCCCCTCTGCTCCCCGCAATGTCAGCTTCTCCCTTACTGGCACGCAGCTGAGTCTGTGGTGGCAGCCACCCAGTGACCACGGTGGGCGAAAGGATCTGACTTACAGAGTCTTCTGTCAGCGCTGCCATTTCCTGTCATGTGAGCCGTGTGAGGCTGGTGTGGTGTTCTCCCCCAGTGCCTCTGGTCTCACTAAACCTGCTGTGGACGTGGACGGCTTAGAAGCTTACACCAACTACACATTTGCTGTGGAAGCCCATAATGGTGTCTCAGAAATGGGACCTGCTCCACAGAGAACTGCTCCGGCTGTCTGGGTCGCAGTTGGACATGCAGGTTAGCAGAAGCAGAGAGAAGTTTTTCCTGCTCATCAGGAAAAGGAAGAGGAATCTCTGTGAATGTTTAAGCTTTCTCCATCTTCTCCTTCTGTCCACATTTGCTGGTATGGTATGATAAGGACTCTAAGGTACTTCTGCCTCTGGCATGTAAAGTCCATCAGTCATATTCCCTGCAAGTCAGAGCAGCAGTAACCATTACCCACCAAGAGCTATGAATCCATTAAGGACTTTACAAAGGTGAGGAGGATAAAGCCCTCCCTGTCATACAGTAGTGTAATTAAGCCTAGGTATTGTTACCTGTGTGACAAGGAAGAACAGGGACTGTGGCATGAAATGTTTCCCATGACTTAGATGTTGCAAAAATCTGACCCAACACAACAGAAACCCTGCTGTAACTGAAAAAAAAAGCAAGCTTTGAAAGCGTGGATAAATGAGGATGCTAGAAACAAAGCAGTTCCTGACACATTCCTGTAGTTTAGTTTCAAGCTGGCTAGTTTGGCTGTCCTGTGAATACTTTCCAGAGTGCTGTGAAACGTGGTTATGCATGTGACATCACAGTGCTCAACAGCCCTTGGTGTTTTCCCCAAGTTCTGATTTAGTGACAAAACATGACTTTTCTTCCTAATGCTATGTGAGAGCAGCACAATTCTGAGCTAGAAAAGCAGAGCTACTTTTGGCTCACCTCATCGCTTCCTGGTGATGATGAAGGACAAGGAGAGAACTAGTCTGGAGGCTTCAGTCCTTGCAGGCTGTTGAGAATTACCTTTTTTTTTCATGAACAGCATGCATTTTTGGTCAGCTGAGAGCTTCTGAGCACTGAATTGCACTATACCCTTATGAAATGGAGCTACATTCATAAATCACATAGGATAGTTGTGTTACTGCTGTGGTAAGACCGTAAAATCCCAACATTTTCTTTTCAAATTGGAAAACTTCCTGTACAATGCTGGATTTTATGTAATTTCTTGGAACACTGATTCTATTTTGAGTGTCAAAGAAAGTTACCCATTGTTGGGATAGAAGTATACCATTCATAGAGAACAATTAATTACAACCAAAGACCTCATTTCCCTTTTACCACAGAAGAGAATTATGAGAGAGCAGCAGTGGCAATGAGAGTCAGCTCCAGTTGCATGGTGTGACCAGAGAAGGAAAGCCTCTAATGCAGAGAGTGCCTGGTTTGCATTATGTTTGTATTTATTCCTGATGTTCTCTGTTCTCTGCCCTGAAGCTCCAGTGACAGTATCCCAGTTTGTCCTGACACAAAGAGATGACAGTAGTCTTTCTGTTTCTTGGCTTGCCCCACGGCAGCGCAGCCGAACCTCAGTGGAGTATGAGGTCATGTTCTTTGAGAAGGTGAGGACTGCCTTATTTGTTCTTTCCCCTTTCAGCCAAAGGGGTAGAAGTGTCCTCTGTTCAATGTGTATTTGTTACTTGACCCTGTTTGATTTCTGCAGGGAGAGGAGGCACGTTACACAGTGAAGCACCTTCTTGAGCCCAATGTCACTCTGAGAGACCTGCAGCCAGACACAGCCTACCTGCTTCGTGTGAGATCCATCACACCCCTTGGGCCTGGGCCCTACTCCCCAGAGCAGGAATTTCGCACTCTTCCACCAGGTAAACAACCACCACTGGTATCTCATTTGGGAAAAACTTACTTCTCCATCAGATTGTATATTCATATGGCAGATGGATCTCTTTTTGTCTTCTGCTAGCTGTAAGGCACTAACACCACACTCCTGAGTTCCTTGTCAACAAGGCTAAGCCTGTTGCTTTACAAAAACGTATAACATTTATAAAAATGTACATTATAAAAACATTTATAAGAACATATATAAAAACATAGGCATTTATCCTGTTTCTTTGCTGTCGTATAAAATGCACTTGTACTTTCCCATTCAGAACTGATCAGTCACAGGTTTGTGTGTTGTACTGGCAGATCACTTAACCAGCTCTTCATCTAGACATTTTCATTCTGGCTAATATTTCTAAGTTTGAATGTTAGCAACATTATTACAGTATGCCTCCTTTTGTGTGAAAGTATACTAGTGAAAAGGAGAACTCAAAGGACCTCACCACTGCTTATTTCCAGCTTTAGCATTTCTGCTGTATGTAGTCCAGCCCCTGAATGTAACTCTGCCCAATAAGATGGTATGTGCTGCTGAAAAATGTTCTCCACCAAAGCACAAAGTACAGAAGGCTAAGCTATTGAGGCCACAAGAAGACCTTTCTCCTATATCAAAGAACACCTCATACAGGCCCCACATCCAATCTCCTCTTTCACTGGGTTACCCAGAGACTTGCCCTTTATCAAAAGCTATATATGGAGTTTGTTCTCTCTTTATTCCACACATTCACAGATCCTCCTATTGACACTATGAATAATTTTAGAAGCATGTGAGTTGAAATTATGTCTTTGAAAGGCTAGTTATATTGTAGTGAAATAAGGTCATGGAAGAAACCAAAGGCATACTTTGATGTAACTATATAGTTAATTGTGTAAAAGCTAATAAGGAGTGTGATACCATGACTGGAATATAATTTAAAGATTGGGCTTTTGGTTTTGGCACCAGCAGCTTTTGGTAAAATTTTCATGAAGTCGCAGTGCCAAATGATGATAGCATAAGTGATTATTAGCCAATTGAATAATGTACCTTAAATGGTTTTAATTATAAAAGGACATGTTAGAAAATATTTTCATCAAGATTATGATTTTTTAAAAAATAAAAGTTGAACACCTTATCATGCCAAGACGAAGGTATTTTGAATACGAAAGGGATTAAAAAGAAATACCAGCAAGGTTTCATTTGATGGGAGTTCTTTGATAATACTAGATTTGTTTAGCTGTGCTGGTTTAGGAATATTAGTGAAACAAGATTTGCAGGAAAATGCAATTTTTTAAAATCTCAGTTTGAGAATTTAGATCACTTAATTTCCTGCAGAAGCGCTAGGTACCTAAAAGCTTGTCCATTTTATTAATAAAAGGTATTACCTTACCTTCCAAGTCTTGCCTTTTTGATTTCAATAACAAAGAACATTAGTTCTGCCTCTTGATTTCTACTTAACTAGGCTGGTGATTTTAATAATTTTAGGGGAATGTATAAGCATCAAATTGAGCAAGAAGAACAAGTGCTAATTAGGCTTTATGAATGCTGACCATTGGACTGGATGTTAGGAAACACTTCCAGATGCAGTTTTCCATGTCACACAAGCTGTTCCTTGCTTTAAAATCTGTCAATTTATTGAAACAATTCCTTTAGGAATTTTCTTCCTCTGGGTGTTTTCCTAAATCTCTTTAGGGAAAAATATTTAAAAATGTAGATTCTCATTAGATATGGATATGAACACTTTTCATTAATGTATTTTTAAGTTTTTTAACTTGTTTTTTAAGTTATGGGAAATAAGATTTAAAAACATGCTTCACCAACAGAAGTAATTTAGTGTTTCCTCTCTTGAATTCAAATATGCTGTATGGAAATGGATAGCTTTAGCTTGAGAATCTAAATGGAAGAAGACAACTTGTGTTAAATGAATGCTATCTGAATGCTATCCAATCACAAAAAGAAACCACTTGATGCTTAGTTTTGAGAAAACAGGAATATGATGATAGACTGCAAGTTCCTAAGTCAGTACTTGTTTGTTTCAAAAGTCCTAAGCAGACAGTGGCTTCTGTCAAGGTAATTAGGCACTAAGGACCAACCCCAGATATTGATGGAAGGGGAGGGAAATTAATTTCATAAACAGAAAGAGAGTTTAGTTTGACTGCTAGGGGAAACAATGTCTTTGCTGTGCTATAGTCTAAATCAGCTACTAGGCAGGAAGAAGGGTCTGATCCAAAAGAACAGTTTGAGAGGAGTGAGAGGCAAGGAACAGCTGTTCTTCATTTTTGAAAGTGTCTTTGAATTTATGTAGGAAATCAGGCATAGGGATAAATTACTCAACTAGAAGACCAAGACTGTCAATAGGAGTCAACCAGATACCCCTCAGAAGGTGCTCCATGCACATGAATAACAGTATGATAGAACTCAAATCTGGTGGCTCTGCTGCCTGGAAGACAAATGGCCATAGCTTACCTAATACCACTGACTGGTATGCTGGTTGCTACATTGCAGACAAATAGTTCTTGGTCTGATAAATTATATAGCCTTTCTCTTTGTTTCTGCAGACACAGGAGCTTTGTCTGGTGGAATCATAGTCTCCATTATTTTTGGAGTTCTGTTATTTATTGGGCTGCTTCTGGGACTTTTCATCTTTCACCGAAAGTAAGTGTTGATTTTTGGTGTTGAAACAGATACAGATGTAGGAATAGCTGAGCTATGGGAGCTTGAGAAATGGAGGGAGGCTCTGATTTCTCACAAGATATTGGATAGGTAGAGGTTAGTTAGAGAAGAAAGAGTAAGACCAGTGTGCTGTGACAAGGTGGAATGAGTCTCAGTAAGTAATTTTGATTAGCAGGATCGAAGGGATTGATATGTCTGTAAGATAATGATGGCTACTGAGAACAGAAGAAAATGTGGTGATTTCTCAGTTTTGTTATAATCCAGCACTATCATACTGTTATCATGACAGATGAATAAAAACATTGTTATGATACAATCCCCCTCTGGCAGGGGGATTGGACTAGATGATCTTTCAAGGTCCCTTCCAATCCCTAACATTCTGTGATTTTGTGATTCTGTGATTTCTATAGCTACTGATCAATTAAGAAGGCAATACATGTTTCCAGTCATTTCAAGCCATTCTCCATATACCGGTACTTTAGTGGTCCTCTGCCCAGATACAAAATGCTACTTCCTTTCTAAATGTTTGTAAGGCTGCTATTGTTTGGTTTTAAGAAGATCAAGTATTGTATTGAAAGTGTGCAGAAAACATAAAATAAATAGAAATTCATCTGGAATTCAGCAAGCAGAAGGATGAACGAAACTACCCACATGAAAACAAAGCTCCATTTCTAAATGTAAATGAAGCATCACATTTTCTTGCTAGCTGTTCCCTACCAAGTATGTGCAAGTGTCTGGTTCTACTTTGCTCTCTGTTACCCTGAACTCTGTCTCTGACCAACCAGGGCAGACACCCTGGAAGTCTATGCTCTCTCTTTCCTATCTGCTGACCATTTTATTTTCACAACTGCTTCTTATGTTCTAGAAAGGCTCGTCGGAGACAAGCACGGCCAGATTACAATACTTCAGGCTTTGATCGAGGTGAGCTTCAAAGGGGTAGCAGAAACAGGGAGAAGCCTGGAATAGGTTGGAAGGAATGAAAAAATACGGTAGTTTCAGACTGGCATGTATTTTCTGATGTTATTTACCTCTTCCCATAACAGCTCAAATCTTCAATGTATGTTTGGTACATTTGTTTGCTGCCATTGTCCGAATCCCATGTATTCCCCTCTGCTTCTGTAGCTTTGCCCTAAAAAGCTTGTCAAAAGAGTTGACAGGTTAATTTGCTCTCATGTTTCCCTTTACCGTAGAGAAGGTCTGGTTGAAGCCCTACGTAGATCTGCAACCATATGATGACCCCAGCAGAGGCGTACTGGAATTCACTAAGGAACTGGATGTCTCTTGTGTCACTATGGAGAATGTGATCGGAGAGGGTGAGTTACTTGTTGCTCTCCACATGTTTCAGTTCCTGCACACTCTTATTTTTTTGCCTATTCCTGAGTTCATCTGTGACGTTTTGCCTCTGGTTGTTCTCAGGGGAGTTTGGGGAGGTCTATCGTGGGTCACTCCGGCTCCCAGGAAAAGAACGTATTGTGGTTGCCATCAAGACCCTGAAGTCAACATATTCAGACTCACAGTGGTGGAACTTTCTGCGCGAGGCAACAATTATGGGGCAATTCAATCACCCGAACATCGTGCGTCTGGAAGGAGTTGTCACCAAAAGTAAGAATGTGTGGGAGGGAGTCCTGGAATAAGAGCAGAAACAGGCACATTTCTTGGGCCTTTCTTAGGGAGGATGCTGTCAGAGAGGCTGTGCCGAGAGAAGACAGGCATTGTCATGTTAGTCTGTGGCAGAGAATGAGGAAGGGAGGAGAGGTATGGATTTCCAAGAGAATCATGAGGTAGTGTTAGGAGAGGTCTTCTTGATTTGGTGAGTGGATGAGAAGTTGGGATAGTGTAAGGGATGCTGTAAAATTATTTGTGTGACACAAGGAGGGATACAAAATCATCAGGGGAGATTTAAGGAGAAGGGTCAGCCAGCTGTGCCAGTGGAGTGGGAATGTTGGTTGGGTTTGGATGTGGTTCTCTGTGTTGAAAAGCAAGAGTAGGAGAACTGCAAAAAGGCTGACACCTTTTTGTCTTCCTCAAGGGAGGCCAATGATGATCATCACTGAATATATGGAGAATGGAGCACTGGATACCTTCCTCCGGGTGAGAGACTCCAATCTGTAATAAGCTTGTGTACTGCTGGAACTTGCACTTACTTTCTGCTCACTAACATTTCCAGTCTGAGCAGTTGAAGCTTGATGCCATACAGTTTGCTCAGTGTCCAGAGTGCTGTCTTTGGTAGTTGAAGTGCAGGTGGCTATTGCATGACTCTGGAGACCACCACCAGTCCCTTACTGAGAACCTGTTGGGTACTTTGGGCTGCAGCATTGCATTTTTGCTCATTCACCACTGCCCACATTTACAAGTTGATAAGACCAGTAACTAGAAACCAAGCAGATTGATGTCACTTGACCAGGATCTTCTCTCACTTCTTCTTCCATGCAGGAGAATGAGGAAAAATTCAGCCCTATGCAGCTTGTGAGCATGCTGCACGGAATAGCCTCTGGCATGACGTACCTTTCAGAACACAACTATGTGCACCGAGATCTAGCTGCTCGCAACATCCTGGTAACACGCAGCCTTCAATGCAAAGTGTCTGACTTTGGTCTCTCACGAATATTGGAGAATGATGCAGAGGGAACCTATGAAACCAAGGTAATGCAAAAACAATCTCCCAGTCTTGTAAATGAACTGTAGTCTCAGGGATTCTGCCAGATAAGAATGGCAGAATCTTCACAATAGGAAACACCAGGCTGGGGGAAGATTTGGATGGAAAATGTCTGAGGAAAACCCATAGAAAAACTGCAAGTCACAGTGTGGATGATTCAGAAGGTGGTACTTTTCTGTCTGGAGTCCTTGTTGATTTTGTTTGCTAAGAGATTCAGAGGGATGGTGGTTTTGAAATGAGAAGCAAAGTAAGAGGTCTAATCTTTTTGACTCAGTTAACTAAATCTAGCTTTGAAGATAGCCATGCTATCAGGGGTTTAGAGTAGAGACATCTACAGGTCCCTTTCAATGAAAGTTCCAGTGATTGTCTGGTATCATTCTAAATAGGGCTGTGACTGGTGTCAGACTCTTACTCCCACAGCAGTAGTCTTGTGTAGCATTCAACTGAACAGAGAGCTTAAACTCATTCAGTTTCCAAGAATGTTTCTGTTCTTTTGAGAAATTTCCCCATGTGTGGCCATGCGTCACTTCAAGTGAAGAGGGGCCAGTCTTTGAACCACTTTGTAAGCTCCTTGCATGGAAGCACTAGAGAAATACAACTCAATGATACATATCGGATACTCTGTGTCTCTGCTCTTTCACAGGGTGGTAAGATTCCCATCCGATGGACAGCCCCAGAGGCCATTGCTCATCGGATTTTTACCTCAACCAGTGATGTCTGGAGTTTTGGAATTGTCATGTGGGAGGTGCTGTCATTTGGTGACAAACCATATGGGGACATGAGCAATCAAGAGGTAACAGACACTGAGCTCGAGTGCTGATTTAAAGAAATAAACAAGGCATGTAGGCCTAACATTTATATGTCTCCCTCAGACTGTAGTCTTGATATTCTTTGAACACGTAACTACTATGTCTCCCTCCCTGCTAAAAATTAATGCAACCAAGTCAAGGATAGTAAGTGTTCAGGCCTCTGAACCATGTTCAAGTGTCAACAGCAATGAGCCAAATTAAAGACAGGTTAAGTAATCCATGGCCTTTGGGTCTGGAGATGTTCTCTTTTGGTTTCTTTCTTCCTTCCTATGGCTCTGGAGTGTTATATCTGGTCTCATTCTAGGTTCAGCATACCTGTGAGGTTATCACATACTGTTGAAATTATTCCTCAGAGTCTGGTTCCCCTTTTCTCACTGGGCCTATGCCAGGATCATTTGGTCCTCACTTCTCATGAACACATGCCATGAATGGCAAATGGGAGCTAAGCTAGTAAAGGATTGATAGTATATGCGTATGCCACTTTTTAATATGCCTTAGGCATCCTGCTCCTTTGCTTTGCTGCCCAAACCCTACTTCATACATGTGCAATCTGCTTCCGCACCCTCCCTGACTGCACACTGTGCAAAATGGTGACCTGCCCACTCCCAGGTCCATAGAGGTCTCCATCTCCTCTTTTGCATTCTTTGCTCTTGTTTCTCCTTGTTCTCTGTGCAGGTGATGAAACGCTTAGAAGAGGGGTACCGGCTGCCCCCACCTGTGGACTGCCCATCTATCCTCTATGAGCTCATGAAGAGCTGTTGGTCACATGATCGGACGAGGAGGCCTCATTTTCAGGAAATCCGGGCACAACTACAACATTTCATCTCAAGTCCCCAGCTCCTCCGGCCCATTGCAGACTTTGATCCCAGGTAAGCAGGCTGCCACTGGAGGAGCAGAGGGTAACTGGAAGATGTTCACCTCCCTGTCTCCAGCAGGAGAGGTGGTGTTCACAATGCAGGCTGCCAAGAGGCACCTTGGATGCTCAATCTGCAGAAGATAATGGCCTTCTCTCATGGTGACAGAGGGCAGTCTGACTTTACTGTGTAGGGAGCAGATAAGTTGGCCTAGCCCCGGCAGAGGGTGCTTACCCTTTAGGTACGGTCTTATAGTACTGGCCATTTAAAGTAGTTACCTGGCTAATGAGGGGTTTGTCTGTCTTTAGGGTAACACTCCGGCTCCCCAGCTGCAGTGGATCTGATGGGATCCCCTATCGATCTATCCCTGAGTGGCTGGAATCCATTCGCATGAAGCGCTACATCTCCAACTTTCGCACTGCTGGCCTGGACACCATGGAGTCCATTCTGGAGCTCACTGCTGAGTAAGAGCAGGCTAAGCTCCCACAAGGCACCAAGGCTGTGCTACCAATAACTGTGTCTGTCCCTGTGCTATCTGAACAGGCACCTCATATTTACTGGGAAGGCTTCTCCATATCCTTCTCTAGATAGTTAAATGGAAGTGGACTGGCTTCTTGCCCTAAAAGGGAAGAATCAGCCCAGAACTGGGATGAGCCCAAACTGTGAGAGTAATTCCCTGACTATCCATGCTTGAGGCTCTTCAGGAGCCTGAGCTGCTCTGAACTCATACCAGACACAAAAAGCAAGAGGAAAGAATAGATGGCAGACAGTTCTCTAACCTTACCATCTCCACATCCTTGTAGGATTTTATAAGATAATTTTCTTGCCTTAACTCCACATGGGCTAGTGATATTCCCCCCACATCAGCCAGACACTGTTCTATCATAGAGCAAAGTCCTTCTGGGTTCCTTGGATGGACTCAGGTCAGATGTTTTACCAACAGAGCCGTGTTCAGTTGTAGGGTTGGGAATGTATAGCGAGCTCCAACCAGGGCAGTTACATAAAATAAATGAGCAGGCACAGTGCAGTGACAGACCTGCTAAAGGGTTGAGACATGTCTCATATCACAAGCTGACAGGTACACAGTCTTGATTTAATGGTATCACAGGCCTAGTCACGAGGTGAGAGAAGCAAATTGACTGTATGGGCAGAGGTAGCCAGGGAAAGGCAGGAACATCTAAAAGTTTCTTCTCTCTATAGAAAAGGTAGGCATAGGAAAGGAAGCTTTCTGATCTAATGCTTGATAACTGTTTCTGCCCTTACCCACATCCCAGTCCCTAAGGAACAAGAACAGCAATTCATTTTTTCTTTTCTGATTTCCTTCAGGGACTTGAAACAGATGGGAGTGTCACTTCCAGGTCACCAGAAGAGGATCCTGTGTAGCATCCAAGGCTTTAAGGAATGATCAGTCATTGCTCTCTTAAGCTTGCTAAATGCCCATTTGTTCCAGATATCACTTGGAATAATTCCTATGGCAATTGCTTCCAAATGAGTGACTGGGACAAACAAAGCAAAACAATTAGAACTGAAAAGGCTCATGAGGCAAAACCACCTGCTCTCATTTCTGTTCTTCCTGCCTGAGCTCTACAGCAGCTATCAGTAATGTTTCAAAGCACTGGTCTTAGAAACTGTTCTCAGCCCTGTTTTTGTAGTCTTTTCTGTGCAGCACTAAGTAATCCCTGTGGTCCACATACTGGAGTTTCAGACCCTCGGCATATCACGTGGAAACATAAGGATAGATACAAAGCAGGTTGGGGACAGTGGATAATGATTAGAGATGAGAGTTCAGATAGACTGTGACATTCAGAGAACATGCACAAGGACACAGACATGCAGAGATTGGTCCCCTTCACTCCCTGGCATATATCTCTTCTCACTTAAGCAGCCTGCTGTCTTCCTTATTTTACAACAGGAACAAACCATTCAGTCTTTCATAAGGCTATAAGGGATATATTTTTAAATTCAGCTATTCTTGCCTTAAACACCTTTCTCATGGTGTACTTCTTTATTTGGAGGAGAAGCTGCTGTAACATGTGTGATCACATAACCTCAGTGTGTTGCTGTTTTGTGCATGCACACTTCAGTAGGAAGATATACATCTCTCCAAGCTGCTTAATACCTTTTGCCATGGACAGAAAACAATTTAGATACTAATTTTCCTTTGCCCCTTTTTAAAAGAGATAATAGTCTTGTTTGGCTGTATATGGTACTTGTAACAGAAAAATGTGTAGGTGGTCTGTCTTATTCCTTCTTTATGGAGGAAATGTTACTATTTATAAGAGCTTGAGACAGTTATAAACTGTAAATAATATTTTGTAAATAAACCTGTGACAGAGCAGGCTGTGTTAGAGTTATTTGACTTATTTCAAATATGATTGGTACCTTGAACATAGTTCCAGCAAGGGTCCTTACATCTGTGTTTAGTTGTGTCAGCCAATGGTCTTTGTCCATTTAACTGCAGATTTAATATGGAAATGCAGTTGAATTAGGATTAGAAGTATTAGAAGTTACTGCTGTAGTTTGATGCGACACATGTGAGTTGTACTTCGTTCTCCTGCAAAATAGACTGTCTAGGTGAAAAAAAAAAAATCTCACTCTGATGTTCTTAAGATTTTCTCCTACCTGGGAAGAGTAGTCACCTCAAGATTTATTTTTCAGTGCTTGAGCTAAGTCCAGGTTGGTGAAAAAGGTGAGTGCTAGCCATTCAGCAATCCATCACTTGCTGTAGATAGCTATCAGTGTTTCCATAATTGTATAATGCTCCAAATTCTTAAGGCTATAAATTAACACTGCTGTTCCTGGGAAGGTCTTGTTTAACCCTAAATGACAGAAGAGTTAAGGAGCGGAGATCTGAAGAACTGCAACTTAAAGGAAGAAGATGGGTGTTTTTCAACATGAGAAGCAGCAGAGTATACACAAGGAACCATGCTATATGTGTATCTCAGCTACTCAGGTCACTGCAACTACAGTAAAAGATACAACTGACAAGATGAGCTCTTACTGTGTCTGGTTAGTGTATCAGTAAGTTGAGTCGTAGTAATAGATGTCTTTAACATAAAGGATAAATAATGTTGCTAGATGGCAGATATCCACAGCTGGTGGATAAGTCCCAATGAGGCTGACACAAGATTATGAGCTTGTGTCACACTTATGTAAACTTTGGCTTATCATTGCAGATGACTGATAGAAAATTGGGAGTGGTTTATACATCAGATAGTTGTGCTGCCATTCAGAGGGACCTTGATAGACGGGAGAAATGGGAGGAGACTCATTAAGTTGAAAAGCAGGAAATACAGAGCCCTGAAAATGGGAAGGAATAGCCCCATGCACCAGTACATGCTGGGTGATGACTGACTGGAAAGCAGCTTTGCAGAAAAGGACTTGCAGGTAGGTCATAGTGAACAGCAAGTTTCACTTAAGCCAGTAATGTGCTGTTGTATCAGAGAAGGCCAACAGTATCTGGGCTGCATTAGCAATGCATCACCAGTCGCTGGCAGGAGATCATTCTTCCCCTCTACTCAGCATTGGTCAGACATCTGAAGCATTGTGTCCAGTTTTGGGCTCCACAGTACAAAGGAGGACATGGACTTACAGGAGCAAGTCCAGTAAAGGGCCACTATGATTTTGAAAGGATTAGAGCATCTGACATATGAGGCAAGGCTGAGAGAACTGGAATTGTTCACCCTCAAGCTGAGAAGGTTTGTGTGGCTCTTATCATCGTGTGTAAACATCTGATGAGAGGGAGTGAAGAAGAGAGCCAGACCCCCCCCCAGTGGTATCCAGTGGAAGGACAAGCAGTGGGAACACATCAAAATACAGGCAATTCCATTTACTGCAATAAAAAACTTTGAGAATTCTTAAACACTGGAACAGGTTACCCAGGGAGGTTGTGGAGTTCTCATCCTTGGAGATATTAAAAACTGTCAGGGTGCATTCCTGAGCAACCTCCTCTGGCTGACCCTGCTTGGACCAGGGAACTCCCTTCTAACTTCAACTGTTAGTAGCTGCTGAATCAGATGGCCTGATAGAGAAGAGGCTGCTCAGTTCAATGTCCTCAGGTACAGCCAACAGCAAGCCCGAGCATGTATTTCCAATAGGCACTTCAAACACACAAAATATGCATGTATATAATATATGCACACACACTGTACATGACTGGCCTGAGACAGAAGACACAGCAGTCATGCAAGCACAGCATATAGAGCCTGATCCTAATGCCTTCTCCGGTTCACCAGAGTGAACCTCTTAGCAGGAAACATTTACATATATACTATGGCTCCCTCTAGTGTTGAAGACCAGCGCTCCAGTAGCTGGCTCCACCATCTAGAGCTTGAGCTACTCTCCTCAGTTGCTGGCACCAGGATATACTATGGCTCCCTCTAGTGTTGACGACCAGCGCTCCAGTAGCTGGCTCCACCATCTGGTGCTTGAGCTACTCTCCTCAGTTGCTGGCACCAGGATATAGGAGTCCTGGAGGCTGGCAGCCACAGGAGCCAGGGAGCCACTTACAAAGGCAAGTGTAGGGTCATGCATCTAGGGAGAAACAACCCCATGCACCAGTACAGGAGGTTCCACCTGAATATGAGGAGAAACTTCTTTGAGGGTGACAGAGCACTGGACAGGCTGCCCAGAGGGGTTGTGGAGTCTCCTTCTCTGGAGACATTCAAAACTCACCTGGACACATTCCTGTGCGATCTACTCTTGGTGAACCTGCTGTAGCAGGTATGTTGAACTAGATGATGTCCAGAGGTCTCTTCCAACCCCAGCTGTTCTGTGATTCTGTGAGCCCATCCAGTAATTAGCCTTAGACATTGGCTTTACCCAGCAGCTGACCCTGGGATTCCCTGGTCTCCCAGTCACCTCACAAACATGTAAAAACTATTCTCTGATAGCTAGTCCAGGCTTATCAGTAGATGCCTTCCAGACCCAAGAATAGCTGGCTTGGACCTTCTGGAAACTCTTCCAACTTTCAGACTGTTCTTTCCAGCTTCTGTCCAGACTCATAGCCTGGCCACCTCATGGCTCTCAAGTCTCTCTGACTTGATCTTTGCTAGTGGTTACACATGGACATACACATACACAATATGCATGCACTCAGATTTTCCAGTTGCTAGCACTTAGACTCGACATGCACAGAACACAACCCCTTCACACAGGAGGAAAAAAAAAATAATGAGTTTAGTAAGAAGACAGGACAGACCGGGCTGATGACACACACGTACTGTATGGTCACATATGTACTGCATACACGTAGCTAGCCCATTTTGTGCACTTTCCCCCTAGTTTTCCCATGCTGCTTCCTCTCCTTGATCACTCCCTTTCCTTCCCTTTGATCCTGCCCCTGTACATCCCCTAACAAGTGTTGTTCAGTCCTCAGATGTTCTTCCCCTGCACACCATGCCCCTCAGAGGTACTAACATCCCCTTAATCTGCAAGGTGATGCGGAGTGGCCTTCCCATTGACACCACTGGACAGGTTTCACACCCAGACGGCAGGGCTATTATCCTCTGATAAGTCTGGGAGGAGCTGGGTTAGCATGCTTCTCCTCCCCATCATTGTTTCTCTCCTCTGGGTTACTTAGTCTTTGTGAGCATGAGCTTTTAATCATATTATCTAGAAACAGCCACTCAAAACAATGCCTACAAACCAGCAAGAACACAGATAAGAAAAAGAAAGCAAATGTACAATTTGTTTATTATCTGCTCATCCTATAGGAAAGCTCAAAGCATTTACTGGATCAATTTGCAGAGTCATTAAGGATTTCCCCAAAACTATCACAGTATGTTTGGGATTGGAAGGGACCTCGAAAGATCATCCAGTCCAATCCCCCTGCTGGAGCAGGAACACCTAGGTGAGGTCACACAGGAACATGTCCAGGCGGGTTTTGAATGTCTCCAGGGAAAGAGACTCCACAACCTCCCTGGGCAGCCTCTTCCAGTGTTCTGTCACCCTCACTAAGAAGTTTCTTCTCAAATTTAAGTGCAACCTCTTGTGTTCCAGCTTGAACCCATTACCCCTTGTCCTATCATTGTTTGCCACTGAGAAGAGCCTGGCTCCATCCTCATGGCACTCACCCTTTATATATTTATAAACATTAATAAGGGCACCCCTCAGTCTCTTCTTCTCCAAACTAAAGAGACCCAGCTCCCTCAGCCTTTCCTCATAAGGGAGGTGCTCCACTCCCTCAATCATCTTTGTTGCCCTACACTGGACTTTCTCCAGCAGTTCCTTGTCCTCCTTGAACTGAGGGGCCCAGAACTGGACACAATATTCCAGATGTGGTCTAACCAGGGCAGAGTAGAGGGGAAGGAGGACCTCTCTCGATCTACTAACCAAGAACAACAGTAGCTTTTATGTCTTTGAAGAGTAGGAGTATTGATGCTTACCACTAAGAGGAGTTTCACCTGCAGTGACCAAGACAGTGCCAGGCTTAAAACCATAAACATCAAGCACGAACGCTTTTTGAGTAGCAACAATTGAAGTGGTCAATGTACCTCTTCTGCCTTATTTCAATCTGATACAAGTGGATTGTAATAACTCACCTCCCAGTGACACATCAAGTAGACTACAATCTTGCTGAACTGCAATGGAGTCTTCCACTGCTTTAAATGAGAGCTACTCTTCAGGAGCAGAAAATTAGGAAACTGAACATTGTGAGAAGGAGGAGACCAAGAAGTGGAGAGAGGCCATTTTCAGACTCCTTATCCCTGGAGGCTAGCTGGAGTAGCAACTATACATTCTCTACTGCCTAAGACAGCAATTCTTATGGGTAGTTGAACAAATACAGCAGACGCATGTTAATGGAAAAAACCTAGAACATTTTATTGAATGCGAAGTGGCTGGATGGTGTAGCTATTTGAAAAGGTTTGTTGAGAGTTTCTAGTCCAGGAAATGAGGCTCAGTGCAGCAGCACTTAGGAGCCAGACCGTATATCGCAGTTACACTGCAGCTTTGAATAACAGCAGTGAAAGAATCCCGACTGGAATGAGGAGATGTTCCTCAGTCTGCTGAATCTTCATCCACACACTGAGACACATCCTTATCATGTGCTGCCCATCCTTATGACAGTCTTTATTTGTAAACGTGTATTCTTTGGACTGCTTTGCTACTCTGGTGCCCAGCTTGGCTGTCCAGAACCCACACTGGGAAACAATTCAGTTTGGGGAGGGTAAAAAGTTTTTGAAAAAAAAAGGTTCCAAACTCAGATACAGAGTAGGATTCCAAACTTCAACAGTTTAATCTGGCTAAGGAAAAAGAAGTTACTAGATAGCCAGTAAAATCCATTAGAGACAGAAAAGCTGTAGTAGGTTAGCTTTTTCCAGCAAAAATAACAGAGATTCCCAGTATGTTCTGCCTCCACACTCTAAGCCAGGAGTGAACGAGGGGGCAAAGGAAGACACCCTTATAATGAGGTGGCACAAGAAAAACTCAAACAAACAAACAAAAAAAAACCAAATGAAGACAGATCTGGTGCTGAAATGGAAGCTTAACCTTCTAAGGTCAAATCATCATTCTCGGCTCCATGGAACAGAAAAATGTTCGGCTCTTCTTAGCACCTGCCACCAGGCCATTCTTGCTACTTCTACCAGGCAGTGGTGGAGGCCTGGTCTTTCCCCTCCAGAGTCTTGAGGGAACAGAGATTGTGCACTCATCTTGATTATAGCCCCCAGCCTGGAATACACTGTGGCCAGGAAGTGGTGATAGGTAAAAGTCCTTTCTTGGTGGGTGTGCAGAGTGAAGTCTAGGAGCTGCGAATCCTACATGAGTAAAGAACTGCGCTGGTGTAGTCTCCATTGGTAGCAATCTGCCTCGTCAGGCAGAGGGACAAGACAACGGTGGGGAGAGGAAGATTATTGAGTGCAGGAGTCTCAAGGGTATGCCCACTCCAAGCTCCTCAGCGCGCCGTTTTGGCACGAATGGTGTGACATTTGATACACAGCACATGCCCATCCAGTGGAAAGCACCCATTCTCGTCTGCCTCAATAGACAAGGGCTTCCCACAGTCCTAAACAGGGAAAGAAAAGAGGGAAGGAGCTCAATGACAGCCAACAGCAGGGTAAACGCATTCAAGGATGTAGGAAATGCCCCACCAGATCAAGATAATGGCTCACAGCCCACTGCTCTGATGGTGCTGATGGGAAACACTATTTTGAGGAACGAGCAAGCCCCTTCTGTGATTGCAGCATGTTCCCTCCAGTATACAGGGAAGCTGTATCAGGGACATTAGAGACCACAACCCTGCACAGTCCTCGTTCATGGACCTGTGGTCTGTGAACGTCTCATCTATTTCTGAACCTGCTTCAAAAATGCTCCAGATTCATTGAAAACAATGTTAGTGTTTGGTCAAGATAGACAACAAAGGTGCCCAGTTGCTGATTATGAGCATGGGAGAGATACAAGGAGTGGGGCCACCAGACTTACCTCACACTTGTAACACTTCATGTGGAAATTTTTCTCCAATGCTACCACACGCACTGTCTCATCCTTTCCAGGCTCTGGCATGATAGGCTCACTACAGACTGAGCAGCGTGGAGCATACTTCCTGCAACACAAAAAAATATGGAGGAGACGATGACCACCATGGTGACCCTCAGTGCAAGTTCTGCACTGCCATACAATCGTATTAGCAGCAGAGGAACAATAAATCAGAAAATTTAGGTGGGAAAAGACCTTAACTGCTGACTCATTTTTAACTTCACGTCCAACACATTGCATGGGCAACCCAAATCCAATACTGCAGCAACATTAAGCAGATGTGTGGGAATCTGCCTCCTTTCAGACACCACATGTGCTCTCTCCATACCTGTGATAGTCATCCACACAGTGAGGCTGGTTGGCCTGGTCCACAATAAAAGAGGCCCCTTCAAGAGGTGTATGGCACATCACACAGGTGAAGCACTGAGGATGGTACGAGTTACCAGTAGCTTTCAGCATCCGGTCTGTGATGGTCTGTTTGCACACACTGCACTTTTCCAAAGTCCCCTGAACCCAAAGGAAATGAGTAAGACACATTAATACAATCTTCCACCCCTGGGAGGCTACACCACAGACAGGCAAGATGGAAGAAGGAAAGCAAGACAGAGCAATCACAGCAAGCTTAGCTCTCTCCAGCAGCTTTCATCCTAGTGACTCACAGCATAGCATTCCTCGCAGAATGGCTTTTCATCCACATTGTAGAACTGCTGCCCCTGCAGCTGTTTCTCACATTTGAAGCACGTAAAGCATTCTACATGGAAAAGGCAGTCCAGGGCCCTCACAGCTGGCTGGGTTCGTGATAGGGGCTTCCGGCAGAAGCCACAGAGATCTGTCAATGGATGAAGAAAGAGATTAGGAGAGATGAAAGCACACCACAATTCTAGTCCTACTGCTGTCCACTGAGGAAACACACCAGAAGTAGCAGCCTCTGCTGGGGGTGGATGTTCCATATCCTTCATTAGTCTCTGGGTCAACTTCTCCAGCTCTTCTACCTCCTTCATGGTCAGACAGGAATTTCCCCTAGGTGGATCTGCACTGGGGCCTGTGGGTCTGTGCTGCAGGAAGAGGAAACATTCAATCTCAAGGGACACATACAGACTGACTCCTTCCCACCCTGTCCCTAATAAACCTCTCACCTTTATTTCTTCTCTCTAGAGAACAATCTGATATCCACTGTGCTTGCTTCTTTCCACCTTTACATAAAGTCCTATCCATCTCCACCACTATCTCTAGTTACGTCTCTCTTTCAGATGGATAACAACTTCCCCTAGCCTTGAACAGACCCTCTGTCCTCATCCTTTAAGATCACTCCCACCGACATCTGAAGACACTGGTGCCATGGCTCTATCCCTTACCATGTTTTTTGCAGCAGCAGGTTGTTCTGTGGGATGTGGCTTCTCTTGCACTTGGGGTCTTTCCCTCTGCTGATTATTGGTGGAACTGGGAGGCTGTGGCCGAGAGGAGGAACCTAAAGGTGAAGTTGCTGTGAACTGAGTCTGAAGGGAGGCAGGATATCTTGTAGAGTTTGAGTGAACCATGGGAACACTGGCACCTGATTTGGACACAGGAGAGCCAGCAACATGAGGTGGGGTGAATTTAGGGGTAGGCTGAGCAGGAGAGAGAGAGGGAGGAACAGGTGCTAGAGGTTCCTTGTGTTGCTGTGGGGCTGCCCATGGCGTTGGGGTGGGGGTCAAATCCACTCCAGGGGGCTTGAAAGATAAGCTTCCGCTTGGCTTTGGAGTGAACTTGGAAGGAAAGCTACGAGGAGTATCTTTGGGTGCAGGTGGTATTTCTACATGGGCTTCTGAGGCCAATGGTTTCTCCAGAAAACCTGTGGATCCTGGGAATATCTGTAAAGGGAAGCAGTGGAGAAAAACAGGCAAGTCATCAACAAGGTAGAAGAGAAAATATGCTCTCTATAGCAGTTAATCAACAGCTATCCCAGACCCACAATGCTCACAGTTCCCACATTGTTACATATTTAGCAGTTCTGACAAGTTCCAAGATCTATGCTTTCTGGTCCTTCATGTACACTGTCATGCTATGGTTTATCCAGACATTTTAATCTTCAGTAGCACCCTTCTCACTACATCTGTTCAGTAAACCAGGCATCTCTCCTTCCACCTGCGACATTCTGGGAAGCTCACCCTGGATTTGAAGGGGTCATTCTTCTCCATGTCATCCAACATTATGGACAGTGAGTCAATCTCAAGATCAATGCTGCTCATCTTGCCACGTACCTATACCGCCATCCATGAGGAAAGAGGGAGCAGAGCACATTACAGGAACAGCCAGAGAACTGAGTATATCCTCTTATAACAGCAGATTTTGACACTTTAGACTGTGGTACAGATGTACTCCTTGCTTTGAGAAGGGGTAGCAAGTTGCTGAGGATGAACATGGCATGGTCTCGAAGGTCTACAAATAGTGGGAAAATGCACAGCCCAAAGAAACTCACAGACAGATTTAGGTGGGGAAAGACATCTGGAAGTCTCTAGTCCAACACCCTGCTCACAGCAGGGTTAGGTCCCAAGCTAGAACAGGTTGCTCAGGGCCTTGTCCAGGTGATTTCTGAACATCCCCAAGGATGCAGATTCCCCAGCCTCTCTTGGGCACCTGTGCCAGTGCTGAGCCACCCCTGGAGGGGAACTGGTTTTTCTTCTGTCCAACAGAAATTTTCCTTGCTGTAATTTGTGTCCATTGTGTCTCATTCTCTTCTTGTGTCTCAGTAAGAAGAATCTGTCTTCTCTCCAGTCCTCCTTTAGGTATTGCAGACTGCAGTGACATCCCTGCCTTGGCCTTCTGCAGGCTGAACAAACCCAACTCTCATACCATGTGCTCCAACCCCCCATGATCGCTATGATTCTTTGCTGGTTTGCATCTGTTTCAGTAGTCCTCTAGGGTTATTATACTGAGGATCCCAACTGGAAACAGTCCTCCAAGGTGCAGCCTCACTAGCACTGAAGAGGGGCATAATCATCACCCTTGTCCTGCCAACTACGCTCTTGTGAGTGCAGCCCAGCATGTCGTTGGCCTTTGTTGCCACCAGGATTCATTGCTGGCTCACATTCAACTCACTGTCCACCAGGAACTCCAGGTCCTTCATCTGCAGAGCCTGCAGCCCAGCCAGTTGACCCTAACCTATGGTGGTCCATGGGGTGGAGTCATTTTCTGCTTTCCCAGATCTGAGAGCTTCCTGCTGCTGAGTTCAGAGAGTGGCAAGAAGCTATCCCAAGTCACAGAGCATGACAAGAAACCATACTTCCCTTGACCTCACTCACCTGTGGGGCGGGTACCTTGCTCACGGGCCCTTCATCAAACATTGGTGGAGGAGGAGAAGGAGGAGAAGGAAAAACTTCTTCTGGTGCTGGTGGAAATGGCTCTTCAAAGGGCGGTGGGGGTGGGGGAAAAGCACAGTTTGAGGAGAAACTTGCATCCTCTCCAGGTGGGGGAGGAGGTGGTAGCGGCAGGTCTATGGGGATGAGAATAAAAGCAAGTTTGGATAATTCCTTACTCTTTGCCAGTACAAACCCCAGGAGGGATCTTGAAGGTACTACAGAAAATAGTTCCCCAGTACTCAGGGGACCTCAGCATTCATCAAAGACAACAGAACTCCACAGGCTAGCTTTCACCTTGTCCAAAGCTATTTGCCATCATATAAACTTTTCTCAGTAGCTGCTTGAATAAGTCACTGAGAATAGTCATTGTATGATGGGGAAGCAAGTCTTCTTCTGCCCTTTCCCACTCTTTTCTCTCATTCTTTGGTCCCTAGCATAAGCTTCTCTTGCCAGTAAATGGTTCAGATTGCTGAATACCGAGCAGGATTAGAAGAAATGCCAGCAGACAACCCAGGACCCTGAAGAACCTGTATTATTACAGGAAAATAAGATGGTGCCTTGCAGCTGGCTAGTGAGCACTACAAGAAACAAGCAGGGGAAGAAAAGCAAGTTGAACCAACCCTTATGCATATGAGGAATCTTCAAAACTGCTTTATTTTTCTGGGAAATTAAAACAGCTTTCCTTTTGGAGGCTATAATGTCCTCATACCCAATGGAGATTAGGACATGAAATATTTTTCAGAACCCTTTTAAGCAAGCTGAAAAGCACAAGAGTGCTTTAATCTCTTAGCAGAAAACCCCATTGCTTCCGCCTGTTCATATCTGCTGAAGATTTGGAACACGGCAAAAGAGACATTACACCACAGTCAAATAAATGTGAATTCTCTTTTCTTCAACATGTACGGGAGAAGTTGTCCTCTTATCATCCAAGCAGCAAGGAACACTGAAGACAAGGAGGCATAACTTCCCTTCTTCTGGACACCCACCTCTCTTCCTAACTAGCCCTAGGCAGCAGCAGAGTGAAAGACCATGGTTTTCACTCCTGCTACTCCGTGTTTTATCTTTATATCCAGCTGTTGTCAACAGACTGTAAGGATTCTTCACTGTAACCTCAGGGAGACAATACTGTCCTTTCAGAAAATGAAAGCTGAAATCTTATTATCCAGTGGAATGCATAAACTGTGCTGGTATGCAGCACCTCTTCCAAGCCTTCTTGTGTCACAGAAATTCTGCTTGGGAGGGGAAGTAACAATATATCAGTATTTTTTTCTTTGAAACTGCAGTTTGAGATCAACTTTGTATATGTTTGTCTTGTTTATTGAAATGATAAAGAACATTGCAGAAATGAAGCCCTGATCTGCTGTCACATTGTTTCAGATGTACTGAAAGCCTGTTCTATCAATTATTCATACAAACAATACAGTTTCCCACAAAGTTAGTACACCAGATTTATAGAATGATCAGAACAAAATATGACATTCCTACAGCAATACTAACTGAGCCACTCTGCCATTTAAGACAAAGAGACCAATTGTTACGGCTTTATGTTATACTACTAATTGTTTGGGGAGTAAAAAAGAAAGGGAGAGAAGGATTGAAGAGATGCATCAGAGAAGAATCAAATCAGATGCACTTCTCTTGTAACAGAGTTTTGGTGGTTCATGTGTACTTCAGATGTCTTGCTGGCAGCCCTCACTTGATGGTGACACAGCAGCTTAAGCCAAACATTTCTTCTGCTAATTTTTCTGTCAAGTTAATTGCTCCCTGACAAGCTTTGTAAGCAAGGGAGAAGTGGAACAAGCAACATGCCATCCTTAACTCACAGTGTATATTGAAAAATAATTTTTAACATCCATCTGTCTACTTTTGTACTTCAGGTAATATATTTGTGTCAGTTTGAGACCTTCCAATAGGCACATCCCCAATCCACACAACTACAGCAGAAAATCATAAAGCCTAAAATCCAAAAACAAGGGTCCTTCAATTACAGACACAAGATTCCAGCCAACAACATATGACAAAAAGGTCACTAGAGTTAGCTGCTACAGTTCTAGGAGACAAAAGCACCAACATGCTAAGGTCCTTGTGACTTGAGAAATGGGAAAACAAAAAAAACAACAGTCTCCTCTGAGCACAGAATCAGCCTTCCTACCACCAGGTCAGCTGCCCACTAATTTAGCATACTAACCTACACATCAGTGTTGCATAGTCTATGCTAGACAGTGAAAGGACAGAAATTTTAAACAGTAGTTAGTATTCTCTGAACACACGTATCCTGACTGAGGTGCATCCTGATAGAGTCTTGGGATAATATGAAGCATCAAGCACTATCAAGAGGTCCCTAGGGAAATTTCTGGTGGTCCCATGCTGATCAAATCCAACTAGGGAGCCCCTCAACCACAAAGCTTCTGCTTCTTTGAGGACACAAAACCAACCAACCAATAAGGAAACAAGAAAAACACACCACCACAGGAAATTAAAAAAAAAAAAAAAAAAAAGAAAACCACATGAAGCAAGAAGTCACTTTACACAGGAAAACAAACCCAACCCACTAGGAAAAAAGTATAAAACTCTATAGGCTGCACAACTCTTACATCTTACTTCCTGCTTATGATAGCTTCCACCATTTTTTCACACAATTATTTCTTCTTCCCTTTCTCCAGCAGCAAAGATGGCAATTGCAGAATCCACAAGAAGGATCTTTACATTCAGAGAGAACCAACTTGAGCAAAGATGAATCAACAAGGAGAATAGCAAGATTCATCACCATCAGGATCAACTTCCCAGCAACACATTTGCTCTCAGACATGCTGGCCAGAAACTGGCTGCAGTCACAAAGTTATGCACTTGGGGAATACTATGAAAAATCCATTGCATCCCTCCAGCATCAGTGCAATGCAGGACTGCCTTCCCACCTCCTTTCCTAATGGAGATACTATGTTATGTACTTTGAGATCCCTTCACAATTGTTTTATCTCATTCTGGAACCTGCCCGCCTCTAGAGCAAAAGCATCCCTCGCTTACAGCAGTTATACCCCTGTTCTCATTTTTAGACCAGTTACAGATCTCATACTCTGAAAATTTAGAACCACACATTCACATCTGCCACACCAGCCCTCACCTACCTTCTGCCAGCAGGGACACAGATGCTGATGGAATCTCCCCCACCTTCCCTATCTGGGCACGCTGGCTGTCAGCTTCAGGAGGTGGGGGCAGTGACGACTCTGACACACCCCCAGCCTTGAAGGGGTTCACCTTGGGTTTAGGGGCAACCACAGGTGCAAACTTCTTCTGTGGGTTGTAAAAGGAAGGAGTAGAAATGTTGATACTGACTGTAGATGTCATACGGGTCCCTGGGGCACCTGGGGAAGCCATCTTCTCAGCACCTGGCAGGAGAGGAGATGGAGAAAACCTATATGAAGTCAGCTTTGGGCCAGCATAGAAATTAATAGAGAGTGACATGTGAAACAGAGGGATACAGAAGTTTAAGTCCAGGCTGAGGGGCCCAAGGAGAGCACAGAGCTCTTCCAGGACCACCACAGGAGAAAGGAGGAAAAAACACTGCAGACAGCTCAAATGATCCAGCACACTTCACCATTTCAACTCAGTAGGGCATTAAATTGCAAAGGGCCTCTTGCCAGGGAAAAAACTAAGCTCTTTGCTGCACAAGAACACTGCAACGCACTCATGCTGGAGAGGACAGCAGCAGGCCACCAGAATGAGTGTTATCCACTACACAGACCAAGCCACACACACCCTAAGGAGGGTGCTCCTGTACACATTCTTCTAGAACTGGAATTAGCATTTCCACTCTCCCACTTACTCGATAACGCCAGCCGGTTCCTCCTGACCGCAGCTTGTCACAGCCCAATGAATGTCCCCCTTCACCCCCCCTCCCCGAACCCCAGCACACCCACTGCCATCTTCCATCCTTTACCTCCAGGCCCCTGCACGCCAGAGGAGCACAGGCAGCTGCAGCAGAGGAAGACCAGAGGGGATGAGGTGTCACATACCCAGGCACAGATACCTGCTCTCCTGGATCTCACCTCCACTTGCTCTCCTTCCTGGCCCTGGCGAAGGTGACAGCCGCTCTCGCCACCCCTCATCGGCTGCGCCGGCGCCCGCTCCGCCCCTGCCAGGAAGCGCTCGGCGGCTGCCGGCCGGCGCTCCCCCGCCACCCGACCCTGTGGGCGTTCGCAGCAGGGGCTCCTCTGGGCAGTGCAGCCGCGGCCCTGCCCTGCCTAAGGCCAGCCTGTGGGCTGGGAGGGGGCGAGCGCTCTGCTCGCAGCATGCAGGCACATGAACCCTCTTCCCTCCCTCCTTTCTTAACAGCCAAGGGATAGCCCCTCCAAGTTGGCCATTTCCAGAGCCACAGATCTCATGAGAGCAACAGTTTCAGGATTCCCTGAGTCTTGCAATCTAGTCCAGAAATCTCATCCGCCATAGAAATCTCCATTAAGCCAGATGCTTTGTTGTAAAGCCTGGCATGCCTCTAGTTCTTCTAACACCCCAGTACAACAGCACTTCCACCATCACAGGGGCCCTGTGCCAGCTTTTCAAGTTGGCAATTTCCAATCAGAACCCCTCCACACTGCCAGCCTCTCTCACACAGACAAAAACAGCTGCTGGGACAGACAGTCCTGGTGCCACAAACATCTGCCCAACACTAATACACCCATTGCTGCTGGTAAGACCTGCATGCACAGTTCTAAGAACTTCCACAATTCAGTGCGGTACAGCAAGACATAGTAACGTTTATACCATATATAAGTAACCTGTAACAACTTCTTCAGGTCACAAGAATGTGACAACACAATTGTTAAGTCCATGCTGCTGCACTTTTTGTTCTCTTTGTGTAGGCCTGATGAGCTGCATGCACCTTGATGAACTCTTCTGGGCTTTTCAAAAGGAGGAAGAGGCTGCAACAGTGAGCAGCAGCAGCAGCCGCCACCAAAAAGCCATAGTGGGAAAGGGCCAAGGCAGAGGAGCAACTAGCAAGTTCTGTCCTCAGTCCCCCAGAATTATAGGACACACTTGCAAGTCTGACCAACTCCATCCAGCTTGCAGCTTCCCACCAGGCTACAGAAGATACTAAAAAGACCTCCAAGCTTTCTTTAGAGACTTCTGCCTTGTGCTCCACTGTTTTACTATGGTTTAATGAACTACTTGGTAGTATTTCTACCAGAATTAACAGAATTATGAGTAGAACACCACAGTGACAATGTCCCTTTTGACCATGATCCATACTGGGGTTAGTCAACACAGAGACAGTCTTGGGACATCAGCTGCTTCACAAAAAAGTGTTGGCTTGGCTACCAGCAGCTGCTATCCACTTTAACCCAAAGCAGCACATTTCCTGGTATGCTACGTTGCACTTAAAGGCCCTTTCTACTCAGAGGTGCCTTCATCCAGCAGCTACCCCGCTCATCCTCAGTTCTGTTTATTGCTGCAAAGAGGCAGAGAAAGACTGGCCTTGCAGAGAGTTCTCCCATCAGCCCTGCAGCATTGCCAATACCATCTAAACTGTACTAGAAACACACAGCTTATGTAAGTCCTGTGGCACCAATTGTAAAAGCTATTGGAAAGGGAGTGTCACACCAGCAGACCTAATCTCAAATCATCTCGTCCTCACATTTTCCCTGAGGGGAGCGATTTTCCTGTCTGCTGTAACAGAATTTAAGATGGCTTACATGGAGCTACGAAGAAAAATATCACTAAAGCCCATGGTCAAGATACTTAATTACCTCATACACTGATTCTGTCTAACAGAGAGCAAGAAGTAGCAGGACAGAACCAAGTGACACCTCTCTCAGCAGCAGGTTCACCTCTCAGAAGGTCCCATGGTGAGTCTGCCACCTCTTATGCACCCAGTTTCCAGTTCTTTGACCCTAAGACACCACTTCCAAAAGCTCAGCTCCTTTTCTACAGCAGCAAAAAGAGGAGAAACCTGAGGAGTCAGAGAGATGAATGTTATTTTTTACTTCTATTGGTAGAAAGCAGCTTGTCTTCAGCCTCAGAGGGAGCCCCCATAAAAGCTAGCCCAGCACTGTAGTCTGACACACCGTATCTGTACTTCCCCTATTTGCCAACTTCCGCCCAACCGAGGGGGGGTCAGAAGGAGAACTACGGGGTGCGGGGGTGGGGGGGAGAAAGTAATGAAAGATAATACAAGAAACCCAACACAAAACAAATTAAAAAAAAAAAAAACCCGGGATACAAAGTGAATGGATTAGACAGGTTTAGGAGTTATGCTTATTTTTACCCTTTGATACAGGCCAATTCCGGAAAGATTTCCCAGCCTGGCCCAAAGTTAGCAAGGCTTCAAAGAGAGCAAAGTCCTATCAGCTATGCAAGGTAGAGCCTTAAAACAACCAGTCTGGGGGAGGGAGACAATTCAGAGCTAAAAAACTTGTCTCACATTTGCTTGGCTCGCCTCCTCCTTGTGCAGGGGTGGGGACTGGGAGAGGAAAAATTCCAAAAAGCTATGCAAACATATTTAAAACTTTAGGAAGCTGTACGACTTTGCAAGCACTTGCATCTTCGCTTTCTCAGGGCACTTCCAGAGAGACAGAAACTAATAAATGAAACACATTTCATGCACAAAGAGCCCCGGATCCCTCTCTCTCGAGCACATCTGGAAAAAGGCTCTATAGATGTTTCACTCATCCGTACACACAAAAGAAAGCTTGTCCTGAGTAAAACCAGGCAACACCCCCTCCTTTCCCACTTACTGGAGCTATACAGGATGGTTTAGCTGCCTCCATTTCACCGGGAGAGAGGAAAACTCACCAGAATACACACACACGTGAACCTCTCTTGGCTGAAGGGCAAAAAACCCCACGAGACACGACCGTAGATTAACCGCAGAGACCGAGAGACTTCGTACGAGGCGAACAACCCTCCCGGCGGGAGCGGCAGGAAACCCGCACCCCCTGACACAGGCACACACCCCTACTTGCTCAACGTCAGCCCCAGGGCTGCAGACAAAAGCTTTTTCCCTAAGCTAAGAAAAAGACACTTACCTCTGGAAACGAGACTCGGGAGAAGAGGAAATGCCGCTCCCAGTGCTGGAGATGGCGGGGCTGAGCTCCCCTGCCTCTGCACAGCCGGCTGTCTCTACCCGCCTGCCTGCCTACCGCGAAAGGAAGCAGAAATGAAAGATGGGGGAGCTGCTGAGCGCAAACGCTTTCTACCAACTCGCGAAAAAAAGCCTCGCCCAGGCAAAGTTGTTTGACCATAAAAGGAGAGAGGCTGCGC
This sequence comes from Patagioenas fasciata, assembly GCF_037038585.1. Classification (NCBI taxonomy): domain Eukaryota; kingdom Metazoa; phylum Chordata; class Aves; order Columbiformes; family Columbidae; genus Patagioenas; species Patagioenas fasciata. Next base: position 128,991,589 of record NC_092520.1, read on the forward strand.
GCACAGCTGAGCTCACTCGCTGGGGAATGTGGCAATGAGGTAAGGGGGAGGGGGAGAAGGGAAGGTGTGCGCTGCCGGGGTTTGTGCTTGTGGGGGCAGAGGTGGAAGCTCTGGACTGGCGTCTGTTGTGCACTCTCCTCAGCTTTAGGGGGAAGGGGGGGGTTTGTTTCTTTGTTTGCCCGTGGTCACTGAGAAGAAATGTGTTTTTTTGTGGAGTTTTACCCGGTCCTCTCTCGGCGCTGTATCGCGGACTCGCCACACGGTCCCTCGCACGGTGCCTGCCTTGTCTGTCCCTCTTGGGCGGCCAGCTCAGGCTGGGCTTGCTGCCTTCTACCATCACATAGCCTCTGTCCTCAACGCCCTCCCTAACTCCAGGGCTGGCCCCAGCCCATGATTTTACTTCTAGTTGTTGTAGTGGGGAAGAAGTGTAGCAGCTCTGATGAGTCATGGTCCCTGCTGGTCTCTTCCTCACACGAACCAGCTGCAAGAACATTTGACTCGCTCCCCCAGCCTTTCGTAAATCTAAGCAAATATCAGATGACTCCACCGTTCAAAAAAGCGACTTACTGTCCTTTTACTGGCTGCAAGGCAAACATTGAACTGTTTTATATCAAATGCTAGCCAGTGGAATTTCTTTGTTGGATTGCTTGTGCTGCACATTGGTTTTATTTTTATCCCAGTACTGGCTGAGGGTTCAAGCCCTGCTCTAGATCAGGGACATCCTGACCCAGCACAACAGAGCATGTAACTTCCAACTCAGGTCTTTTTTTCTTCTCCTCACTTCTAGGCCTCTCAGGGAGGAGGGATACCAATAAAGATGCAGTTCCTGTGCTTTGTGCATTGTACTTTGGAATTTGGCCTTAATATTGGGGTTAATACCCCTACTGTTGCAAATTCCCTGGAGAATTACTGTAGTAATGCTCAGGAGATGTGGGGTTTATCTGCTTCTAGGACCTACCTATCAATGTAGGTACCTTTTAGTTCTGGTAATTTACTCACAGGTGGGTAAGCCAGCCACAAACCAAACTAGTTAGACTCCAAGTGTGTACTATTGCAAAATGTTCACATTAGAGAGCTATGCAAAGAGGTTCATCAAGGCTTAAGAAATCCAGTGTAAACAAATCTTTAATTTTACAAACAAGGTTTGTACAAAAAGTCAATATCTTTTATTTAACCAGGTGATACACCTCACACAGGGCCAAATTTTTCCAAATGTTTCATTTTTACATACTGTATGAAGATGTCACCTATAGCAATGCATAGCAGTGAGCATCTCAGTCATTACATAGCTACAACCATTGAACTATTTATCTATAGCTGTGAAGCGCTTAGAGATATGTAGCTCTTGTATGGATGCTAAATAATCCACCACTTTTGTAGCCATGTCATAAGACCTTTTACCTTTCTGAATTAATACATAAAGTATATAGAATAAGGAGGGTATCTCTATGCTGGGTCTTCTAACAGTGTCGCTTCTCTAGTGCAGACAATCCTTTTCCTTCTTGTTCAGGTAAAGATGTCAGTGTAGAGCTAAAAAGATTTCATTGTAGAATTGCTAAGCAAATTCTGGAACATCACAGCACACCTAGCACAATCAGCCTGATGTCAGAGTATTCTGCCACTGTTCCCTGGGCTAACCTGGACTCCAGAAAAAACAAAGAATGTCTCAAACTGAGATTAAAAAAGCACTGAGAGAATATGAAAAAATATGTGCTCTCATACTTCCTGGCCACATCCCCATAAATCCAGATGCGTGCATGTTTGATTGTCTCACCGACATGGTGATGTTAAAAGCTCATGAGGCAGATCAAGCAAAGTGGGAATAAGAAAAAGAAAAGCAGACCCTCCTAGACATCTGGTATTAACTCCTCACTATGGGGAAACAAATATGAAACAGATAAGTGTTTAGCACGTTAGACATGTGAAAGCTAGAATTCTCAAATCAGAATACAGAGGGGGAAACTTTAATCTGATTCTGTGCTTGCAATATAGTGGTTTTAAACTTTGTGCTTTTGTAATTGGAAATGAAGATGAACTAACTTCCCTGTGTTAGTTCTGATTCCTCTGGAAAGAAAATAATAATCATCTCCTTATGCTAGCAGCCTTCCTTCATGTAATTCTTTGCTTGGAAAAGTAGACATTTTTCTGCTGCAACCTGAAATTAGTGCCTTGAGATGTACACAGTTGTAGTCAGTCTCATTAGTTGAAGCAAAATATTAGTCCTGAATAGGCATTTAGTTATCTGATACAGAGATGGATCATCGGGTATACTCCCCTTGTTGTGCCAGACCTTGTCATTTCTAGAATTAGCAGCAGTCCTCTGCGTAAAATCACTTCAGCTGTCCCATGCCATGGAAAAAGTGATCTGGTAATTTGGAGTAGATTGTGATGTAAATGCTACTCTGCACCATGGGTAAAATGACAGACCACTACAAAGCAGATGTTGGAGGGATTTAGAATATGCAGTTCGAGCTGGGCTCTTCTTTGAGATGAGTGACAAGAAGCAAGCCCCATTACTGGCTGTCAAGTCTTAGAAATTCTTAAGAGTTCAAGGAGCCCACCTCAGAGAAACTAAGTTTCCTGAAGACAGATATAAAGAATCTTCACTAGTAATTCAGCTGTATAATGCAATGAATAAAAAATAATGCCATACAGAAGTAATATGGCAAATTAATGTACTGCACTGAGATGAGGAGTACACTAGCAGTGGTTAGGCGCTTATAAAATTTAAAAAAATGGCGTAAGAGAAGAAAAAATAAGTCTTTGAATGAAAACTTGTCAGGCAGAAAATTTCACTTAGATTTAAGAGGGTTTGGGTAGCTGCAGATGGCAATTTTTGTGTTAAAAATAGGTTTAAGGTGAGAGGAAAGTAATCTGGATGCTGGACAGGATGCCTTACTTGTGTTAATAATGTAAAATGTCTGCATCTGTATATTTCTATCCATATCAATAGATCAATGAGTGCCATTTTATCTCAGCATTAGTTAATAATTAGTGATGCCACATAGTAGTCCATGTTTTTCCTAACCAATGAGAAGTTCTGGCTCACATCTGTGTTGCGTCTCTGATATTTCTGCAGCAAATTGTATGGACCAACAGATGTAATGAACCCTGGTAAGAGGTCTCCAGAGATCTGTTATGCTCGCAGAGCACAGCCCTTCCTTGGTGTGTTCCTCACTCCCTCCCTCATCGAGGGTGCTCTCCATGCAAAAGGCTACATCTGGGACAGGTTGATACCTGCCACAGCTGCTGTTCCCGCTCTTTATGGAGGCTGTGACATATGCAGAGATGTCTTTCTCCTGACCAAACAGCAGTTGGGGTGCCTCAGTCCCATTGCAGGATGCGTATTGACAGCTGGGTGCCAAACATAGGGAGCTGCACTGGGGACGGCAGAGCCTCCCTCCAGTCCTTATGAGCCTAGTCATCCTCCTGCATCTGTGAAACTGGCACACAGTCAGGAATGCTACTTGCAAAAGTCATGAATTCTCCTGGAGAAATCCTGTTAGAACCAACTGCCCAGGACAGATAACTAGTGTCTCTCTGCTCTTTCCCTTCAAAACTGAGTCTGCTGCACAAAGCACACTTTGGAAGTGTCCCTCCCCAAGAAGGGGAGCTGTTGAGCAGCTACAGAGAGCCTCCACATGTAATCTCTGAGAAGTGTTGCTGCAGATCTTCAAATCCCACTATGGTACGCACACACATATGTACATACTTCAAAAGGCTATTCTAGCCATACACATACAATTAGATTACCCTGACTAAAACACTAGACTAGGCCATAAGCTGTAAACAAAAAAAACCCAAACCCTTGCTGTACCAAGAAAGACTTTTTTAGTGAAGCAAATCAGAGGGAACAAAGTGTCTCTGTGGTATGACCTTAGTCATGCCAGCACATGACAGGCCATCAGAGCAGCTAGGAAGCCGGGGAGCAGGGATCTGGGCTGGTGTCTGTCCAGAGAAGAAAATCCATTTCCAGCAGGACTGGCATGTCTTTCCTAGACAGAGCTATGGCAGGGGGTCCCGGGTGGGAGATGCAGCTCCCAGATGAGTTAGCACTGCTGTTTCCTTGTCTCCTGCCACCAAGATTTCCTGATGAGCTGCTACCTCCATCTGATTCTTGGCAGGGTACCAAGACTGCAACTCCATGGCTCCTGGGGCTTGCTGACTGGCAGTCTTCCTCCCCCTCACAACTGCTGTCCCTCACCTCCTGCTTGCTGCTGTTGGGCTCTGTGCTCGAGGGATGAGGGAAGCAACCAGGCTGTCCTGGCAGATCTCTCTTCCCCCAGGTGGAGCATGAGTTGTTCTGCAGCTCTTGAAAACTGTGAGCAGTCAGCCAAGGCCTGGAGAAGGCAATGGGATGCTGCTGAAGCATGGATGGGTGACAGGGGCATGCCTGTGTATGTGGCTGAGTATGGATGGCCACCAGGGCCCATTCTGCTTGGAAAGCAGCCATTTGCACATTCCAGGGTACCCTTGCCATTTCTTCAACTGTATACCACCGGGAAGACAAGCTGTAATGTATTCAACTGTTCTGTGGCAAATATTGTTTGTCAGAACTGTCAAAGAAACAGATCTGTCAGCCCGCTAATTAAAGAGTTTCTGTGTGTAACTCTCCACCGAAGTGCCATGCTCTCGTGGAAGAAGGTAGAAGTCCTTTCTTCACCTTGTTATGTAGAGTAGTCTTGTAAGCATGGCACAAGCAAGCCATGCTCCGATCTGCAAATGAGTGTCATCAAACAGATGTACTCAACAGAGCTGTTGCATCTTGGGGGATATTGACAAAAAGTTCTAGGAATAATTTCAGTGTATATATGTGTTGGGGGAGGGTGTTATGTCCTTGGAAAAGGGTTCTTCTCCCACATCCTCCTTGTGACAAAGCTGAGAGGCAAAATCAGGTTCTCAATTCCTTGTTCTCATAATGAGCCTCCCTCCTATGTCATAGAATAGAAGTTCCATTGTGGCTTCCCAGAGAAGCATCTGGTGCAGCTGCTCAGTACTGGAAGGACAGAGATGCTGAGCTTCACTGTCAGTAACATTAACCTGGAACGGGATCCTGGTCACTGCAGTCCTCATGTGGCTCCTTACTATGCCAGTGCTATTATTTTCTTGCGTAAGGAGTGAGATAGCCAAATCAGCAGGGATAGGCTTTGGCTACTGCTATTTTGAAGTGTGCCTACAAAGATGTGCCATGCATAAGCCAGGGCATATTGGACTCGTGAGCACAGTAGGAATACATAAAAAGATTGTTCTGATCAGGAAGGATGAAGCCTGGTGTAGTCCACACCTGCATTATCTATAGGGTATGTATCCTGAAGCAAATTCTTTTAAGCCTCAGAAAACCAAATAATTGGTTAACTCCAGAATGGAGTCCTGGCAAAACCTAGTATGTATGTAGTGTAGATGATCAAGGAACCAAGGCCCTGGAGCAAAGCAACAAACAAACCAAATAGACAATATAGGCATATGGTCCAACAGTCTGCTGTTACTTATGTTATCTACAAACTGCACAGCAAAGCACAATTTGAGTACAACTTTAAGAGGTGCAGCCCCTCAAGCCCTTGCTTTCCAAAAGCAGGAGGTGTGGAGCTATATTAAATTTTCTGCAATTCCCATAGGATGTTTGCTGGTTAATTTATTACCAGTACAAATAAGAGGATAACTATAGACCAGATAAAAATCACTGTTTCATGGGGTTGTCAGCATAATTAGCATGGCCTTACACTGAAGCCACTGTCCTTTAAGTGGCAGGTAGGAGTCTGTGACAAGTGACAACTCATGGGAGAGAGTTTGCTCTTCAAGCAGAGTATTATCTTCAGTAGGCTGAAAATATAAGAGTGCAACAGGCCTTAATGAAGACTTGTGTTAATTTAATTCTATATCTAGTAAAGTGATCAAGCCATGTACGAAAGCCACTGATTGGGGAGGATGGGGTAGTAGCAGTTACAGGCCACCATTGCCAGTGTTTTGTAGCTAGTCTAAGTGATATTGAGAGATCAGTAGCCACAGCTATTGTTCAGAATGCAGGAGAGATCCTCAAAAAGTGTTCAATCTCATATCAACAACTCATTGACAATTTGCACGTTGGGTTCTCCAGAGGTGTGCTGGGATGACAAAGACTAATTTCTGGATCTGTTGACTACCACCACTTTATACCAATGCAAAGGGCTTTTCCTCTCTTAACTATGAACCATCCCTGCCTGTCAGTAGTAGATGCTTGGGCAAGGGCTAGAGACATATCATTAAAGAATTCAGCTGTAAACGTAGATTTCTGCAGATGCATTTGTTGAAACCAAGGCACTCTCCAGTTCCCTTGATGAAGGCCAATATGATGACCACATCTCCTAGATTCTTGGCAAACCTGCTGACCCTTTGTTTCCATGGCTTCTGAAAAAAAGTTACTTGGAACCTTTATTCTTATCCAAAACACTTCAGTTTTCATGTAAACAACTTCAGGTGTGCATTTGGCCAGTTGAAGTCTACATGAAGGTTATCTCTGTTCAGGCTTCATATGGAAATATTCCCTGGCTAAAAGTTGGGAGTAGCAGGTTGTGAAAGATGTCTGGAAACTAAGCCAGCAGAGTCATAAGGCTGCTAGTGAAAATAAGGTGGGTCAGGTATGAGGAAAGCCCTAGCAAACCATTTTCTGCAGTCACTGGAGGTTTCAGAGGCAGTTTAAGACTTGCCGCTGCTAAAAGAAATAAATGGGATATTTACAAAGCCATTTCCCCAGATCAGTGTTGCTTTTCCTGGGCTTCTCACCAACATATTTCTTCCTAACACCTTGGTACGTAGTGTTCAATGTCATGAAAATAACTGCTGGGTCCCACCAGCAATAATACTTTTGCATCCTGTTCATTTGGCCTTTACAGTCATGGTCTCCAAAGCTGTGTACTCCCAAGGTGGTCGTGAAGCCTCTTATCTCAAGAATATAAAATAAAAATGAGATTTGATAAAAAAGGATGTATTCGTATTGAATCCCTTTTTTAAAGCAAAATAAAAAATATTGTGGATTTGTGCAAGGGTGTGGTAAATTTGAAACAGTGCAAGAGCCTTGTATTACATTGAAACAATGTATAGGCAAGTGTTGCAAGGTGACAGCATCCTCAACTGTAACAACCTGAAAGGGAAGAAACCTCAGTCAGTTCCAGACACCTACTTGCTTTGGGACACATCAGACAGTTTGCATTTCTCCAATGCAGTAAAATGGCTCAATTTTTTTCTGTACTGTCTGTATCCACTCCTTCCTAGATTTCAAAAGGAGGTGTTCCACAAGGGCTACACTACACACTGCAAATGAGTCTTCTTTTCTGGGACAGAGAAAAGTAGAGGGTGCAGGTCAGTACTGAGAACCATAATGCTCTGAAGAATATGGATGGAAGTCTGGTCTGGTTGATGCTGTTCATTGTCTTTAGCTCCTCAAGACTTGATGTCACTGCAGACAATCAGCCCTTGGGTGCCAAAAGCCAAAATTCAACTTAACAACCTTAGCTTGCAGTTGAGATTAGGACACTGAATTGTAGACTCTTTTTGAATCTTCCATGTTCCATATTCTCAGGCTCCTGGCTTGATATACAGGCTGGAATGACTCCCTCATTAGAGTCTTTAAGCCGACACTGATGAGAAGCCTGTATTGTATCTGCTGCATCCTATCTGCTCTGCTCTCTTACCAGAACATACCAGAGTCCCAGAGTCTCCATTTGTATTTGCTTTTGATTTGGAAACAATCCCTGCATTTCCAAGCAAGGAATGAAACTTCATGTTACCTAGCTGGTGCCCTGTGCCTGAAGAATTGCAGTCTCCTAAACATAGCAATTATTTATCTGATTTGAGGGACCATGAGACTAGAACTCTTCTCATTTACAACTGTTTCAACTCTTTCTTCCAGCTGTCAGTAAACGGAGGAAGGACTAGTAAATATGAAAGTATGATAAATGTTACCTTACCTACTGCAGATTAAAACCAGCTTTGGGGAGACAGAAAGGAAGAGCAGCCTTTTGTGAAAGCAGAGAAAAGCTAAGGTCCCCTAAAATGCATATGTGCTCTTGCATTAACTGCACCTTATGTTTCAGACCCTTACTATATGAGAGAAATAGGAAACTTTTTAAAACATTGTGATGGCTGATCATTGTGTTATACTGTGAAAAAACACATATATCGAATCAATGCATGTCTACCCTAAAAATTGCTTTTCTGTCAAAAACATGGACAGAACAGGGTTGGCTGAATCTTAAAGATGCTGGGTAAGGACAAGTCACTGCTCATTAGGTTGGACGGGGCTTTGAGCAACCTGATCTAGTGAAAGATGTTCCAAGGTACTAGCACTACTTCATATATGTGGGAGGTGATAAGGCTACCAGTTGCTGGACATAATGCTGCCCAGACTATTGGCTATTGTCTTTCCTGAACTTTCCTGTACATGGACTTCAGAGCCTTTGCTTTAGCCCAGCACCAATACATATGCCTCCATTTACTGTGTGGTGCAACATTAACATTATTATTCCTGCAGTTTCTAATGGCTACCTCTTGAATTGCATCAGTGCCACAAAACCCAGAGGGTAGGGGATATCTTTCAAGGATCAGCTGTGATCACAGCAGGTTTGAGGATGGGATGCTCTCCTTTCCTGGCCTGCCTCTGGTAAGGGCTGCCTCCTAGCCAGAAGCACCTGAGGGTATCATCAGGATGTCAAGGATTGCAAGACAATAAGAGCAGGTAGCAATGCAGCCTCTTCTGAGATCCTGTTCCTCAAATTTCAGTGGAGAACAGAGAAAGACACAAGGCCCAAATGTATAAGGAGGTTATCAGTAGGTGAAAATGTTTGACCTCAGAAGACTTGTAAACACAGATGGAAATGGAAAAGTCATCTCTAATGAGCAGAGAGGCAAGCAATCCAGATCCCACCATATTGCTTATGGAGTGCAGCATAGATGCAGATGTATTCAGATCCTCCAGAAACAGCAGCAGGCTTGACTTGATTCTAAAAATAGTTTGAGTCAGTGTTGATTTGCCAGAGCCTGCTGACAGCAGCTGTGTGCTCTACGTTATATGGCAGAGGGTACTTTCTGGACATTTTTTCAATATGAGGGCCATTCTGTCAGTGCATGAATGAACCGTTAAAGTTGATATTTTGCTTCTGTACGCATTATGCTATCCTTTCAGATGTAAGAATTCAGCAGTGAGGACAGAATCACTAGCTTTTTAAAAAAGTAGTTTTCAGACTTGATTTTAAGCTTTTGGGTATTTATGTATGTTTTTATTAAGATTTTTATGACTCTAAAATCATAATACAGTAAAAAATCCCCCTATTTTTAGAAGAGTCAATATCTATAGTTTCTGCAAGCTTCTCATCCCCCATAGCAAATATATCAGAGAGAGAGGAGATGACAACTGATATTTTGTAAGGCTAAAAATATTGTCCCTTTTTACATAACACTTGGAGTTTAAAAAGCGCATTAACGGTTTGCAGATTATTTTTAAAAATGCAGTTTGAGCAGCATCACTAGTATAAATTCAACTGACATTTAGGAGGGGTAACTGCTGTATGTTTCACTGTTTGGAAAACAGACAATCAGTAACGAATGAAGCAAACATTTTTAGAAAGGCAAAATAAGACTCAGACTGCACAAAAAATGCCTGCACCCTAATATACACCACATTTATGTCACTGGTGGTGTCTGCTTTCCTAGTGCATACCACATATACTTTTTGAGCCTCCAAAGCAACCTCCTCAGACCCCCCCACCTCTCTCAGCACTACCTACTTGATGGTGAGGAACCCATCCGCTTCTAGTGCGGCTGCCAGAGAGTCACCAAGTTCCCTTTCTTTTACATTCTCAGAATTTCCTTTCTTTTTTTCCTCCACATTTGTTAGCACCTGCTGAGCCCTTCCTGGCAGGGAGGGAATGGAAGAGAGTCCTTTATCTGTGAACTCACTCATCTTCCCATTGCATGTGCCACTGGAAACAACCTCAGGCCATGGCAGAAGAAACCAGAATTTCAGAGCATGGCCCAGTCCACCTACAGTGCAATTTCATATAAGCAGGCATTTAGCTGGTTCAGATGCAAGGTAAGGACACAGGAGGATGCAGAACAGATTTATGAAAGATACTCACCAGAATGGTATTGCTGAGTGGGTGAAGTTTGTGACAGATGAAACAGCCTAGACTTGCTAATTCTTTGATACTGAGCTGCAGTTTCAGAGAGATGGTTCTCCATGCTCAAATGGAAGGTGATGCCTGATCACATGCAGTTGGTCAATGTGCTATAAAGGCATCAGTGAAATGCTAACAGAACAAACTGCACCACCACAGTTCCAGATGGTAATTTCCTTTTCTTTGTTTTCTGTGGAGTCTTGAAATGGGAATGGCATGAAAGATGAGACTTTATTTAACATATATAGGATGGAACATGACATTTCTGCCTGATTGTGGATAGAAATCAAACATGGCTGAAGATGCTGTGAAAATACTACACTTGCTAAAAATCTGCAAAACAGTAATGTTGTTCTGAAAAAAACAGGAAGCTACAAATCCTTAATGGAAACTAATAGAAGGCAAATATCAAGATAAGGTGAGAAAAGAATGATGAACACTGAACATTTATTTGTGTACCGATATGGCAAACCTATGTGTTTTAAAGAAAGGTGATTGTATTTTAAGAGAATACTGCCAAATAAGTAAGGTCACATAGCAGGGATTTTGCATCAAAGCAGATACAGGAATACTGTCTGTTGTTAGATTACAGCTAGCCCCCTGCTTGCATGCTTTTTATGTGTTGGGGTGACATACCTCTTCACTGTAGAAATTATTAAAATTTGTTTCAGATATATTTTTTTTAATTTGACCTGCATTGAAATGAGTGTGTTTTTAAGGTGTCTGTCTAACATCAACAATTTTCATACCTCTGAGTAAGATTGTCCTTAATTTGTGACACTCCATCAGTGTTCAGTTTCCGGTAGCTGATGCCAGGATATTCAAAGCATGTGCCTCTACTTTGGCAGCACATGCCAATTTCAGAACTCAGTATGTGGAGGAAGAGGAAAAATAATCTTTTGGTGCTCACCGTTACCTCTTCAGCAACATGTTCAGCGCAAGGCAACAAAGATGATTAAGGGAGTGGAGCATCTCCCTAATGAGGAAAGGCTGAGGGAGCTGGGTCTCTTTAGCTTGGAGAAGAGGAGACTGAGAGGTGACCTCATTAATGTTTACAAATATATAAAGGATGAGTGTCATGAGGATGGAGCCAGGCTCTTCTCGGTGACAACCAATGGTAGGACAAGGGGTAATGTGTTCAAACTGAAACACAAGAGGTTCCACTTAAATTTGAGAAGAAACTTCTTCTCAGTGAGGGTAACAGAACACTGGAACAGGCTGCCCAGAGAGGTTGTGGAGTCTCCTTCTCTGGAGACATTCAAAACCCGCCTGGATGCCTTCCTGTGTGACCTCATCTAGGTGTTCCTGCTCCGGTAGGGGGATTGGACTAGATGATCTTTCGAGGTCCCTTCCAATCCCTAACATTCTGTGATTCTGTGACATGGGACAAAATACCCTGGGGGATTTTCTGATAAATACACTATTGAGAAGGTGGATTGATTTGTTCTGTCTTAGCATTGAATTAATATGCTCTCATAAAGTTTTTTTATGACTTTTGGGTGCAGGCAGAACAAGGTCACATTTGCTCAGATGTGAGTGTAGGTAATAATGAGCTTATGTTGCAACATGTAATGCAAACATATCCTACATGTATATCTCCAGTTATTGTCCCTTCTAATCTTCAGTTGATTCACACAGCCTCAAGTATGTTCCCAGCTTGAAAAGATGCAGCTTTCCCCTCATGTCAGATAAGTTACACCACTTTCAGGATCTGAACTAAATTGTCACTGCTTTTTTTCATTCCCTGAACCTCATAAAAAGACTTTGTTTGTCTCCTGCACCAAAGGAGCTCTGAACAAGAAAGAACAACTCTATGAGTCATTTTGCTCTCTCATTTTCTTGTCAGTCCACAGGAAAATCCTATGAGTTGTGTGAGTAGCTAATACAGCTTGATGTAGAATTAACTCTTATGGCATCTACTCCATCACTACTATGAAGCAATTATAGAGATCTCTGGCAGAAGCAGCATTTACTGAGGAATCCATACTGCCAGTGGCAAGAGGCCAGCAGAAAAGTATACTGGAGCAACAGTCCCCGGAGGACATTGTGATACAGATACTATTTTTGTAAACATCTCCTACTCATGAACTTCATAGGCCTCTGTATATTTTCAACAGCTGAAGACACACCTTGCAAGATGCATGTACAAAGTTTCTCCATGTCTTTCTGCAACAGTAGTTGGTGGGGCCACAGGATTTTAAATAAGGATCTTTAAAAGGATCAGAGAAGGCGAACAATCATTTTTCAGAGCCTTTCATGGGAGGATGGGCATGGTTGCCGGTGATATCTCTGGGGACAGGAAGTAATGTTAGTACGAATGATAGACAGAAGGAAGACATTTTTAATTATTTGTGGGTTTGCAATATTTACTAGAAAGTGGAACATTAGGCGGCAAGATTTATATTGGTAATTTTTTTCATTTTAACTGGTTTAAGTGGCAGCTATGGGAGGCGACAGGTGCACACTACTCACTGTCATTTAATCTGCATCCCTGATAATTGATTGATGAAAAGAATAATTTTACTAAGCAGATATGACAGTGATGATAGCTCTGTACTTTATAAGCAGTGTTTCTTAGGATGAAGCTGTTCCAGTATTTAAATTTTAAAATATATTTATATTTATATGTATATTTATATATAACTATAGGGAACATATGGAAAAATAGGTTTACTAGATTAATCAGTAGCTTATAGAAAAGAAAAATAATGCTGAACGGGCTTCTCTTGAAAAGCAAAGTTAACAATTTTCAGCATAAGCCTGTCTTCAGGGTTACAGTGGAGGTGCTTCAATGTGGATTTGGAACAAAATGTTAAAAATCAGAGCTTGTTCTGAAACTGCTTTGCTCTGTCCTGCTACTAGACCCTGTACCAGGCAAGAGGTCACTATCTTTAGCTTTGCTGGAAATATGTTTTCCTCCCCCACCCATCTCTGCTCAGACCCAGAGTGACCACTCTGCCTGTGTGCAGGGTGTGGGAGGAAGGGACCACTGGAAGCCTGGATCCTTCTCTCTTCCCAACTCACCTTGGCATTCAGCCCAAAAACCAATTAGTACGCACCTAGGAGCACAGGCTTAATGAGTTCATTATGGCATCTCAGTCAATTGCTCTGTGGCATTCATGGCAAAGGTGCAGAAGAGGTGAGTAAAAAGGCCAAGAGAGCTTTATGCTGACCTTCCACCAGCAGCATCCTTGACCTAGTTCAGGCAGCCCTGAAGCTCTTCTCTGCAAACAGAAGTTCCTAACAGCAGCGACCCATGACAGCTCAAACACAGGCATGCTCTTCCTTCTTTCTTGCCCAGCATGCCTCTCGCCACAGGGTGTGTGGATGGGGAGGTCAACAGCGCTACGATAAACAGAGGGGCACATAATCGCACCCATCATAAAAATAATTTAGGAGGCTGCAAATGGCTGTCTCCTATTGCTCCTTCCTTGTTTCCCTCTCTAGGTACTTAAATGTTTCCATCTCCTAACCCTGTAGGAAAACTTACATTTACAAAGATCTTTCAGACCAGCATTTAAATCAGCACTATACAAAACATATTTTGTACACATTTTCCTAATGAAATTGTTTAAGAAAGTACTTGCAATGATTAGAGAAACTATTCAGAGCCTGTCAGAAATTCATGTTTTGTCATTTACCTCCTGTTCCTTGCAGCAGCAGTGGGAATACTGTTGCTCAGGAAGAGCAAGGACAGAAACTGGGATGGGACTGTTAGATTTGTGGTTTGTGTTAGTCCCTTCTTCAAAGATTCAGTCCTGTCACTTCCCTACTACGTGATAATTCTAATGAAATAACACATTTCTTCCGAATGTAAAATAGGTACTGTTTCCTTATGCTACTGTATGATAAACATTGTATTTGAACTGAATTTAGGAAGTAAAACTTAGTTATAGGCTTATTAAAAACTAGAAACTATCCACTGATTATGAGCTCCCTGTTGCATGGGAACTACTGTGTGGAAGAGTCAAGTAGCTGTGTCAAAACTGATAGTTGATAGTCTAATAAAGTTTTCCCAACTTCTAATGAGAATGAAATTTACTTTAAGTATGTAGATTTATGTACACAAGGTCCATAATGAATAAATATATGAGTAAGAACCAAGATAGTGAAGACTCTATCCTTTGATTAAATCAACTATGCACTTCCTAGGACCTTGGGTATGACTTTGAGCTTGAGACAAAGTGATAGACAAGCTAAAGCATCATGTAGGGGGAATAAAATGAGTCAGTGATGTGACTTACTTGAAATCTTCACTGAGAAGGCAACTGGGGCGGAGATCACTCACAGTGCAGAAGGAGATTCACAGAGAAACAGTTTTCAATTGGGTGGGTGAGGGGGAGAAGGGGATTAAGATGAAACCAGGCTCTCTCTGAACAAAGGAAAAAAAATTGCCCACAACTGTGTCAGTAATACATCTTATCAGGCTAGGATGGGATGCAAATGCTGTTTGGTGGGGTTTGTGGTGAAACTACTGAGGACAGCTGTCCTGATCAATCTGTTGACACAAGACTGTGGATGCCAACAGTTGGCTGGGCAGCCACTAACTTACAAAACATGTATCTGAGAGAGGCCTTCTGTCTTTGTATACCACTCTTCTCATTCCAATATGCTTTTGTTTTCCCTTTCCTTGCATTTAGACCTGGAAGTCAACACAGATTCACTTTTCAGAGGTGCTGAAACACCTCTAATGCACATAAAGTTCCACCAGATCTATATTTTCTCAGCATTTTTACAACTTGGGTTTCAAGAGTGCTGATACATTAGGAAAAATATCTTTAGTGAGTTATTCAAAAAGACTGGATGAAAACTAATAGGTTTGGATATACATGAGGGATGTGGAAGGAGCAGTGAAATAGGGAAATAATTCTAGCTGTGGAAGACTTCACCCTCAGAGATCTAATGTGCTGTACCCAGTGATAAGCATTATAGCACCACAGCAGACTTCCACTGGCTTCAGGCACCCAGACAGGAGGAGATTATAATCTCTTATACTTCAGCAGTGTCATGTTCACTGTAGTCACTCAGTAAATCATCAATACCATGGAGAAGGGAAAAGATATGATAGCTGCTTATATTCAGACATTGCTATCTTTTTTTTTTTTTTTTTTTTCTGCCCATGTTCTTCCTATGTAAATTTTAGTTTGTAAACTGACTTTGTGTGAGTAAACTTCCTGCCTGTTGTTTCAGGGGGTCAGGCAAAATATGCTTTATGTTAAGTCCTTTTTTTTAAATCATCTTTTATTCCTTCCTTAGGCTGACTGTAAGTTGTAAATGGAAAAACAAATGAACTTACCTATTCCTCATTACTACTGTTAATCAGGGTTGTTCAGCTGTCATGAGTGACTTTGTAACAATGCTAACAGAAACTGAATTTTCCAGGCCCCAGGCCCAAGAATAAAATGGCTCATTTGGGATGAGCAAAATTTAATTTGCTGTTACTAGAAATTCGTGGAAGGAAGCTGGTGAGATCAGTGAAGCTTTTGGGGTGAAGGAAACACAAAGAGACAGGGAGAAATCATGAACATTTCAGGGGGTGAAGGTGGAAGGAGCAGACTGGAGAGAGTCTGTGGTGCTGGGTAAGTGGGCCAGGAGGATGCTGCCTGTTGCTGCTGCTGCTATCCAGGTAAGGAAAAATTTGAGCTGTGAGAGGAACAGGTGCAACAGTACATTCTCCAGCTGCAGAGATCCCTCCTCACTGCTGTGTTAGAGGGGAGCACACAGGAAAGGCCTCAGCGATCTTCTGCAGGGTTGAGCTTGGTTCTTTCACCATTTTGCAGGACGATGGGGAGAGGGCAGCGCCGCACACCTTCGCCCCGCAAGAAGCCCCAGCTCCCTGGGGCTCCGGAAAGGGCAGATCAGACAACGGATCACCGTCCTCCCGGCGGAGCCTGTTATCAGGGCCGCTCCGCGGTCCGCAGCTGCCCGCCCTTCGGCGGCTCCCGCAGTCCCCGAAGGGCCGCGGCGCAGTTGCTCCCCGGGAACGGGGCCCCCCGCCCCAGCGCAGCCGGCAGCGAGAGCGAGCGATCGCGCCAGGCCCGTCCCGCGGGAGGCGCAGCGTGGCCGCTAGGGGGCTGCTGGTAATTGAGTCGGGGCGGCAAGTGTAGTTACCGGGAAACCGCGCCGGGCCCCGCCCGCCCCGTCACCACCTCCATCCCCAGCGCCCCCGCGCCCCTCGCGTCTTCTTCCGGGCACGCTCCTGCTCCCCTCTCGTCTCCTCCCGTCCCCACCTGCTCGACACCCCCCGTCCCCGGCCTGCTGCATCGCTCACCTGTGCCGGCTCCCGCCCTGCTCCGCTCCCCCGGCGAGCGGGAGGGACACCGCGCCGCCCGCTCGCCGGGCTGTCCCTCACCTCCACCCGGCCGCCGGCCCCGTCCCGAGCCCCACGAGGGCGAACGGCGCGGTCCGGCCCGGTCCAGCCCTGCCTCCCCGGGCCGCGGAGGCCGGCAGCCAATCGGGGCGGCTCTGCTGGGCCGGAGCTGTTTACCCAATCTCAGCCCGCCTCCCCGTCGGACAGTCGCCGAGGGGGGAGAGGGCGGAGGGGGGGACACGGAGGAGGCAGGGACGCGACCGCGGCGAGGGAGCCACAAGGGGAGCGGAACAAAGCGCGAAGGCGCGGCGGGGGCAGATGACAGCCTGGCCCGCGGGCGCCCCTCCTACCTACATCGCCCCGGCGAGCACCCCGCGCTCGTACCTGACCATGACCTCGCGCCGGTCCCGGCTGGGCCACCCCGGCGTTTCCCGCTGAAGACACCGGCTCCGTTCCGACCTCCCCCCCTCCCTTCCTTCTCCGCCTCCTTGCTGCTGAGGCTGTCGCCTCTTCCCGGAGGCTTGCCGGAGTGATGGGCTGCATCGGATCCCGCACTGTGGGTAAGGCGTTGGCGAGGATGGCTGGGGCAGTCGCGGTCCCCGCCCGGGTAATGGCACGACGGCCCCTGTTACAGCGTATGACGGGTCGCCCCTCACAGCCTCCCTTCCGGCTGCCCAGGGCCCGTCCAGCGCCATTAGGTGTGCTCGACCGTTCCCCACCTCCCCCTGCCCCGCTCCCCTGTGGCGCGGTGCGGCGGGCAGCGCCGGTAGGCGCGGAGCGCCGCGGAGCCCCGGCCGCTGGCCTAGGTGCTGGTAGCGGGGACAGGGGAAGCGGGACTGCGCGTCGTGCCCGGGGCTGGGGGCACATCTCCTGGTGTCACCCGTAACAGAAGGTAGCGGAACATGTGGGGCAGTGCGATGCCCCTGGAAAAGGGGGTGGGTGCGGGGCGTGCCTCCGTAAGCGGGATCAGGCGGCCGGCGGCTGCCTTCTTTTCTCGGTAGTGGTTTATTGTTATCCGAGAATACATAACACTGCATGATCTGCACGTCTTTTCCTCCCCCCACCCCCGCTTGCCCCTGCATAGACTTCAATGGAGAACAGCAAACAGAACTGAATCCCTTCCCTCTCACAGAAGGGACACAGTAGGAGGAATTGCATCTTTCCAGTGGGCCATGCACATTTTACAGTAGAGGATCTCAAGCCTTTAAGCTGTGTAACCTAGCTCTCCCCCCCTACACATTCGTGGATACCAAGAAACCCTTCGATCCTTAAGCGCAGGTCTCTACAGGTAAAAGCAGTGTCCTGTGGCACACTTTCCTCCCCACACGAAAATTTCTTGCAAACCACATGTACAGCCATCAGTTACATAGGGATGTGTCATTCGAGCCACTAAAACAATTTCTGAGAGAAAAACACAGCAAATTTGGTCATACATGTCTCAAGCCTTTCCACGAAGCACATGGACACTGTGACATCTGTGGGAAAAACAAACCTCTGAGGGCAAGAGAAGTGAACCACCTCCCCTGAATAAATCTGAGGGACTGTGACAAAGCCTGGTGCTGTGACACTTTCTTGGAAAGCCCTTTGTGAGCACTTCCAGGGAACCATCTACTCCTGCAGCGGCAAACTTTAAACTACAGACTCCAGTTTCTACTTTGGGATTTAATTCCCACATCTAGCCTGTATCTCTCACTGGTCTCAAATATCCTCATGACCTAAAGAAATCTCTTATGTCTTCTGTAATGTCCACATGGCAAAGATCACTTCAATATTTCCCTTAAGATCCTTCAAGCTCATGTGGATCTGTGTCCTATAGTGTATGAAAATGTGTATTGCCTCCATCTCCTGCCTTTCCCATATCCTCTACACGTACACACTAGCAAGGGCATTATTATCCTGTTAGCTGGCAAATTATCTATACCTCTTTTATCAACATGTGTCTGAACTAGCAGCGTTAATTCTGTGTCCCTCTCCCCACAAATAAAGAACAAACACGCATCTAATAGTATCCACTCTCCACTCCAAATTGTGGTTAAACTGTCATACTTAACCACACAGGTATTTGTTCCCATGCATGGCAGCATTTTAATGATTTGGGACCTGGAATCTGTGTTACAAGAAAGTCTTGCATAACTGAGCTATTGCAAGTATCGTTCTCATACATATGTATATATGAGAACACATGTTTATACATATATATTTGTATAAATGTCATACAGATCTATGGGTACAGATGAAAATATAAAAGAGCATCTATGCATTAAAATGATGATGGCATAATGATAATTGAAAATTCACTCTGTCTGCAAATTTCACTTCTTAAATATAGACCTTAATGGTACAGATATTGGACTTTCCGTACTATAGTGACTTCTGGGTTATGCAATATATGATCTGCATATGCTCATTCTAGATGGTGAGAGTAGGGCCTATTTATACAGTTAACTGAGGAATTTTCCTTGACCTCATGTTATGGAGGTGTGTGTTAAGGGTGATTGCACAACCGTGATTCTGATCCCTATGGGAGTCAGATATGAATGCAGTAATAGTGCTTCCTGTGAAATTTTTACACTGTTTTTCTTCAGTAGGGTCTTCATCTGTTTTGAGTCCTAGAAGTTGGACAGGGTAAAGGTGGGATCCTTGAGTTTGACTTGGATTTCTCCACTTAAGGAGGTTTATTCAGAACCATTCTTATTCGGCAACCTAGATTTTTCACTTCAGCCTTCCTGGAGTTATTGGAAAGATTCTTCAGACCTATGTTGGGGAAAGTGCTAGGTCTGAGCTCCAGGATGTGGTTGGAAACTAGCATCCTAACATGAATAGAAACTTGGGTTCTTGCTGTACAGTGTTATCTGGTTAGACTTTTGCAGAATTAGTTCAATATACAGGTTCTGTATGGCCTTTCAAAGACCAGGTAGGTCCTAAACATAGAAGAAGGGTGGTATGCTTGTGTTGGCTTTACCTTGGAATTTGCAGGTAGCAGATTTGAACTCAGAATTTGGGAGGTTTTAATTAGTGACAGAAAGTTTGTGATCAGTCACATTTAGTTTACTCACCACACAATGGCCAGTGCAGGATTGTGCCCTGAGCTTGCTCCAGGCCTTTTTCCATTCCATTTTTAAGCAAGCCACTTCATTTCTCTATATCCTGCCAGGGCATTTTACTATGATCTAGTCAGATGTCATAGTTTGCACATGTTTAGTGATGTGCAAGTTTACATTTAATTTCCTAAATATGAGTTTTCTGGTTATTCCTCCCTGGGGAAAAGTAATTGAGAGGGTCATAACAGACCAGCTCCATATGTGTAAAATTGAAATGGAGTCATAATATCTTTTAGTCACAGAGGACACCAGAAATCACAATGACAGTGATCAGGTTGGGATTTCCTGGTGTATGAAAAGCTGAAAAGTGATCTTAAAAGGCTAAATTGATACATAATCACCTTCTTCACAGGTGCATCCACTCACACCTCAGTGTCATATATGTGCTTTCTGTTACATGGCATGATAGCAATTATGCAATGAGCATTGCACCTGCCTTTGATAATAGCTACAAGTCAGATCTATATATTAGTAAAAATTACCCTATTATAGTTCTGAGAGAGCTGCCTAGTGGTTCTTATAATAGCTGGGACAGTTTCAGTGAATGTAAAGGAGGTTTTCACTGAGTTTGCTGGTCAGTTAAGGCTGCAAAATCCAGCTGGGAACTTGTAAATATTTGAGTGCAAACTAAATGCAAAGAACAGCTTGATGACCATCAGCAAATGAATTAGCCAAATTTAAGATTTCAGGCCTCCATAGAGGTCTGAATGCATTGCAAGTGTACCTTTGACCACAGCTTAAACATCTAATATTGGCTGTTCTGACTAGTGTGACAAGATCTCTCTCCATGTATGGATTTAAATCCATCCTTGAGCCTATTAAGCTCAAGGTTGCTCTCAGTTTTTTTTTTTGTGTGTGACGTCTCTTTTTTGTCTCATGTCTTTGCACAGAAGCCTGCAGCAAACATTTTTTTTTTTTTGTGAAGTGACATAAAATGGTGGAAAAATATTCCAAGAAATTAAAAACTAACAGTACTTTTGGAGTGTGAGGAAAGAGAAATTAGAGGTGCTCACACTGGCTATCAGGAAAAACTTTTTGACTATGAGTAGTGTCAAGCATTGGAAGGGGTTTCCCAGAGTGGTTGTGCTGTGTCCATTCTTTGAGATTTTCGAGACCAGACTGGATAAAGCCCTGAGTAATCTGCTGTAACCTCATAGCTGACTCTGCTTTGAGCAAGAGTTTGGACCTTGATGGGTGCCTTCCAACATGAATTATCCTGTGATGTTATGCTTAGGATCTAAAGCCTGGACTGGTTGCCTTTCTGAGTTAGATTAGACCTGTTGCTTTAGTTCTGTTCTGCCAGAGGACCCCAGGGGAGCGGGATAGGAGACTGACAGGAGATGGGGTAAGCAGCTGGAGCAATTGGTGAACATCTCCTTCATTTTTCTCCTTACTCTTCCCCCTAGACAGATCTGAAGGTGTCTGGGGTGAGATCTGGTATGACAAGTGTAGCCTGTGGACTTGGAGTGTGAAAAAGTGAGACATCCAGTCTGCATATACACATCGTATGAAGGGACCCAGTGTCCAGTTCCTCCCTCCTTCACTTGCAACATATAAGCAAGTCAGTGAAAAGAAATAGAGGGAGAAGCCTAGGAGGGGAAATGGTAATGCAGAAGGAAACTGAGCCATGGCATTAGGGATATGTTAATTTACTTGCATGCACATGGCTGGAAGGGGAAGGAGCACAGAGCTCTGTGTAGAAACCTCCACTTTGTAGGTGATGTGGGTAAAAGAGTGGGAATACGTGAAGAAAGGCATTCGGATATCTTGTTCCTCTCTTATCTGGGTGAGAGGCAAGCAGAATGGACATGCAGAAGGATGAAGGGACAATTTTCCTTCCAGATCAGACTGCTTTGTGCTTAGTCTTACTTCATCCCTCCTACTTCTTCTGAGTCTGGCCTTTCTTCTTGTGAGCAGTTCTCAACCTGATCACTTTAAAAACTCATCTAAAGCACTCTGGGATAAGAATTTATTTCTGCCACTAAGGATCTGAGCAGAGACTGTCTCCTGGACCTAGCAGCCAATTGTCATGAAGTGATGATCTCTGAGACCCCTCTCTCTCTTGTCAAGGTACTGAAATAGGCTAGTGGTTTCAAAGTTGTTATGGGGAGAGTGCTAAAACCAGCATGACTGTATAAGCCTAGCTACATAAGGAGACCATAATAAAACACTTCTGCAAGGTAAGTGTATGAGCAACGGTCATTAGTTTAAGAAAACAGTTTTTGGCACGCTGCTGACTGACCTAAGACTTTTGTTGTTGTTGTTGTTGTTGTTGTTGTTGATGATGATGATGATGATGATGATGATGATGATAACACAACAGATGTGATTTTGAGGAACAGAACTAAAGGACAACATATTGACTTTGTGACCTCTTATGAATGGTAATATGAGAGAATTATGACAAAGGAGCTGATGGGGAAAATGGAAGTATTGAATAGTATTTAATTGGCATGATAGAGCTGGGAGTCTGACTTCTATAGGCTGATGTGTATTGAAGCAGAAAAAGTGAACTAATCAATAAATATTTTAGGCCTGCTTTCTTGGGGGGAGGTAGGAGAAAAATAGTTTCCACCTCATTTCATAAGGATATGGTCTCCAACAGCAAACAACCGTGATTTTAGACTGACACAACAGCTAATTCAAGAAAACTTGCACTCAAGAGTTTTTAAGCAGTTGGACAAAAAGTCAAAACTTTGCCAGTCGGAATGGGTTTATGCAAAACTGACAGGTCAAGCTAACTTCATTTAGTGACTTTTATGAAGCTCCCTGAAGCCAAGTACGTCTGTGACAGAAGTACTTCTACCTACAACCATGGTAGTGGAACTAAAAGATTAGATTCATAAAAGACAAAAACACTGGTCAATTAGTAAACAACTTAGTACCACATGATTATTTGACTAGTCATATATTAATATGGTACATTTCAAGTGCATCAAAATTCAATACATAGCAAAATAGCAACAAAGAAAGAATAATTTTTGAAAAGCTTGCCCTTCTTATGTGGTCCCACATTTCGTAATACAGTTGTCAGTACCATGTGATTTTAACATATTGTTTAAAATCCTGAGGGAAATCTAAAATATTGATAAACTTGGTAGAATCTACAAAGACTGGAAGAATTGCTAAAAAATTACAATACAAATGAAAAGGCTAAATCACTGATATGGAATAGTTTGATTCATTTGGAGTACTGGATCTTGACTGACAGTGTGTGTTTCAATATAACCAAATACAAGTTCATATACCTAACAACAGAGTGAGAACAATATTTGCTGGACCAGGGCCCTATGTTAGAAAGCAGTGACACTGAAAAAGATCATAGATACTTGAACAGATAACCAGTAGATCAATAGCTATTATTGTGATGCCACAGCTGAAAAAGATCATGTGTTTCTTTGAGCTGAACATTGAACAGGAGGAGAGAAGTTTATGTTTTCTCTGCATTTGGTCCCATTAAAAAAATTGGTTTTCGTCTCCTTTGTCTAATTCTATTATAATTAATTGCTTTGAGAAGTACTGCTAAAGTGAAGAACAGCCAGAAAATAAGCATGGCACCATGAATAAAAACTTACAGAAGTGACTCAATGACAGTCTCTAAGTGTTTGAGTGAAGCAAAAAAACCCTCAAATCATCTGACTCTTCAACTTAGCAGAAAATAGTTAAGATGTGATGGAAGAACGGCAGATAAAATCAAATGGCAAAAATACTTAACTATTGGAACAATTTACGAAGAGTTATACTGAGTCTTCTGTCACCTGAGCACATAAAAATCAAAATTAAGAAAAAATAATGCTATAGTTCAAGCAGAGCAGCAGAAAGTATAATTAACCAGATAAATACTTTTAACCTCTCGTATTTTAAGGAGGTCAGATTAGATGATTGGGATGTTTGTGAGTTTAAGTCTCAAATTCTCAAGTCCAGGACTATACTAGACATTTAAAAGAAACATAGTATACCCTGGGAAGATGTAGTTGTATCCACAGATACTGATCATAAAGTTTCGGTGCAAAATTGATTTACTAAATTGGGGGAAATAGTTTGGTGATCCCAATGCCTTGCATGTGACATTCCTCCTGGGAAACATAGTTTTAGGGATTATACTACCGACCATTTACAGTCACTGGCCAGGATGGTGGCAGGAGGCTGTGACAGTCAGAGGAAAATCAAAGAGGCTGTGAAGGCAGGAAATTCAGTAGTGACAAGGACTTCAGTTGCTGGTGGCAAATTTAATGTTTACTTGCCCTGTGCAATGATTAGGAGGATTTAATGCATGATATTTCAGTTTTCAAGTGACTCAGAGAGATTAAGATTATAGCAGAACATCACCACCACTTCCTCCTTCCCCAGCCTCAGAAAAAACCAAAGAACACTTTTGTATCTGTTCATTATGGAGGAAGTTGTGGAAACTTTTCCTTGTTGGGAATGCTTTGGAAGATGAGTTTCAAATCAAAGCCTCTGTAAATGAGGTTGCAGACCAGGTAGGTAGAAGAGTAACAAGTCATCAGATGGTATTCAAGCATGACTTCTGGAGAAATCTGAGGCTGAAAGAGCTGAACTACTTATGATGGTTTGTAATGTCCTCCAACTACTTTGGTACATGAAATTGGAAAGTAGGTAATGTGATACCAGTTTTTGAAATGTTTTTGAGCTCTGGGAAACTATAGCCTAGTAAACAAGATACTCCGAGAAGGCAAGCTAAAAACATTACTCTAAGAAACAGAATTAGTGCATGCATGGATAAATAAGATATACTGAGGAAGTGTTAACACTACTGTTGTTAAGGGGTATCACACCTTGGAAGTCTTAAAAGGGGTCAACAAGCATATTGACAAAGGACATCCAATGGTTATAGTCTACTTGGATTTGCAAATCACATTTGTGAAGGTTACTCAGCCCAGGCTGTTAAAGAAATGAATCTGCTGTTGAATCAAGGGGAAGTTCCTGAAATTAATAAGTAGCTCAGTAAAGATAGCAAAGAAGGATTAGCACAAAATGGCCACTTTTCATGGGGACATTTTTTCAGATTTGTGCGTATCCATGCTGTATATGAAAAAGGGGGTAAATTATGAGGTAACACAGTATGATAATGGCAGTGATTATTTGGGGTAGCAAACAAAAAAGTGTATGCAGAGACTGACAAAAGGATTTCACAATATCAGAAGACTTGGTGTTCAAATTATGGGTGAAATTTGATGTAGATAAATGTAAAATGATGCACATAGGCAAAGCAATTCTAGTGTTACATTTGCAATGATGGAGGTTCTGAGTTTACTATTTCCATGCAAGAATGAGATCTTGGGGATATAATGAGTAGCTTAATTCTCAGTACCAGTAAAAACGCCAATCAAATGTTAGTAATTAGGGAAAGAGCAGAGAATTAAATGAGAAACAGCATTATGCTATGCATGAATCATACTACAACCTTATTTAGAATACAATTTGTTGTCCTTAATTGCCCATTCCCATTTCAGAAAGGAATCAAACTGGAAAAGGTTCAGAAAAGGGCAGCAAAGGCAAACAAAAGTATGCTGTGGCTTATATGTGAGGAGCCATTTAAATAGATAGGGATTTCTCAAGTGTGGGAAGGACATCATTAGGGAAAATTATGACAGATATCTATAAAATAATGAATTTTCTTTGTGATATGAGCAGCATGGAGAAAATGAAGAAGGAAGAATATTTCATTATCTATTTCAAAACAGAATCTAGACATCAAATGAAACTAGCAAGTGGCGAGTTTCAAATGAACAAAAGCCAGTACTACTTCATATAACGCAGAGATGAATTGTGGAACTCCTTGACATAGGATTCTATAAGTACAAAAAGTTTTACATTGGTTAAGAAGTGAACAGATGAAAAGAAGAAAACTCCTTTAAAGATGGCTAAATACAGATGCAACAGCTCTGTCTCAGGAACTACTTTAGGTGTAAATTTGGGCAGGCTAGGACAAGTTTTCTGGGAAAATATCACTACTGTTTTTCCTGTTCTTATACTCTTTCTTACACATCCACTCCCACTTTAGCGACAAGCTGATATCTTTCCCAAACGACTGCTAAATGCCTACTTTCCCACCGTGCCCATCCCCCGGGGAATTAAAAAAAAAGAAGAAAAAAAAAAAAGAAGAGGGTGAAGACAAAGAGAAAAAAAGAAAAGACAAAAGACAATCACTAAGATTGAGTGGTGGAGTGGAGGAGAAAAAAAAAAAACATAAGAGAAAAGAGGACAGGGTAAAGACAGGCTAAACTCAGGAAAACAGGGAACCAGAGAGGAACAGTGAGCAAAGCACACCTGTATTTCTATGGTATCCAGGTGATGTAGTGATGTCCTGCCCAGAACAAGGGAATAGAAATAGCACTGCTAGTTTCTGGGATCTTGGGTTTTCCTCTTCCTGAAGCTGGAGATAGCCAGCTTGGTGAGAGGTGGAGAAGTTGATAAAGAGGGCCCAGAATTTAGTAGATCTTGGGATGGGAACTGTACAAGTAAAGATGTGAGAAGTGCAACCAGAATCTTGATAACAAGTACTGGAGGAGTCAGAAGACTGGTGTGCTTACAGTACAGAGTTGTCAGTCTCCCTCTCATTGCATAAGAGACATGAGTCAGGGGGTACTGTACACAAACATGTGCCTTCTGCTTGATGGAGGGTTTTTCCAGCTGATGTTCCCAGTGGTCCTTGCAAGTAACTCTCAGTAGAAACTGGCCACAAGGGTTTCTCATCCTCTCCTGACAATGAGTAGTCCTACAAGCACGTATTGTGGTTGCATGTTAGGGGGCAAAATTGAGCAATTGATGCACGAATGCATAGAGGTGTTCTCAAGGGAGGTCATCTGGCTATTCAGAACTAACTGAAGTGGTGTGTGAGTTGGACAGAGGGTCACAGGCCAAATCCTCAGAGGTATCTAAATGGAGCTAGGTGTTGAAGGGGACTACCCTCCTGTGTGACTTGCCTGAGGTAGGAGAAGGTGGTATAATCTGGGTGTTCTACACTGTATACGAGACAAGCAGTATGGAGTTGACCCAGACTCCCTGATCCCAGTTTTAGTGATGGTGCAGGAATGACCTCAGTGATGAGGTTTCTGCCTGAACTCGGAGGTGAGTTTTGTTCAGCTGGAGCTGAGCTGGAAGATTCCCCCTTGTTGGTGATCATGAGGGACTTGATTGGTCCAGAGAGCTTCCAAGTTCTGAGGAGGGCCTTGTAAAACACCAGTAGTTCAAGGTCTTGCCAGAGACCTCTTAGGTCACTGGTATAGAATTACAGACATCTCAGAGATTGTGGGGGAAGGCACATGCCAGCACAATCCAGGCTGGAGTGTCTGAAGCATAGAAGACCATCCACAAGTCCAGTACTTTCTCTTGGAGGCTGGGCCATGTTGCAGGGATAGGGCAAAAGGTATTGATGTAGTACTGAAGCATGCTCAGCACTCATTGGTTGATCATGACCAGAACCATCCTTGAATGAAAAGTTGCTGCATCATTTCTGACCACCTCTGCAGCTATTCAGACACCTTGACTTCCCTCTTATCGAGACCTCTTGACTTAGTTGACTTTGGCAGAGAAAGATGATGTGGTTGACCCATGTGTGCCAGGTGTTCTGGGTACCAGAGTGTGAGGAGGCATGTTGGTGGGATCAAACCCACATGACTACACACAACTTTAGTTCTGTGCACAGCAGGCCCATCTGCCCTAACACACAATACAGGGGAAGAACTCTATGGTGATGGAAGGGCATTGGCTGGAATAGGGCAGCCCTGACTCACCCCACTTCTGAAGCTAAGAGTACCCTGTTGAGCTTTAACAAGCACTCTGCGATTGTACACAGGTGCTGGAAAAAGCCCATGAAGCAGGAGTTGAAACTGAATGCTTTCAGAGTCCCCATAAAATAACCATTTTCTCTTCTATTAAATACTTTCTAATGGTTGGGGGACCGGAAGGAAGAGAGTTAATGACAAACGCTCTTTGTGGTCTTAGATCATACACAGTTTCATACTCTGGACTGGAATCATGTGGCTCTGGTCTGAGTGGGCCACATACACCAGCACAGACTTGAGCTACATGAGAGCTTTTGCTGTAATCTGTGCTGAGGAGAAATACTGTGCAGCAGTCCCTCCCTTTGCAGAGATCCCAGCGTTTTTGGCAGAAGAACACTCATGCTTCTCTCTCATGAGAAGCAAAGCTATTCACTCCTGAGAGGCTCAGCCTGGCAGCCTTGGGAGAGGCCGTGATTTTGCTACTGGGCATATGGTGGAGAGTTTTTGAGATCTCAGCCACAGTAGGAAGGAGCTTCAGTAGGTCCTGGGGCACTTTTGCACAGAATACGGAAAATGCAGTAATAAATGTTACCCAAACAGAAAGTGGGCTTGTACATGAAGTCCTTCCTTCTTCTCACTTCTGCTCTGGACCAACATGAGGAGCAATACCCTTTGTAAGGATGCAAGTAATGTATTTTTGTCACCTCACTTATGGAAGAAGCCAGTGCCATTATTCATCTCACAAAGGAGCTGGGTCCACAACCGGACAATGGTGTTCTGGACCTGAACTTCTTGAACATCGAGCTGCTGAAGTGAGCTCAGAGAAGAGCAATGAAGCTGGGGAAGAGTGTAGAGAACAAGTCATATGAGGAGTGACTGAGGGAACTGGGGCTGTTTAGCCTGGAGAAAAGAAGACTCAGGGGAGACCTTACCACTCTCTACAACTCTCTGAAAAGAGGTTGTAGTGTGGAGGGTGTTGGTCTCTTCTGCCAAGTAGCAAGCGATAGGATGAGAAGAAATAGCCTCACTTTGTGCCAGGGGAGTTTTAGATTGGATATTAGGAAAAATATCTTCATAAAAGGTTGTCAGACATTGGAAGTGGTGGAGTCGCCATCCCTGGGCGTGTTTAAAAGATGCATAGATGATGTTCTTAGGGACATGACTTAGTGCCAATATTTGGTTAACGGTTGAACTTGATGATCTTGAGGGTCTCTTCCAACCAAAATGATTCTAGGATTCTTTCAGGACCCACAGCTTGCCCTGGTGCATGTGGCACCCACTGAATTCCTGAGACCAGCTTGCCTCTCCAGCCTGAGTGTATCCTGTTTGTTCTGCCACATTCCTCTACTGCCTTGGTGCCATCATGTAGTTGTAGAGGAAGAACTTGGCCCACAACTTCTTGCTCTACTTTTTAACACCTTTGAGACAAGGGAAAGGATGGCTCTTCTTTCTTGTGTTGATCCAGAGGTCCTGGGAGGCTGCTATAAAGCTTATATTCTTTAACAGTTTGTTAGTAGGCCAGCCTCATCCTACAGGAGGTGATGTTGCAAGCATCATGCATAGTGATGTGAGAAGAATAAGCTTACAACATGTTGTTGTGTGAAACATGCCATTCAGCCATGAGTGGCTCATGCTCTGCTACTCAGATTGAGATGGAGAGAGCGTAGTCACGTGTATGGAGTTTGCAGCAGGGTGATCTTCATGTGGACACCTGCTGTGGCCTGATATCTACCCCTACCAGTCCAGTTCAGTGGGATATTTTAAAGACCCTGTCCAGGAATAGCACTTGGGAGGAACCAGACCAAGAAAGAAGGCAAATATAAGGTAGAAAAATTATAAATGTACTGTGTATCATTTTAGGGTACAGACATCAACTGAATTACTGACCCCCATTCTATACAAAGCGAAAGGTGCATCAGGTGATGGGGATGTCCCTGGTGACTTCCAGCACTTTGGGTTGCATATCTAAGGTGAAAAGGGTTGCTGGTCCATCAGGGGTAGTGGCATAAGACTTTATCCTCAGGGCAGCTAAAGTAGACCATATTTGTCTACCACTGCAGCAACTAGGCTTGGCAGTTATATTGGTGAATATTTCCTGCAGGAACACAATGGAGAACCCTGCTGCCCAAAGCAAGCAGAGTACTCTGCCCCTACAGGGACCTTATCTCTGTCCCATGGGGTTTAATGATGGGATTTTGAGCTGATTCACTTGGAAGCAGAGAGAAGGGGCATGTGGAACCTTCTGGCCAGCAGTGTTGGTGTCAGTGGTACCAGCAGTGCTATATACCAGCAAGTTTTGTAGCCAGAGCTGTGGTTCCCATGGTACAGGGAAGCACTCTGCCCTCTGGGTCCCCTTCCCTCCTTGAACAGGGTCCTCACTGATGAGGATGAGGTTGTACTTTGCCATAGCAAAGGTAAGCTGCATCTTCTTCCAGAGCAATGAGTCTTCAGCAGGTGGCCCAGCTCATCCCTTGGCATGATGGGTCTGAGGAACCTGTGGACTTGTGTGAGCCCCTGGTCCTTATAGTACCCAGAAGCCCGTGGTGGCCTGGGACATTTCTGTCCCTCTCCTACCAAGTAAAGGTCCCCAGCCCAGCCACTGCACCTGGCAGAGAGCAACGAGTCTCCCCTGGATGACAGCAAGAGAGGGAATGGGGTAGCCCTTTGGGGATCAGAGTGGCCTCATGAACAGCAAGTACCCCCTGAAGGTTGCTCCATGTAGGTGTGGATGGGGCAGCTGAGAAAATTATGGGGTGGGCTTAGGAATGGGGATGATGGTGGTTGCGATAGTTAGCTGTGACCTCACCCTGGCAGGTACAGGGCTGGGCAATCAAGTCCAGGGCCTGCCAGCTGGTGCTGGCACCTCCACCTGGTGAGCTCAACCCCTGCATGTCTTCCCATGGTTGCTTATGGAGCTATGTCTTTCTCACAGTTGCTTATGGAGCTATGTTTCTCTGTCTGGTGAGGAGACCTGAAGTCCTGCTGGTGGCTTTCTAGGATTAAGAACAGTTTCTCCCTCACTGGCCTGTACATCTGAAGGGAACCAAGGCACTTTTGGCAGCTGCACTGGATCACTGGCATGGAAAAGAATGGATTGGTAAGGGAGTAGTTCCTCAGGCAGAGTTCGTCTCATCAAAAATAGTGGTCTGTCCCCGTACTGGCCAAGGATCTTGAATACAGTGCTGACTGGAGTGACCAAAGGTGCAAAAGTGGGTGAACCATTCTGAGATCCCGTAGCTTGAGCCTTCACAGAGGAATGACAGCATTGGCCTCATTCTTCTTAGCTAGCTATGGCCAGCTCTGCCCTCTTGGCTGCCTTTGAGGGTCCAGCTGTGGCTTGAAGTGGCCTCTTCTGGGGATGTGGAGGAGATCTGTTTTCTTTCAAGGGATGGGAGATGTTGGGCCCACAGGTATGCTCTCCATATCTGTCCATAAGATGAGGGCTGTCAGTGGAGAGGGTTTTGATCTCCAGGCAACAATGTACAGAGGAGGGAGGCATGAGGGGGTAACAATTTTTCACTGTAAGCAGCCTGCTGCCTCTCTGTGTGAGGTTCCCCTGAGTGGGGAGGGTATTGTTGTGACCGCTTCCATCCTTCACTGTTTGGAAGGGTAATGACTCTTTCCTGGGCCAGAAAGCAGTCAGCTCAGAAATGTCCAGGCTCAGCAAAGGAAGCCCTGAATATGCCTTGAAGAGCTGTGGATGTACAAGAAGATTCCTGATGTTGAATGATAAAGGACTCTACAGCTCTCCATGCCATGCTCTGCCCCCACTATCTGGATGGGGACTCAGTGGCGGAGGGAGTTGTCATCTGCAGCCCTGCAGGAGAGGGCTTGTGGAAATACCAGCTTCATCAGGGCAAACAAGGGGATGATAATGAGGAGAGCAGCATTGGGAAGAGGGGTGAGACAGAAGTTGGTGTCACGTCTATACCCACCACCTGGAGGGGCTTGAGGAGAATGAAAAGCCCCTCACTGAGAGCCCTTTACCCATTGCCTCCCATAGAGTAGCTTGTGTTGCCAGGAAGAAAACCTGCTATGACTTGGAGGCCACTGTCATGGCCTAGAGCATCACTGCCACTGGAAACTCCAACACTTTGATTTTTGGGGAGGATGGTGAGAAGGAGGCAGCAGTCTTGGTGCATCCTGACTGATTCTGATGATTGCTGCTGGGCACTGTGGCTGAGCATATGATGGCTGTGGTGGGGAAGGATGTAGCCACCTGGTTTTATACTCCGGGGGTGCCAGAGTGACAGCCCACAGCTGGGTCACAGGTAAGAAGAGTGGAGCCTGGAGCTGACAAACTGCTGCTGCCCCTATGTGTTGGTGTTTTGAGCAGGCTCTTGTTCTGCTTCTCGCTCTGACTAGTCCTGCTGGCTGGGGAATGGTAGTGGGACCAAAGGTGCAGTGGTGGACTCTTGCCTTGGCCTGTTGACATCATGTTGGCAGTGATGCTGCCCACCCCACGGAGATGGACCAACGGCATCCCTGGGGTGAGAAAGGTGCATTGTGATCTGCTTGTTGACTCCCGAGGAGTATTTGGGATGGTTCTTCTTTCCCACTGGTAAAGATAAAACTATGGGACATAGATGTCACAACTAATGGTATTCTTATGCTCTAGGACAGTGCCTGTGTGACATGCTGGCCACAGAGACTAAAATTTAAACACATATGGATAGCACCACATTAAATTGCCTGTTCCATATTACTTCTGTAATGTTGGCTATAGGCCAGCAAAAAAAGGGCTGCTACCTTGGTTCATATTGACATTTTTGTACCTACTGTGCTGAATGAGGCCCCTGGGGACACATTCTCTGCACTTCAGAGAACCAGTGGAGAACGAGGATAAACCCATTGCTGCTGTTCATACTGGCTGATGCTTGTTCTGCAAATGAGACAGGGCTATGAGATTTTTTTTTAATTGTGTTAATTGGATGTGTTTCATTTTGCAGTACCTCTTTAGCTTAAATTACATGACTGTTTCTCAGAACAGAACTGCTGTGTCTAACATGTTCTCTGCTCATCTCCTTTTAGTTGCAAGGACATGATATACAAGTAGCTTTTAGTATTGGTTTGAAAGTGTTTCCCATCAAGAAGAAAAATGTTGGTGTTGGAGGTTTATCCATTAATTCCATTTCATAAACAGCTCTAAAAAGGGACCTACTTGCAGAAAAAGGCAGAATGGTCTGGAAAAGAATTTGGATTACCCAAATCCAAAGCAAAGATCCTGAGAACTGTCCATCTGATTCCTAATCTTGCAGACATCTCAAAGCTGTAGGTATTTTCATTTTTGATCAAAAAATTTCAAAGACATCTGTTTTGTGGAGACCAAGACATTTCTCTGCCTTGATAAACATCAAACTGTTCAGCTCTGTCTCATCCGTGAAAACAGATTTTTTCTGTTCATCTTCCACACGTGAGTCTATTGTTAGGTGCCAACAGCAACTAACTAATTTCTATGTTTTCTCATGCAGTACAAGCTAGAATACTTACACAGTTGTGTGAGTAACTCAGGTTGATTGGTTTATTAGCTGTACCTGGGAGAATTTGAATGCTTCCATATAAGGTTCACTGCAGGGACAGTTCACCTAACAAGGTTTATTCATTTCCTTCATGTTGACCTTTTGGCTAGCTTTGAACAGATCTCTGTAAAACATGCAGGGAAGGAAAAGGTTTCTGTGATTATGCTATCCATCCACCTGTCAGTCCTTCCCAGCAGCCTGAACTGCTTTTATTTCAACCACAATTGACAGCACATGATGACGTGTTTGACAAAGATACTACACTCCCAAGGGGAATCATGAAAATTGATGTCAGGGAAAGAACAATTTAAAGACTGATCATAATTACTGCAATTACATTTCTTGTTTTCTTAGTTATTCAGGGAAAAGAAGGGAATGGAAAAGAGTAATTGAACCATTTACTCTAAATATTGGTCTTTACCAACATTAACATTGGCTACCAATATCGAATGATAATGTTTCTATTCTCTGCTGGAAAGTAAAACTTGAGAAACAGAAAAAAAGTTTGCTAACAGTGGATAATAGCAGTATTGGAAATTCACTGTTTAATTCATGTTTCCTCTTACGTTAATTGGCATGGCACATCAGAATGCAATTGACACAAATACGTGTTTGGTATATGGTGTACATCCTCACCAGCATCATGTCAGGAAGAAAAAAAGCAGAATTTAAGATTCTAAAACTGTATTAATCTACTTAGTGTGGAACAAAATAGAGAAGATAAATTAGAGATGTCTAGTTTCCAGCACAGAATTTACAACAAAATAGATTATTAATGGCTTCTGCATAGATGCAGAGGAATGTACCTTGTTAAATGAACACAATACAGGCAAAGGTATCAAATACAGTATCAATGAATAGACAGTAGTAACAGGAATTGAGAAAATGTCAAGAGGAAACCCAAGGAGAATGGACTTGTTTGGATTAAGTAATAAGTAATTCAAAACAAGTTGAATTTCCTATGATCATAGAAATGCAAAGAAACTGAAAATATCTCCAACTAAGAAATTCTGTATCTCCATGATAAATTAAAGTTTGTGGCAAAATGAACTACTGAAATAGGGAAAAGTAGTAATTTTGGATCAGCAAGGTGGGATACAGTCATCCAGATGCTTTCCTGGATTTTTCCAGTGCATTAATAAAAATGGTCATTATTTCATATTGCTTGGGAATGCTTAGTACACACATTTTCTAATTTCTGAGAGTCCAAAGTTATGATGCTCAAAAAAAAAAAGTGGAGAAAAGGGTATTCTCTTTCCCCCATCTTTTTTCCTCTTTAAATGTTTTAAATCTTTATTATTTAGAAAGGCCTGGCTTAAAAATAAATCTTGATTTTTACCTTAACAGTACTTAAACAGAGAGAAGGCTGGTATTTTTCCCTCAAAGGCTTAGAGGACTTGAGTTGGAACATTGCTGCAGTTGTGATGGAGACTTCTTTTATCTGATGAGTGTTTGTCAGAGCTTTTAAATCAAATTTCTGTTAAAAATACAAAGCAAACATGATCTGTGAACAGTGTGGCTTAATGTACTTATGTATTTAAACTGCTATGTTTTTTTCTCACTGCTTTATGTAGTGTAGTTCCTATGGGTTCTTAATTCATCTACTGAGTCTTCCAGAGCAAGGATGGAGTTTATGATGTTAAAAAAACCCAAAACATATAATAAAATGTTTTTAAAAAAATAAGTAAATCTCTTAAAAGTTCAATGAAAATGAAAGCCTTCTGTATCCTTTCTATACACACAATACAGAAACAATAATGAGGAAATAAGAAATCTTTCAACTTTCATAATTTCGTGTCAGAACATTTCAATGAGAAATACAGTATCATGTGTTTGTAAAAATCCCACTTTATAATTAGCTTCGTGACCCACTCGTGTTGTAAAATGCTTTTCAGCTCTATATGGAGAGGAGCAAATACTGTTCTGTAAGAGGAAATTGATGATAAAACTACAAATGGAGTAGTCATAATGATTAGCAGAAGCTGCAATGGAAGATGGTAAGAGAAAAGAAATTATACTGGAGAAGGGAAGTACCATTACAACCGAAAAAAAACATACCAATTGAAAGGAGAAAGAGACCAATGAGAAGTTGGATTAAAACAATACCAAAAATATTACGTTCTGCTTTCAGTCTCTCTTTTCCCGCTTCACTGTCCATACTTCTTTGTGATTTTCCGTGTGTTTTTCCTTCCGTCTCTCAGAGCAGAACTTGATCTTTTATGTCTGTGCTGTGGATTAATGTTGCTCTTGCTGTTTCTAGCAGAAGAGAAACAAACCCACTAACCTTTATCCAACTTCCAGTAAGAGGAAGTAACATTGCCCCAGGCCCAATGCCAGAGATTTCGTTTTCAACCACAGTGTGTGATGCTGTAACTCTTCAGCAGATATTACTGCATTTAAAAGAGTTTAGCAGATATTAAGGAGTTATTTTCTCCTGATGTTTGTCTGTCTGTCTTTCTTTCTTTCTTTCTTTCTTGAAACTGTTTAGACCAAGAATTTTCAATAATTATTCTGTCTTTATGACTATAGTGCATGCAAGATCACATATTACTCATTCTCTTCCCTTGTCTAGGTAGTTGAGATATTGCAACTGGAGAAAAACAGTAATAAATAAATTCTATAGGCCTTCAGTTCTATTATTATGGAACAGGTGTGGACTTTGATGTTTGATATTAATGTTCTTCAACCATTTGATGCCATCATCTGCCAGAATAATATTAATATTTTCAACAGTCTAACATTTCATGGAAACCATTACTGGGCTAACAGAATTGAGAGCAAAGGCTGACAGGCTGTCAAGTCCCATGTGCTGACCACCAGACTCCCTAAGGATGATCTCTCTCTTTGGCTGGAAGGATCTCTGCAGCGCGTCCACAGAGCTGCAGCCTGTTTTGCACTGTGTGTCAGGATGTCTACCTAGACTTACGGAAGGACCACAGTACTATGTAGCTGAGAGTACACGAAAAAGATCTAGGGTAAACAGAGGTAAAACAGTCATGACACAGCTACCTGCACTGAAGTCTTCTGCCTTCTGCTCTGGGGAGGTGGCATTTCTCCTACCTCTCTACCATCCCTGTCTTGATCAGCTCTGTGCTAGTAATGCCCCAGCCCTCTCCTTCTCATGTGAAGGGCTGCAGATGGAGGGAAGGAGCAGGGGTTGCCTCTACAGGAAGAGGCAGCTGGATCTCAGCATTCAGGGGCAGGCTCCTGTTCTGCTCCTAACTCCAGTTTCACCGTCCCGCTGACCTCTGTGTATCTGCATGGACAACACTTATACATACATATATGCACAAATATGCCAGCCACACAGAATGGCACAGATAGACATACTCGGCATTCATACAAACAACATCAACAGCCTCATCCTGCTCCCATCTCTGGTTGAGCGTGATGGAGATCATCCCCTTGCCCTTGGAGAACGCCCCCTTGCCCACTCCACCCTCCCAGGTGCCTCTGTAGAACAGGTATGAGGCTCTGGAAGTGGAAAGCCAGTCAATGGCTGATGAAAACAAAAGACCATCTACACCACAGGTGCTCACATGATCTGAAAGGCCTGCTCCCTACCACGTCCACAAGAAAGAAAAGGAGGATTATAGTTTCAGATTACTCCCTTCCGGGTGGTGCAGAGGGTCCAATATGCTGGAAGGACCCTCCTTTTAGGGAGGTTTGCTGCCTTCCTGTTTAAGGACATTGCCAGGAAACTTCTCAGCCTGGTACGGCCTTCAAACTACTATCCATTACTGGTTTTCCATGTGGGTGGCAATGAGGTTGTGACCCATAACCCAAGGGCAATTAAAAGAGACTTCAGGGCCTTGGAATGGTTGGTGAGGGAATCAGTTGCATGGGTTATTTTCTCCTCTCTTCTTCCAGTCATGGGCAGTGACATTAGAAGAAACACACGGGTACACCCTATTAACACCTGGCTCCATGCTTGGTGTCACTGCCACATTTTTGGCTTTTTTGATAATGGTATGGCCTACACGCACTAGGTTTGCTGGCATTGGATGGAGTTCACCTTACAAATAAGGGGATGAGGGTCTTTGCACACAAGCTAGCAGGGCTTGTTGACAGGGCTTTAAACTAGATATAATGGGGAGGGGGATGTAATTGGGCTCACCTGTGACATGCTGTGGAACGAGATAGCAAGCATAGAGGGGCTGTAAACTGATGAGCTTGGAGTGTGGGGTCCAAAGTGGTGATGACAATCACATGCAACTGGGGAACATGCCAGAGCAATCAGAGCAAGTGACAAATATTCTTTACCTGCCTCCCAAGATGAGAACCAGAAGGCAAGCCACCGCAAGGATACACACGGCTGTGGTACATCTTTCTGCACCCCTCATGAGAAACCCACATTGTTGAGTACTTCTCTGGAGTGTCTATACACCAACACATGTAACATGGGGAATAAACAGGAAGAATTAGAGATCTGTGTGCGTTCACAGGGCCATGACCTCATTGCTATTATGGAGACGAGGTGGGACAGCTCACATGACTGGAATGTCATGGAAGGCTATGTACTTTTTAGGCAAGACAGGCCAGCAAGGTGAGGTGGAGGAGATGCACTTTATGTGAGAGAGCAACTCAAATGTCTTGAACTCTGCCTAGAGGGCAATGATGGGTGACCTGAGTCCTTATGAATAAAAATTAAAGGGCAAGCTAACAAGGAGGACACTGTTGTGGGTGTTTACTACAGGCCACCTGATCAGGAGGAGGCAGTTGATAAGGCTTTCTACAGACAACTGGAAGTAGCCTCACGATCACATGTCCTGCTTCTCATGGGAGACTTCAATCCCCCTGACATCTGCTGGGTGGGGAACAGAGCTAAGCTGTGCTGCCATTCAACAAGACCTCAGCAGGCTGAAGGACTGGTCAGGGAAGAACCGAACGAAATTCTACAAGGGCAAGTGCAACCTGTGGAGGAACAACCCTAGGCACCAGTACAGGTTAGGGGTGGACCTGCTGGAAAGCAGCACTGCAGAGAAGGACCTGGGAGTCCTGGTCGACAACAGGTTGACCATGAGTCAGCAATGTGCCCTTGAGGCCAAGAAGGTCAATGGCGTCCTGGGGTGCATTAAGAAAAGTGTGACCAGCAGGTCAAGGGAGGTTATCCTCCCCCTCTCCTCTGCCCTGGTGAGGCTGCAGCTGGAGTATTGTGTCCAGTTCTGGGCTACCCAGTTTAAGAAGGACAAGAATTTACTGGAGGGAGTCCAGTGGTGGGCTATGAAGATGATTAGGGACCTAGAGCACCTTTCTTATGAGGAGATACTGAGAGAGCTGAGTCTTTTCAGCTTGGAGAAGAGAAAACTGAGAGGGGATCTCATCAATGTTTATAAATATCTCAAGGCTGGATATCAAGAGGGTGGGACCAGACTCCTTTCAGTGGTGCCCAATGATAGGATGAGGGGCAATGGGCACAGAGTGAAGCATAGGAGGTTCCATCTGAATATGAGGAAGAACTTCACCTTGAGAGTGACAGAGCACCGGCACAGGCCGCCCAGAGAGGTTGTGGAGTTTCCTTCTCTTGAGACATTCAAAACTCACCTGGGCACATTCCTGTACGATCTGCTTTAGGTGTACCTGCTGTAGCAGGTTTGTTGGACTAGATGATCTCCAGAGGTCCCTTCCAACCCTAACCATTCTGTGATTTTGTGAGATCTACTATATACAGCATGGATTCCTACTGTAGCAAGGCTACCCTCTCTGCCCACTAGCTGCCCCTGGATCCAGCCTCCCCAGTGCCAGCACCTGGACATAGGAGCCCCCAAGGCCACAGCCATGCTGTGGTTGCTGGTACAGACCTCTCACTCGTAGATAAACTCAAATACAGAGCTCTGTGACAGGTGGTTGGGACTCCCCTGATCCCTCTGGTAGCCTACTCAACCTATGGTCTCATCCTCAGGGGCACACAGGGCACACATCTGGCACCCAGATCACTTCACCTTCATTTTAGCTAGTGATCATGCACTCATTCACATGTCTTCACTTGCTCCAACTGATTTCACTCACTCCTGTCTCTCCAATTCCTGGCACTTAGACCTCAGTCACAAAACGCATGCACCCAAAACAGAGCACCCTTCATGCCAGAAGAGTTAGTTAGAAATAGAATTTAAGAAGAAGACAAGAGGAATGCACAAAATAAGTGCAGGACATGGGTAGACTACCATATTGATCAGCAACCTGTTTACATGCTACCAGGCCCTTTTATCACTTGATCTATTTTCTCAGATTTGTTTTGCCTCACACCACCCAGGTCATCTGCTTTCCCTGCCATTGGTTCTTCCCCTTAACATCACATAAATCTAGTGTAATCCCCAAATATTCTTCTCCTGCATTCCATAATGGGTTCCCTACCCCTGGGCAGTAACCACTTCCCTCAGTCGTGACACTGCTTCTGAATCCCTCTTCCCATGACTGATCTTGATGGTCTTTCCCTGGATTCTGGGGCTGAGACTTTCCTGGAACAGTCCTGAGAGGGGCCCAGACAGGGTGTTCCTTCCCATGAGTCCATAAGCTGGGCTTCCACCTGTCATTGTGCTCATGTGCTCCTCTGGGCATGTGGAGATGGACCTTTGGTGGGCTGATGGCTCCTGGGAGTTTCCTGGGAACAACCCGGGAGGGTGCTGTTTGGACTTCCCCTCTTGCTGTTGTCTCCCTGTACTCCTTTGTAGGTGTGCAGATGAGCCTTTGTCACACAACTGAACGTTATGCTCTGCAAAGGTGGATACCTGCACACAAATTCAGCTCTACATTCATAGCTGATTTGATCATGGTTAGTAGCAATCACAGTTATAGAAAAGTAACTGAGCTCAGTAACGCCAAATGCATGCAGGTGCTGGTCAAGAAAATCAGTCAAGAGGATCACAACCTTGAAAGGTATTTTTTTGTCATATTCATCATAGCCATGTCCTGCCTCCTCCTGAAATCTGGCCGTGTCTGACCTCTATACTCACCTTTGTAGCAGACGGTATAGGAACCTCCCTTTTCTTTTAAGTTCCCTGAGTTGCAGGAGACTGCAACTCAGGGAACAGCAACTTTACTCAGTCTAGTCAGAGGCATATGGGGTATGCTATTAAAGCACTTGATTCTAATTATCCTGATGAACAGAAACATCAAGTGTGAAGGGGAAAATATGCCTTGGTTCTTTCAGAAAGTGACCTTCTTGCACAGTGGAAAATGATGAGTTATGAAGGTGTGGTGGATACCAACTCGAATAGCGTTTGCTTTCTGCCATTTTTCATCTTGCCATGTTTAGCCTTTTTAAGGGACCAAATTATCTTTTTGCATTTTGAATTCTAGCTGATGTGTTCCTCAGCATTCCCATCCATAATCATCTGCATGCCTCCTGCAGGCCTGTGTAGGGTGGAGCACACTATCTCTTGCCTCTCAGAAGATTCTTACCTGGGAAGTGCAGTGATGAGTCAGTGTAAATGTGCCGGAGCTGCTAGAACAAGCAAGGGGGTTTGAATATGTCTGTGGAGAAGAAAATTGCTATTAAGAGTAAATAAAAAGCTTAAAAGCTAATGAAAATAGAACCACTTACATTCAATGGCATGTATTCCAAATAGACTAGATATTGCTGAATCGATCCCAGGAACAGATGGTCACTTTGGGAGCTATATTTCTTGCCAGGTTCCAAAAGGCTCATGTTTAAAGACAGTACAACCTTTCCTCCATGACATGGAAGCAAATCACTTTTAAAAGAGTTTGAGCGTGGCACAAAGGCTGAAAGCATAGTAAATCACTAACTGGACAGAGCAGTCACACAGAGAAGTCCTGGTTACTTGGCTGACTACTTAAAGTGTGCTACTTTGCATTTAGTTTCACTTTTATTACTATTTAGTCTTACTTAATAATGTTTTTTATCTTTATTCATTCAGTTTTATAATTTCGATTTTATGTTATTAATACTCTGCTTTTTAATGGATAACAATCCCAGAAAGCTGTGCAAAGTGCATAGGGATCTGAGTGAACAAACAACCAAATGTGAGAATGTACTGTTAGGTTATGGCACAATGGGTTAATGTGAAGAGGAGCAACAAGATGTCTTTTAAAAAGAGACACAGATTTATTAAGGGGACTGAAAACACATTCTACAGTAAGAAACCTAGAGATCTCAGTCTATTTAGTTTGTCAAGAAGAAAAGTAAGTGTATAAATAATTTTCCTGAATTGTAATGGCAGGTGTTAAAAAGGTCTTTAATCTTTCTGAGAACACTGTTTTTAAGTGATGATGGTTTAATATTGGAACAAAATATCAAAATAATTAGTTCTTTCTCAGTCACATATAATGACTAGATTTATTTTTTTTTTGGAGGGGGGAGGTCTACGCTTTAGCCAAGCATACATTATGCTTGAGAAAAAACACAAATGACTGGTCTTTATATGGAGGTAACTGTATGAAATATAATGGATGATGATGTATAGGTGGTCTGAGTAAAATCTGAATGATTTAAGGCTATTGTGGCCTTAAACTCAGTTATTCTCCTGTACACTGAGCTCAGTTGGCTTAAGACTGCTAGAACAAATTGTAGTGGCATTCAGAAGCCTGACTAGATGTGTTCCTACAGGAAATGAGGTGATTGCAGTAGACTGGAAGGGACTGAAAGATGTGGACCAAATCAATATGGACAGCACCAGCTCACTGCATGGCAGCAGCTTCCATCGACCTTCCACTGAGGTGAGTGCCTGTCCCAGATGCATTTACCCAGGGGGATCAGAAAGTTGTACTTCCTTCTGGTTTCAGAAATGGGTGTTGTGCATCACTGAGGCATCATCTGGGAGAGGACCAGAATCCAGAATGCCAGTGTGCACCCAAGGATCAGACTTTCATAGCTGTGCAGTTTGGCTTGCATTGTATAGACTTGAGTCGCTCCCTTCACAATATCCATAGTGAGTAACAATTTGCAAATGAAAGTGCTTTTAACTACTCGTGACTGGAGTGGAACAGAACATGGAAAACACTGTGGCAGTTCTGACAAGCCTATAGGTCTGCATTCCTTGAATAATGGATTAATTGAAATGTCCAGCACTATGCCTGTCCCAGCTTCTACAGCACAGCCATAAATATTTTGAAGAAACACATTTGTCTCCATTTTGAATTTTAGGGATGCATTCAGTAGTAACTCACTGTCAATTGATTTACCATACCATGCAGTATCTTCAGGGCTGGTTCATTTGCTGTTCTGAATTATTGCAGGTTCTGCAATCTTAGGTACCTGAATTTTCAACTCTAAGGTCCAGGGTATGCCGTCATGATTAATAAAAAGATCAAAGCTATTTTAAACACATAATATTTGAGGAGTCACAAATGATATTCACAAATAATATTAACAAATAACATACAATTTGCAAAGGCTTAAAAAATGCTAGTGTGCAGGTATTTTTATTTCCTTATTATACCTTGCTGGCTTGGAATGCAACTTCAAGAAACTTGGGAGTTTCATGGAAGCCTGGCAGAAATTGTAGGCCCCAACCTTGTATGGAAGATTCAGTTAGATCAAATGCAGATCTAAAAGTCAATGAACATGAACTATACCTCAATGAACATTTTGATTTATGTGAATGGATACCATCGGTGTAATTGATTCATCTAAATTTTCCTGAGTGTCCACATCCCTCAACCAAGGTGTTGAGATGTGAGTTGTCCCAGCAGAAAGAAATGCTCTATGAATTTGTACTGTAATGCCTGATAAGGGAAATGGATCTAGTTTGCAAGGGGAAAGTGGGTCAAAATGGAAAAACTGAAAGACTACAAGAGAAAATAATTTCTGCAGAAAATAATTCTGTAACTTGCTGTATTATACTCAAAATACATAGGTACTGTAGCTCCTCCTTGTG
Organism: Patagioenas fasciata; assembly: GCF_037038585.1. NCBI lineage: Eukaryota > Metazoa > Chordata > Aves > Columbiformes > Columbidae > Patagioenas > Patagioenas fasciata. The sequence goes on from NC_092520.1 coordinate 129,034,254, forward strand.
TTAGCCTCAAAGTGATGCAACTCCCAGCACTGCAACGTTTAGCGAAGAGCTGTTAAAGGGAACCCTTATAAAAAGGTGTTTATTTTTATCTCTCTTACTCTTTATATCATCCTATTCGCTATTGTAGCTTCAAACACTGTGTACCTACAGACACTATAATCAACAGCAGGGGGTGAAACCAGCTTGAAAGACACAAAGTTTTTTAAATATATCAGATGAAGTAGTGGCTGTTGATTATGACAAACTACTAAAGAGCTGCATGGCTGTTTGCAAGTTGTTTGTTACACTAACATGATGCCCTTCTTTGCTTTCTTTAGCAAACACGGACAGATTTCTCCTGGGATGGTATCAATGTGAGTATGTACCACATCACTGTTCAAATTTCTAGTCATAGGAAGACCAGGATTTGTCTGCCATTGGATGCTGCAGAGACCAGAATGGAAACATAACTGAAGGTTTACTATCACTGAATTTCTGGGAAATGTCTATGATTCAGAGGATGGTGATGAATTTTTGTTTGCTTCTGGCTCTTTTGCTGTCTGGCAGGTATTTACATCTGCAGGTGGCTATTAAATTGCCTTTGTCCTGTTTAGAAGAATTGTGTGTCATTTCATATGTTCTATTTTTGAGATTTATGGGCACTGCTAGATAAAAAAAGGTGTCTGTCCAGCATGTTTTAAAAAGTCACTAGTCTTTGATTACAGCATAATTTGATCTTCTCCAGGAGTCTGGGGGAAATGTATCCCTCTTTCTCATTTGCATATAGAAGTAAAAGAATTCTTAATGTCTCCTGAGAGACATGATCAGTACCAATTAACTTCAGTTAACAAATGGAAGAAGAAACAAGCAAACACTTTCATAGCACATGGTCCTTGTTGCTCTTAATGCCTATGCCATAAAAATATGGTGTTTTTTTTTTCTTTTTCACTAATACAAAACCAGCATCCTGAAAAGGGAATAATGTATATTAGTGCTCCCAAACTATTTTTTCTGCTCAGGAGGCTTAAAAAATGCATTCATATAAATTAGCTTGATAGTTTTGTACACTTGGAAGGGCAGGATTAGAAGCTACATTTTTTGTAGTATAAGCATTTTCAAATTCCAGATACTTTCAAAAGTTTTAAATGCCTGCCATTTTCTTGTTCTTTGTGGTTTGAAAGCACTTGGGACGCTGAGTATCAAGGGGACTTATATTTTTAACTAACCCTCGCCCTACTGACATCTCTTTCATTGTGGCACTTATCGCTTGGGATCTTTTGCCTAGGCTCAGTTAGAGTAACAAATTGTACAGGAAAATAATGCTGCATGCAGCAACTGTCTGGAGAAATTTGTCAGTTTTTTTACTCCCTGCACCTCTGCCCAAGCTGAAAGCAAAGTACACAAAGTCATGTTTCCTTAAAGACAGTAGAAGACAGTTTCCTCACCTGCAGTTTCACATTTTCCAACCTATTCTGAATCCATGGTGCTCTTTCATAATGCAGCTCTTTCTCAGTGTAATTCCATAGATCTTCTTTGATATCAAAGCTGATTCATGAATTTCCTTCCCTTCCCATTCATTCCTGCCTTCGTGTCATAGCTCTCCAACCTCGTAGTGGTAGAGACCTTCCACAGTTCACTTTCTTTTCTGGACCATTTCCATGAGGTGGCTTACAGCACTGCCCCCAGGCTGTCTTGAAATGCGTGGGTACTGAACAGCAGTGCTCAGGTAGGAATGACTAGTGGGGGCACAGATGGACATTATTCAACCAGCTTCATCACCAAAGGAAATGCATCATGGAACAAGGGCTCTGTTCTCACTTTTTACTGTTCTTCCCCTACTTTTTGACTTCTTCAGCTCACATGTTACACACAGATATTCCTGGGTCCAAAGTTACAGGATGCCTTAGCTGCTCCGTTTACACTCAGTTTCCAGAGAAAGTCACCTATCATATTTTGGCAATTGACTGGGATTATATGCAGTTTGATGTATTTACGATGCCTTCCTTTGCCTCCAACTATTTGACTCCCCAGTTATTGCTCCACTTGCCTTTTGTGAGGTGTGTGCCTATGACCAAATGCTTGCTTCATGTCAGGATTCAAAATTTCAAGTGTCATGGTCACTATTTTTGAGTATCTTTGTGTTTGAAACATGCTGGACTTGATTTTCAGAGAGGTTGAAATGAAGAGCAGAAGTAATGCTTGTTTAGCCCTTGTGAAAATTGAGCCTCATATGCAATGCCTGGCATCTCTGAAGAAGCCTGATGAATTAATCTTGAAGGTCTGTGTTTTATGATGATGTTTGTGACTGCTGCTTGTCCGAATAGTTTCCTGTACTTGTTGTTCAGGGACTAAGGATTAACAGAGAGAGTAAAGGGAACGTAAGCAGAACTGTAGACCTCATTTCTTTACAGGTAGTTGTAGGTGCTTGAAACAGGAGGCATCACTGATACAGTCACGTTTGTTTTATTAAGATCATATGAGAAGAAACAAAAACCAAAAAGAACATATAAAAATTAATATCTGTAGTATGATACATTACTGTGTCTTGCTTATAACATTGTCAGTTCCCCCTTGTAAGCTCCCTGAATTGTCCATCAGCCATATCTTGCAGATCTAACAAAGAGGTGGAAACAGTGCAGCATGTCTATGGAGATCTGGCAGCAGCCAAAGAGAGGCTGCTCACAGCCTGCTTCTGCCTCTCCCACTGACCTTGCCTCACTCAACACCAACACTATGCAATATCCAGTCCTGGTTACATAGCCTCTAATTTTTCCTCATATTATCTCTTTTCAGCTCTCCATGGAAGATACAACCTCCATCCTCCCCAAGCTGAAACGCAACTCCAATGCTTATGGGATTGGGGCTTTGGCTAAATCATCTTTCTCTGGTGAGATCCTCAAAATTTGAGTTTATCCTTGGCAGCTTCTCTCTGTGGGCCTATATACCTCTTCCCATAGCTCTCTGTTGCTCTCCCAGCTGCTCCTTTCTGACTCTTGACTTTTTGAGGCCTTAGAATCTACACCATCATGGTTCTAGATACAGAAATCTCTTAGTTGTTGCTCTTTAAAAGAACAGATTTGTCTTACTGCTGTTTGCTTCTTACCATGCACCCCAACTCAGACATCTTCAATTGCTTCCCCTCAAACAGTCTTGGGTTTAACCCTGTTTTTATTTAATTACTTTATTCACTTCCAGGCTTCATCCTTCATGCCCAACTCTGTGCAAATGGATTCTAGGCAAGGAAGGAAGTGGTCTTTCATATTTGGGGTTTCCCTTTCCCCTCACTTCTGAGAGCCAGTCCAAGGAAAGATAGAGAAACTCTCCTGGAGGGTGATACAATGAAAGGTGGGAGACACCCAACACCAGGCCTGAACCCTGTTAGGAAATGAAGGGAGAAGCTCCACTTTCAAGACAAGTAAACAGCATGGCAGACAACCCTGGAGCTGTGTAATAGCCCCTCCTTGTTTTCTAATGTCTGGCCCCTTAGGGATATCTCGCAGCATGAAGGACCATGTCACAAAGCCAACGGCTATGGGCCAAGGCCGTGTGGCTCACATGATTGAATGGCAAGGCTGGGGCAAAGGTAACAGCCAGCAGCAGCAGCACACACATGAGACAGCACGCAAAGACGCTGATGCCTACTCCGACCTGAGTGATGGTGAAAAGGAGGCTCGCTTCCTTGCAGGTAGCGTTAACTTTTTGGCATGTGTATTGGATTGGTTGGGATGTCCCAGAGCAGAATCACTGAGAGACAAAAGTGTAGTAACCTGAAAAACACACTCAGGAGAGCCTGTGGGTCATTCAGTGAAAAGAGAGAGAGATTGTGGTTGAAGTCTTGCCAATGGCATGCATAGTGCAGAGGGTGAGGACCAATTGTGGGTGATGGGTATTGCAGAGATAGGATAAGAGTAGGACAGTGTGACCAGGAGATGACGTTAAAGAGAGTGGTGAGAAGTGGAGACTTTCACAGATCCCTGCCTCCCCTCACTGTCTCCTTTGGCACAGGAGTGATGGAGCAATTTGCTATTTCTGAGGCAACTCTTATGGCCTGGTCCTCCATGGATGGTGAAGATGTGAGTGTAAACTCAAACCAGGAGAACCCAGCAGGCAACTACTCTGAGAACTATCAGGAGCTAATGGAGAGCCAAGGTGAGCTCCAGTGCCTCTTGTTAATCTTGAAATACCCCTTTCCTGCTTTTGTGGTCATGTTGCTTTCTTTCCTTCTACCCTGTTCTATTCTTGTAGCCTCAATTTTTGGAACTGGGATCTGGCAGAGGCATCACCTATTTGTGGAGCTGTCCAAGGAATCTTAGCTTAACAGGGAGGCTCCCAAGCCCAGTTTCTTTGCCTTTTCTGGGCACAACTGTGGCAAGCTACTAGCTCTCGCAGTCAATTGTGGGTATAATCAAGTTTGTCTGCCTACTGCCTAGAACTGCCTACCACTCTTCACCCTTCTCCCCTCTAAAGGAATTATCTACCTTGTACAGTACAGTGCCATGCACAGGCATACAAGCTATCTGAATGAGACAGCTTGGCTTAGAGAGTGTCTAACTGTGTGTTTTTTCCTCCTTTACTTGCAGAGCATATGGCCCAGACACAGTATGATAGCTGGCCTCATTCCTATGTCTCACAGGGCATGTATTGCTTAGGTTCATCCGATGCCTGGGAGACCAGTGACCAGTCCCTCATCGCTTCCCCAGCAACTGGCTCCTATTTAGGCCAGAATTTTGATGAGTCCCAGACAAATCTTCAGGAAAGCATTTTGATGCAGAGCAGCCTTCTCCAGCAGCAACAGCTACAGCACCAGCGGCAGGACCAGAACTTCATCCAGAGCACGGGGCTGGTCCACGTGTGGCCCATGCAGACTGCTCAAAGTGGGGGTGGCGCTGAGTCCAGCACATACATGGAGGACCACATTGAGGATGAAGGGAACACACAGCTGGAAAAGGCTCCTCTCCTAAACAAGAAACCCTCTCCAGAGGAGGATGATGCAGTGTGCCGGGACCTGGAATCACTGTCTCCTCGAGAGGAGATGGAACATGCTGCACTGAGCCGCAAAGTCTCAGATGTCACCTCCTCTGGGGTGCAATCCTTTGATGAGGAAGAGGGAGAAACAAACAACTGATGCTTTCTGTGAAGTTCACATCACTGCTGAACAAGGAGAGGGGTGGCAAGGAATGAAATTACAGGGATTCTTCTCTCCAGGTCCCCATACTTCTGAGCAGACACACCTTACATTCCTGACATTTAATTATTTTTTTTAAATGAGAGAAAAATCTCAAAGTGATCAACAAATGAAGACCTCTTCTTCCTCTCTACCATGGACATGTATTTTTGATTTTCATTACTCTGGGCAACACATGTGAGGTGCTTGGAGAGATCTGGGTTGGTAAATAATTTCTAAATCTGTTTAATACAAAGTCTTGGCTGTGAATACAAACTCTTCTGGTACTAGGGATGTGGCTGATGAGACAGGCTTGGTATAGGGAGTGGCTATGTTGCTAGACTATATCTTGGCAGAATGGATGTTTCTCTGTGGACATGGTCCCCTTTGATAGAATATATAAATATAAACTGGATTAAAATGAAGATATGGCTTTACAAATATAGATTGCACTAGTACTGTGATTGTGGCCGATACAGAGGAGAAGGCTGTATTCAATATGGACTGTACTGAGATGAAAGATTCACTGTGTAACCAGATCTTCAATAGCACCTTGATATGAAATTGTAGGCTTGATGGATACAAACTGTGCTCCGTGGGTGTGGACCGTGCTGCAGTGCAGATGGTGTTTTTCTGTGGGCACGGCTCTGCTGTGGCATGGAACAATGCATGTAGATATGACTCTAACTCCGCTCGCAGATATTCATGCTTTGGTCTCTTTCTAATATTTCATTTATTTGTTTATCTCTTTGACATTTCTGCCTTCCCATGAGCTGGCAAGACTTGTGTGTCTTTTTGGCATTGGGCACTGGATGCCAGTGGAAAGGACATTTTCAGCTACAGCGACAGTCATAAAAAGCTGACTCTTGCAGGGGGCTTGAGAACCTGTCCATCTTGGTGCTGCTGCTGTATCCTTCTGTCTTTTCCTTTGCCAGCAGTATGGGGAGACCCAGAGAATAGGCAGGAGATCCAGGAACAGTGTGTACTGCTATGAGATAACAGATATCCAGTTTAAATTGGAGTTTTCGGTTTTTGCTTTTTTAAACTTTTTTTTATATTGCTGGGTAAGTGTTCCTAACGAAGCAGTTAATAGTGGGAAAGGCCTGTACTACAGTCATCACTTAACAGAAATATCGTACCTTTTCCATTTCTGCCACTCCTGCAGTGCCAAATATCACTGGAGGAAAAGGGATAAGAGAAGTTTTCTTCTATTTATTTCTACTTCCTGCCTATGTTTTCTTCTTTTGTTTTCTTACCTCCAAGCAATTTAAATAATGCTCAGTACTTGGTCTGCTTGTTTTTCCCTCCCATCTGTTTTTTAGGAGTGGAGAAAGCTGAGTTCAGGAGTTTCCCCTATTTGTACAGGTTCTGTATTTTTTGGTTAAAAAAACCTGGTTCATTGACTAGGTGGAATTCAGTCTCTTGCAATTCCTTGTCATGTTTCTACAGACTTCCTTTGGGGCAAGAGGCATTTTCAAAGGAAATTGAACAAATGGGCTCCTTTCAAGTTCTCACCAGAAAATAAACAAGGGCAAAAGCAAAAGGAAGATATCGTACAAGACTATTTGTTTTGCTGAACAGAATCAGCAGATATTAGCCACGTGCTGAGTTTTAATTGCAATACCTCTTGCAAAGAATCATGAGCAAAGCATGGGTTTAGATCAGACACTGCATCTGAGGAGCTTGATAAAGGTATTTGCCTGGACACTGCCATACTGTCCCAGTGGCAACTCATTCTCATTTACTCCGACTCATATCTACTCTGTTTAATTCATGATACATTTGTCTCTTATTTGCCTCCTCTTCAGGCTTGGTGTATTTTTTGGATGACAGGAGAGTGATACATACTTCTTTCCTGATTCAAATTCAGTCCCAGCACATTTGCATGGAAGAATGTCTGAGGAGAATAAAATATGACCAAAGTAATATCATCAAGAGTTCAGACAGCTCCTGGCAAGCAAAGCAAATGATGTCCAGGCATTATGAAAAGTAAGAATGCGATTCCTAGGTAGAACTTTACCCCACTCAGCTTTCTCCTGTTTACACAGCCATCTGCATGAAGAGGGTCTCCTCTGTAAGCCCCGAGCCCTTTCCAGCCAAGTCCATTTCAAGCAGATCTATTTTCCCTTTCCATTGCACATCTAAAGACCTTTGGAATATTTACATAAGACTGGTAATTTAGTGTAGGTAAGAGAAAAAAAATTTTGTGACCATTTTTTACCCATTTGCTTGAGCTTGCTTACATCTCTCTAAGGAGGTAGCTTTTCTCCTGAATGATGACCTTTCAATATCTCTTTAAAGATGTTTACACATTCAGGTGCTAAAGTCCCCTGGGCAGGAAGGCTTGATAAAGATGATCTCCTACGGTTCTCATAGGGCCAGTCCTAGCTCATTGTCCTGAACTGATTTGGGTCTAGCCATGAAGCATGGCCTAGAAAATCACACTAGCCAGAACAGGGAAATGGAGCAAGTGCCAAGCAGATGACAAATGAGTAAGTGTTAACCTTTTCTTATTTCTTTTTAAAAAAGCCTTCAGGTAAACAAAAATGGTCAGGTATGTTCCTTTGTGGAAGAAGATTTTGTTGGCTTGTTGTTATTTTCACCAAACCATTTTGTTCCCATGTGCCTCTCCAGGACCAATCTGGATGTTTATGGTACCTTTCAGAGTAGCTTCTAATGATCCCTCTCTGTTGTTTACAGGACTGGGACAAGTGAGTAAATTTGTCCAGGGCTTCTTTTTCTTTTAATGTGGACATGTGGTACATTTACTAAGCTGTTTGATTGATGTCTAAAAGGTGTACATTATCTCCATATGCAGAGCAGTGTCAGGGAATTACCTACCTGGGAAAAAGTGTGGAAAAAACTGATCTTATAGAAAATTCTACTGAGTTCATTAGGAAGACAAAACCTATCTGTAGAGTTTTCTAACCTCTGTGGAATTGGATAGAATTATACCTTGCTTATATCCATAACTTGATCTCTAGAAAGCTGTAGATAGACTCTCATTCTCTGTGAATTCAGACTGGTTGAACACTACTGTCCATAAAAACCTTCAAGTTTACTAAATTCTATAAAGGTTTTTCATAAAGGTCTTAACTTCCTGTGAATAATAAAATGTCAGCCTTTTTCTGGGAAAAAAAAAAAAAAGGCTATTTTCCATGACCACTGCACAATCCAAAAGAGAAATGTATCTACATTTGCTAGGAGCTTGATTGGAGAGGGCAGGTCTGCCCATCCACACTTGCTACCTGAGTCAGCATCTGGAGCTGAACTGGAAAGGCGGTTGAATCTCTTTGAAAATTGAAAACATTTTGTATAACTTGGCCTTTTCTTATGTAACAGGCCTGCTGCTTATGTATATCCAATATTGGAGAGAGGGACCTGGGGCCTACAGTAGATTTCCCAGAAAATACATTATTAAATAGCTACACCTATTCAAGCATATGGAAGGCACAGGTGCTCTGTGAGCAAAATTTGGCCTGCAGTTCCGTTATCCTAGCGAGGAGAAATGAGCTGGAGAGAGGCCAGCTAAATACTCAAAGCCCAAATAAAATTTGAGAGGCTGAAAACAAGAAAGAAATGTAAGCTCAGTATCCCTGATCTACAGTTATTAACAAATTGAGCCCTGCTGTATCATTTACACAAACCCTTTGTAAAACACAGCTGCACTACATAAAGATTTTGGATTTTCTTGAAGCAGCAGAGATAGAAGATTCTCATCTTTCCCCCCCTAAGCCTTTATTTTCAACAGGAACTTGTTGAAAATACTGTGCTGGTCACAAAAGAAAACTTAAACACAAGTGACCCTAATTGAAAAAGATCTCAGATTTCACTGCAAGGAAATTCTCCCTTGTTCCTTTTCCCATAATTGCTCATATCTGACCAGTTACACTGTTTCTTAAGTTTTTCTTTTATACAAATCTTAAGCTTTCTTTACAAACCTTATGAGTTTTCTTCAACTCCCTTACCTCAGGCTATGTGTTGGAGAAATCTATCTTCTTTCAGTTTCTGTGTCTCTAAGTCATCTTATTCTGGGAAGCTGCTGACAAGTCACCCACTTTCTTTTCCCCTTTAAAAACTTTAACATCACCTTTTATGATAGGCTTGCAACAGAGAACTGAGTTTAACCATACCTCTAAGCAGATCAGATGGTGAGCTGCTGTGAAGGAGGCAACCCTCTGCCCTGACTGTGCTCACCTCCCACAATCCTTGTGCAGATGCTGATGCACAGCTGACCCCAGAGCAAGCCAGTGTACTTTTACCCTACTATAAAAGTGAAAGAGAAACAGCTGTGAGCAGAAGAAGAGAGCAGTTGGCCTTTATATCAGGTAGGGGAAACTGCAGTTTGAAATGGCATCCTCATGATGAGTCTAAGCTGCTAAAATAAGCTGTTGTGCCTTCACCCATCACCATGAGCTGTATACTTCTACTGCCTAAGAAGCACCAGTCCTGACACTAATTTGGCTGCTTAGGAACTAGCCCCATTGAAAACTAATCCAGTTCCCTCTCAAAAGAAGTGTTTCATTGGGATCAGTTCCTTGTATTATTTCACTTGGAAGGGCAGGCATCACTGAGAGCTGGTGAAACAAGGAGATGGTCATGTTGAAGAATACTTCTTTGGTTGCAGATGTGACTTAAATTGGCTTCAGCTGATTGTGAAATATCTGTCTGAGGAAAATAAACCCAGCTGGGGTAACAGGTAGGACATATTCCCCCCTTCCTTCCCTAATGTTTTGCTTAGAATTTCTAGTATGCTCTTCTCTGATTTGGTCTTTGTTGTTATTTAACGCCCTGTTATTTCCCTCACTATTTCCTCCTCTTCCACAGGCTCCTTTGAGATAAACTCTTTCCATTGGGCAAGAGAAGATGAGTAACTTGATATATGCCTGGAATTAATAAAATTGACATACACAAATCTCGTATGCACTCAGCAACTACACTCCATAATAGCTAAAGATATTGATAAGTCTTCTCCTGTAATTGCAAGAGGCAGAGCCTTGTGCAGGAGTGAAGCACAGCTTTTGGAGGTGAGATTTATCTCTCTCTTAAGCCAGTTCCAATCTACTGTGAGACCCAGAATGGCACTTCACAGCTAGGCAGAGTCTGTGCATGATGTGCTGCATACAACACCTAGAAAACAATAGTTCTATCCCCAGAGAAGAGAACTGGAGAGAAGCAAACTGTTCTTTTCATTTGACAGAAGTACAAGGTGTGGTGGTGAGGCAAGCTGGTGTGCAACAGTACAGGCTTGTAGACAGCTGTGTGTGCTCTGTGCAATATCAAGAAGTTGTCTAGCCAGAGATGGAAAGACATTGAGAGAAAGGCTTGGGAAAAAGATCAACAAAGCTTGATGTCTTATATTCACACAACGCAGGTAGGAAGCTTCATGGCAGACTCCAGGCAGAATGGGCTCAGGTGTAGAATTGCTACACAAGCTGTAGTTCCAGGATTGGTACAGCATATGGTACTCCTTAGTCCAAGCCACACTTCTTTCTGTAAGTCAGTGTGATAGGAAAGAGACTTCTCTGAATTTGGGCCTGTACTGGCTTCTTTTTCATCATCTTTGAAAACCAGTTCACAATATGCTTAATTCTTCAGGGGAATCATGTAAGAAATACACCAAATGAGAACTTAGTCATTGTCCAGATGAATTTAATGTGAGTTCTGTTCTCACTGGAAACCCAGAAGAACTAAATTTAGCTCAGTTTGCTCTGTTATATTGGTAATTGCCTAGAAGGAGAAACAAACTAAAATAAATACACCTTTAAATGTTTTAGAGAGCAGAACAACTTTGGCGTAATCTAAGCTCTTCCTTCTAACTTATCCCAGATGTAATTTGCCATGTTCATTGTTCAGACAACTCTAAATAATCTGGCATTTACCTTAAACTAACTGTTTGCCTTCATCCGGGAGGGAGGGAGGGAGGGAGGGAGGGAGGGAGGGAGGAAGGAAGGAAGGAAGGAAGGAAGGAAGGAAGGAAGGAAGGAAGGAGCCCCTTCCAATACAGAGATTATCAGCAGCTGGTGTTCTTACATCTAGAAAAAATATAAATGAGTAACAGTTTCATCGCTGATTCTCTTGCCCTGTAGCAATCTGACGGGGAAAGACTTCTGTGTCATGGCTCAGGGAAAGGACTGATAAACAGGGAAAATGTGAGGAAAGTAGTACTTTTTAGAACTGAACGTATGTGTAGGACAGCCTACAGTCATTAAAGCCCAGTCTCAAATATGAATGCAAGCTATGAAGTCAATGCCAAGTGCCTCTTTTGTATCATAGGCTTTTTGCAGGCTAAGTAGTAGTGAACCCGCACATTAGCAGAAGAAAACAGCTGGACATCCATGCCAGATCACTGTCTCTTTGTCTCAGATGATGTCATGGAGCCTGGGCAAGACTCTTCAGGTCACTATATTCTCTCAGCAGCAAAGCCAGCTTTATGAATTGACTGGGGCAGGGATGAAGACAAATGGTTACCATGTTAACAAATGGACATAGAAGACCTGTGCTTAGAACATTAGGGTCTATTTACATCCTTACACTGACATTTTGCCCCAGCATAGGCAGAACAAAGTGTTATATTTCCCTTGGAAATCAGGAGAAACTCTATGATTGTCAGTGTTGGTCTGTGCAAAGCAAAATAAATATGTGATATATTTTTCCACTGCAGATACAGATTGTTGGAAGAAGAAAAATTTAGGCTGTAACTGTCAGAGAAAGAGTATGTTTACTAAAACTGCAAAGACTTGTTAAAGAATGTTCTCAGTGCAGATATAGTTTGGGTTGGAAGGGATGTTAAAGATCATCTGGTGCCCACTCCCCTGCCATGGGCAGGACTTACCTACTGATGAGTAATAGCTGCTCTCTTCTAGGAAGGGAGAGGTTGCAGTGTTCTGTGGAAAGAGTGCTACTGAGGATCTCTCTCATCTGCTTTGCCTGGGGACATTTTAAATGCTCTCTGAAACTTAGTTTTGTATTTGCTTTCCCGTAAGGGATCAAATGTCCATGCTATCAAGACAAAAGCATCTAAAAAGACTTTTCTCTGTTATAGAGATGAGACAGTGCACTAAGGTTTACTTCTAATAAGATAAAGGCATCTAGTCCAGATTCACTGGCCTTCTGGACTCATTTTCATTGGGCATGGAAATCCAGTCATGATTTGGAAGTAGTCAAAAGGTTAATAATCAGAGCTCTGCCAAGTTACCATGAGGCAAGTACAGGTGGACTTGCCCTCTTTTCAGATACTGCATGTGTGAGCAATATAGCAAGCCAAAAGCTCATTTGTAGGCATATATTCTTGTTTGACTTCAATTTTTCTTCTCTCATTTGTGGATGTTGTGCATGACTGGAGGTCTCTGGGAATCCCTACACTATAAAACTGTGACCCAGAAGTAATATTGCAGGGAACAGGATTTCTCTTTTTTCAACTCTTTTCAGATATGGGAGGGTACAGACTGAGGATTTGAGAAGTAGAAGGGTGGTAGGTGGTAGTCTCAGGGGTGGCATGTGGAATGGATTCCTGAAGCATGTTTAAAAGTAACTAAAGGCTTGGATCTCCAAATGCTGTATTCTCAGTATCTGAAACTGCTCTAGCATAAGTGTATGAGACAATGGAGGTTACCACAAAGCAATTTTAAAGAACTTCCCCCAAGCCTGTACAAATTTTCTGTAGAGGGGAGGCTGCATGGCAATTATATATATTCTTTCAAGCTAGTGTTTACAGAGGTGCATTGATGTTTGGGGGAAAAGTACTGAATGGAAGTAAAACAAAAAGGGAAAGGGACCCACTGTTGAAAGCTTTCATCCTTACCTTGTCACACACTAGCCCTTAATAACTAAAATGAGTCTGATTTGCCTTTGGTCTTCCAGATCCAAAACATGTTTGCCTGAAAATTTTTGTTCGATATACTTCGCATGTTTTGATAATGTGACTTATGAGATAACACTTCTACAAAGATATATATAAATACATACATGTGCAACCACATACATACATGTAGACACACTACATATAGATTTAGGAAACTGTATTGCATTATACACCTCCATGCCTGTATGTGGCAGCAACCACAGTAAAGGAGGGGAGGTAGCTCAAAATAGCATGTACAGTCCTTTATGGAGTTGTTATTAAACAGAATGTGGTCTTGCTGTCCTGGCTGGTGGAAGTGTTTTATTTCTGCGGACTGGTTCCAGGGGAGTTGCGTCGTGTCTGAGGAAGGAGAATCCTAGGAAGAGGGGGTGGATCTCAATGAAATAGTTGAAAAAGCATCCATGGTCGCTTGGAGAAGCATCCCAGAGTAGGAAATAAGCAATATTTCATGTTAAGAAGATAAGAACATCATGTTTGACTATACCAGGGCTGAAATCTCATGTGTGCCTGTGGCTACCATGACACAAATCCCAGGCCACTGTGGCAGATTTGATGACAGACAGCATCCCATAGATGAGATCATCTAGTTTAGCAGAATGAATTTTCCTGTTACACTGAAACAGTGTTTTCCCCATCATACATGTGACTTTTGTCCTGATATTGGTGACATGCAGACATATCTGGTACAGAGTTGGACAGAAGTTTCACAACAGCAGTTTAAGACAGGACACAAAAAGGAGTCTGATGCTGGGGTTGTAAAAGGCACTGACACTGGTTAGCAAGGCTATCGATTCACATTTCAGTTTTAAATCGGAGTTTCTCAGCCTGCTGCCCTCATAGCAGATTGAGGAATTAGTTGGTAAAGGGAAAAGAGCATCTCTGTACTTCCAACGTTGTTGTATCATCTGCTTCTCATTTAGAATGTTAGGCTAGATACAGTAACACTTTGTTTACCATACAAGAATTTTAAGTTCTAGCCATAAAAGATACCTATTTCCTTATGAAGATACTTGCACGTTTCTGTTGTTTCTTACAGGGACTACTCAGTGTCGCTGGCCCTGCTTAAGGCATAGTGGTATATTTCACAATCAGGCCTATTTAGCTGATCTTTGCTTTCTGTGTTCTATAATATTTGAAGTAATTTACTTCCTTCCAGTTTACCTGCCTTTGCTACTGAATAGATTCCCACCCACTCTTTGGTATGTATGTCTGCATAATTATGTTCCTATAATTAATTGTGACTTACATAAGGCACACATACTTAACTCCTTTAGTTTGTTTAGTTTGTCAATCCTGTAAGTACCCTAGTACTCATTCCTGTTGTTGGTTTTTAGTTCTTGTTGTTGCTGTTGTTTTTTATGTTTTTTCTTTCTTTTTCCCAAATGATTTCTAAATTGTTACTTTTTTTTTTTTTTTTTTTTTTTTAAATGTAGTGTGTCAAATGAAATCAGTTATTCCATATGTGCTTAAGACTTGAGTCCCTGGGAAAATATCATGTCTCTGGGCCTGGAAGTTGTACCTCTGCATAGGAAAAATGTCTGTTTTTCTTAATTTCGCATTATACTACAAAGACAGTGTCCAGCTGCTGAGTGCTTCACCTAGCAGAAATCTTTTACCATCACACTAGTCTAGATTTATCCCTTGGTTAAGTATGCCTCCTTTGGATTTAGCTGCTTAGCCCCAACATAAACATAATTCTGTGGTATCTGCCCCAGTCACTGATCTCTAATTTCTGTTTATTTCTCTGTTTAGACTGGATGGCAAATCTATCCTATACTTCTCTATACTATCTTACAAGCTCTTATATGTTACTTTCAAGTCATTAATGAAAACAGTAAACGGAAAGGGCGTAAGACCACTTGCTGCACACTTCATTGGTTCGGCACTTTAGCAGCTGCAAGGGTATTTTCTATACAGTCCCTCAGATAGCTCATATATTCTGTGCCAGAGAAACTGCAAATTTGATTCTATGATAAGATTCTGTGACGTTTGGTCATAATTCAACTACCTCACAGCTCCCATTTATTTTCAGAGCCTGTTTGCTTAAGTGTACTACAGAAGTTTGGCGGGGGTGGGGGGGGAGTAGGAGAGGAAGCAGATTTATCTTTTTTGCAAATGTGTTCTTCATAAACCTTCCACTACTGTCTTTTGCTCTTGTTTCTGTGTGGAAAAAAAAAAAAAAAACTGAAAAGTTTCTAACTTGAATTTGTGTGACTGTAATTCTGAACATATTATGGTAGGTCTTGTATTTTTACCTTCTGTTCTTCAAGCTAAGTAGCTATTCAGTAAATAGCCAGATATTAGCAGCTCTTAGATTGTTGCTCATACAAAGCAGACAATTTGCATTTTCATTTCTCTACATTGTTTCCTTTATAAATTTGCTACTGGTCTTTTCCATAACATACTTTGTCCTCCATATCACGTGCAATCCTTCAAGTTGGCTAGATACATTTCAGCAACTGCTTTTACAAGCAGCACACCAAAACTGCTGGGATGCAAGCAAATGCCCATTTGAAAGGCAAATGCTTTGAACTAGGGGTAGGTTTGGCTGAGACTGCTTTCATTTAGCTAGTACACTAATCCCAGCAGTGTTCACGGTAGTGTCTTTAGTGCTGTGAAGCTACATCAGGACTACTGACTTCCAGCAAGCTGAGGGAGGGGATATGGCTCAAGGCACAGGCAACCCAGTTGCAGAGCTATCTACTATTGCACACATGTGATTTGGAAAAGGTGATGTTTGTGTGTGTGCATGTGTGTGTGTACATGTGCATGGGGTTGGCTGTATGGGGCAGGCACACAATGAGAGCCTGCAGTTTACTGCCAGGACCAGTTTTAGCTTGCCTCCCACAATTAAAGCCTTAAATAGTTTTGTTTAAGGTAAAATATCTTTTTCTCTATTTGAGAGTACTAAGGCTCAGGCATGGCTTTTGTGTAGAAATACTTATTGGTCACCAGTATTGTTTAAATTGTTATGAGAGCTGTGCCCAGATCCTTGGTTATGTGGCCAAGAACAACTTAGTTCTTGCTATGACAGTTATTTTTAATAGTGTGTTTTTAATTATACGCTTCCTGGGGTTGGACTAATTTGACAAAGAGGGATCTTTACTTGCTCAGCTGGTTATTGCCCTGTCTTGTAGTCTTCACCCACAAAACACACACGTCTATACAGTGTTTGCATAACTGTGGAGAGCAGTTGATTTTTTATGAACTCTTGAGTCTGTGTCTCTGTTTCTGCTTGTACCACCTCATTTTGTCTATAGGGTTAGCAAAGAAGATTTCTTTTTTAGTCTGAAATAATTTGCCAACCAATAAAAGTTACATTGTTCAGGCAAATTTTTCTCATTGTCCAGTAGCCCATCTCCATGTATTTTTTCCTTCATCTGAATCATGACCAAGTGTCTTAGCCTTGTCGTAACTACCCAAAGCTCTATCTGTTGTCTTATAAACCTTAGGTCTGTCTTATTTTTTCAGTTCTTTATATTGATGAGTTTAAAAACAGGACTTCTGCTTTCACATTTAAATGCCATATAAAAGGAAGAGTTCAACTTTTTGCTAGATTAAAATTTAATAGATAACTTCTTGTCTTCATTAACTGAATATCAGTAAACTGGCAATTAGTTGAGATTAAGACGTACATTTATCTTGAAGATACAAGGTCAAAGGATTTTTAAAATATTTTTTGTGGTGATGGTAGTGGTGGTGTTTTCCCAGAATTATCTGCTGTGATGGAGATTTTTCCCTATCATATTCTTCTCAGACTATTATATGTTGGATCCCAAATGCAGTTCAACAGGTGATTGGAATTGAAAATACTGAACAAAATCAGCTCTATTTTAGTGCTTTGAGTGGTAGTGGCAAGTTTGGTGTAACATGAATCTCTGCCCAAAACAATCATTCTAAGCAACTTTGCATGCTGTTTGGGAGAAAAGCAAGCTTCTGTCCTTCAAAACAGCCTAAGGGCTTCTTGTTTTTCAAGGCTTGTGCTTGGATTTTTGGGAGCAGGTCTGAGATTTGACTTTCTAACTGAATCGGAAAGCCTCAGGGTTGATACAAATTCTAGGAGTATTTTGGGTTGGGGAAAAAGTATTTTTGCGTGTAGATAGCCAAGTCTGTGCTACTTGGGTAGGATGCAGGTTTTAGAGTGGCGTCAGTGTGACTTTATTTGCTAGACAAAGGTTTCAAATTTAAACTTTGAGGGGGCATACTGGGATTGCCTGAGAGGGTGTAAGCTTAGGCTCAGTGTCAGCTCACTGCACATTTTACACTTATTGAAGTACTTGGTATCAGCTCAGTGAAGATGTTATTGTTAAAATGAAAGTGGAAACATCTTCAGCCATCACAAACCATCTTTGCAATATGTATTTTGTCTCCTCCTGGCTCCCTATACACATTCATGTATGCATACTTTTTCTCAGGTGAGAAAATGGTGCAGATGAATGCTGCTTTTGCTCCAAGGGTGACAGCATACCTGGAACGGATCTTGAGTAATGCCTCCAAAGAGCAGCAGTAACACTCACCTTTTGGCTTCCCCACAGAGAGAACTCCAGCTCCTCATAGTAACTCCAGACAGCTAAATGTGATAGGAATGGAGAGATATGTGTGTGTGGATGTGTGGGCAAACGTGTGCTCTTGTACTCTCAGGCGACAAACTCAAGAAACTTAACAGGTTAGCTTGTGTCTTACTTAGAGCTCCCCAAGCCTCTCCATTTCCATAATTTTAGTTTCAGATTCATCTTTCCAAGCTCACAATCTGTCTATCATGACTCACATGCTCTCTGGCTTTGATTTAGACTCCATCTGCTTCCTCAGCCAGTCAGATCCCAGTTCTTCTGTAACACACTGTAGGAAAATTTGTGGGACTGAGCAGAACATATATCTGTATTCAGGAGTGAGGAGGAGGAGGAGGAGGTGTATTGACTCCAGCTTCAAAGTTTCTCCATGTCTCATCTGCCTCAGTGCAAGTGTTTGGCTAAGATGCAAAATGTGAGCCTGTACTTGCTAGTACTTGCTGGAGCTGACTTGGAGAAACTTGTTCTTCCTGACTGTGTGTGGACCCTCAAATCAGGTTTGGTCTCAGAGTATTGCCACTCACTGCACATTTGTAGGTTTTTAAAAGTCTCATGCTTACTTAAAGGTCTATTACAGTTCTCTGAGAAAAAACCAGCAGTTGTTTTGACTCTTCTCTGCAGGGGAAGGTGACACAAAAGTAGCAAGGAAGCTATGTGCTAATGCCTGGCAGCCAGAAATGTGCCACAAACCTCTGGTGGATGCAAGCAGCTGGTGTGCACGAGAGACTTGCCCTCAGATCACCATTGGCTTCTCACAAGGACAGGGTGACCCTCCGAGGACTGAAGATCACTTAAGCAGGAAAAGGCTGTCCCCAGTTAGCTTATAGAGCGGGATCATGTGTTAAGACAATACAGAGCTGGTGGGCTCTGAATTCTAGACAGCAAAAATAAATCTCTCCCTCTTAAAGAGACTAGCTGGGGAGATTTCCCTCTACTATAAGCTTGTCGCAGACTCTCCCATCCATGAGCATCATCAGAGAGGAGGTGCTGCAAGGTCAATTCTTGGAATTAAGGCCAGGAGGGAATTTTCCTAGGGAGAACAGGTTAGAGGTAATGATATTTTTCACTTGCTCCTGAGACAGCTTATGAAAAACCACCTATTAAGCTGAAACAGGTCACTATAAGTCATATAATACTTAACTAATATCAGGAAAGGGGTTGTGACCCAACATCCAGGATAATACCCGCAAGAACATATTCTCAGAGCCTGGATTTCTTCTCTGTTGCTGATAAGTGGAAATATATCCACTACATCCAAGTCTCATGACACACCAAAAATAAGCTAGAAAGAAATGTAAAATGTTAGAGGAAAGCTGCAGAATACTCAGAATTTGATTTTGCCTATTTACTGAGAAAACCTCACAAGGACCATGAGTTAAACAAAGCAGCATCTTTAGCATGCATGACACAAACTGACAGGACAGCTTTTTGCCAGATACAGATCAAGAACTCCAGATTTAGAACTGGAATAGAGAGGGATGCTGCAGACAAGGGTTGAGGCCTCTGCTGTTAGAGACAAGCTGACAAAAGTGAGAGCTGGAATTCTCAGATCTGAGGTATGCAGAAATATGTGGAAAGTAGGCAGGATAGAATTACCAGGAAAGAGAGCAGGAGTTTTCAGAGAGAAACCTGTTTTCAAAGTGTAGAAAATGTGGCTTCCCTCTGCTGTGTTTCTTGGCAGCCTGCTAAGACTCAATTTTTTTTTTCTTTTTTTTTTTTTGAATTCTTGTATTTTAAGACTTTAACTTTGTAGAAATTGTGAACAGTGATTCAGAGAAAAACACAGGTATTTGAAATATAGGTGCATACATGCTGTTTTACTCCTCTCCCTCCAACACTGAGGATGTCCCCATTTAAGATTTTCCCATTCTATTTAAAAAATCCAGAGATCGTGGGAGAACAAAGAGGCTTTCCTCCCTCCCAGTGCTTTTCTTAGAGCACTGGCTGAATTGAAGACATGAGAGATAGATCAAATATTTTCCTCCCATCTGTTTTTAGGGAACAGCTCAGTGAAGGACAGAGAAGCTCCTAACTACATCCCCATCCAGGAAAATCCCAGAGTAAAAATTGAGAAAGAGGAAAAATGTTCTACATGGGAATGTTTGGGGGAGATGCAAGATAAGAGCCCAGTGAAAAGGAGCTGCAGCAACATGGACATGATTGCAGTCAGAAACAGCAATATGCTTCTAGGCTGGAGGTCTGGCTGTGTTAACATTGTGTCATGCAGGCCAAGTGTTACTGGAACAATGACACCAATGGAGAATGCTCCTCCTCCACTTTTCACATGGCAGATTGACCCAAAGCATCCTGATTGTGTCCAGCAATATTTGTGTCCCATTACAATCACTTCTGCCATGTACATGAGCCTGCCCTTAGCCACCTTGCAGTCCACATCTGACTGCTGCACACACCCACACAGTCTAACAGCCTAACACGCTTTGCACAGAAAGAAAGCCACAGAATAAAGATCAGTCCAATGCCCCTTCTCCCAGCTGGATTAATCCTCTTTGGGGATTGCAAAGAACATCCAAAAGTTTCGCTTTGAGGAGCAAACACAAGAAGACTGGCTCAACTGAAGAATGTGATGGACTACTCCCCTCACACCACCTATAAGGAGACATACTCATCTTCATCCTCATCCAGGTCAGTGGAGTGTAGGCTTATGTCCTTGAGGATGTCCGAGATGTTTTCAGCAACTGGCCCTGTCAGCTCCATCTCTTCCAACTCAGTGTCAGTGGCATAAGTGGAGCACAGGACTTCCCCCTCTTCATTCAAGTGTGAGGGCTGGGGGGAGTGTGAGCAGGGAGGCAGTGGGCTTTCTGTGCCCAAGTTTGCTGCTTGCTGTGCTGCTGCCATGTAGTTGTCCTGCTGGCTCCACACCTGAGTGGCCTGACTGACCTTCTCACTACTGATGGAAGTCCGATTGGTGTCACGGAAACTGGCAAGGGGTGGGCGGAGGCGAACCCCAGACCGTGTGGAGCCCTCTATTGCCTTCTGGAGCTATGAGAAGAGAAAAAGTTCAGAAAAAAAGGATGAAAGGGAGGCTGACCCAGCTCTGCAAAGCCGAAGTTCACCTGCTTTCCAGGATAAAGGGATCACAAATAGAGAGAGTTACAGCTCTACCTCTAGGGCCTGTGGAGATTATCTTTTACACTGGTGGTGTTATTTTTCGTTCCATGGTAAAAAACTAATTCCATGCCACTTTCAGAGACAGTACTAGCCACTCAGTTATGAAAAGAATGAACCATCTAACAACCCCGTAAACAACACCTGCTGCCTCCTCTGAAATACACTCATCCTTTCCTCTACGTGTCTTCCAAAGGGCTGACTCAGAATTCCACACTGGATTGAAAATTTAGCAATTGCAGTTATATATATTCCCAGCTGGATCCTCCAGCACCTGTAGGTTGTTGCAATGATCCATAGGACATTTGCAGTTGATCAGGAGGAGATGAAAGGATCTGTACTTACCTCTTCCAAAGCCAACACTCCCCTCAGCTTTCCCATACTGGTTACATAGGCATGACTGAGGCCCAATAATGAGAACAATGTATGCGTCTATGAGCAAAAATATAAAAGACCATTTTAGGGACTTCGGAAACTGGTAACATGATACTTGGTGCTAGAGCTGGGACTTGGGATTTAGAAATGGGAATCACAAAAGCTCACAAGTCTTCAGTTACCCCAGTGAGAAACTACCTCTTCCCTTCCCCTTTTGTAGCTAACAAGTACTACACTTTCATCCTTTTGCTGTACAGCCATAGTTGGGAGTGTGTTGGTGATGGAGAGCATGTACATTCTCAAGGTCACTGTCATCTGGCCTGTGGCAAACAGAGATTCACATGCAGAACCCTATGTATTTTGGGACTTAGGCAGATCCTATTTCATGTTGGTGCTGAAAATTAAACTATCATATAGCAACATGCAAAGTCAGAACCTGCTTAGGTTCTTTATTCCAGTGATTCCTTAACACCAGAAGATTTCTTTTTTCCCATTCCAGAATATTTTCTGTCAGAAGCTAAGTTTGTTTCTGCTTATCCAGTGCAGTGGGAACACCAAAAACAAGTTATTCACTTTCTCTTACAAAGCCTTCTTCAAAGGACAGATATCACACTGCCATTAGTCTTCTTCAGCCTAAATATACCCCATTTTATGTTCTTCATAATCAGACTTTCTAAAGCTTTTGCATTTTCAGTGCTCATCTGTGATGTATTTCCAACCTCCAAGTTCTTTAAGCTGAGCTGTAGCTGGAGTTTACCTGTGGCCTTAGATGAAGTCATTCTTTCACAGCTGGTGTTTGCTTTTCTTTTTTTAACATCACATGAGATATTGAATGTCACGGTCAAGCATAAACTAGGAGAAATCTCTGTTCTTAGGAACAAGACATTTTACTCTGATATAAAAGCAAATCAGACTCGTTAAATACAATTTGATCATGATAAGCTGTGATACTCCTGCCACTGTCAGTAGTCTCACATTTAGCCCTATGTATGCATACCTCAGATAGTTTGATTATTTATTCCTGCATTTTTTGTGCATCCAAGTTAAGCTGACTTCTCTGTTATTTCAGAGTTTCTCATTTGCTCTTTTTTTTTTGAGAGATATGAAACTTTCCCTGTTTGCAATCTTCAGGTACAATTTCATGTAACCCCTGTATTCTTAAAGATAGTGGTTTTAAGGTAACTTCAGCCAGCCCTTTAGAAAGCACCAGGCTCATCTTAAGTATATGCTAACCTGTTCTTATTTTGCTCAAGGCTGAGATCTTACCCCTTTGATAACTAATTAATTTTGTGCAAGGCATATACTGACCATTCACATTAAGTTAATATTGATAAAAAATATGCACTGTGCACTTTTGCTTCAGTAGACTGCTTTCCCCTTCCACCGAGCGAAAGCCCAGTCCTCTCTTACTCCTGATATAGTCATTACTTTTACTCCTTGTCATTTGTGCTAATACTAGAAGCTGTATGATCCAGCTTCCTCTTTCCTTGCCCTTCAGTTCAACGAAGAGCTGATGATATAGGGTGGTTTCAAGCGACGCTTCTCATGCACTGAGGCAGATGCTACACCTTGACAGAAACACCCTGAGAAATCCAGATGAACTCATTCCAGAGCTGCACACTGACAATGCAGAGTGTAAATCTCAGTGTGATGCCCACAGCAGCAGGGCAGACAATACTTCTGTTAATATAGTGACTGGAAAATCCTATGTCGTGTCCAAAAGCTATTTTAATAAATGCACTCAGACTTATCATGTAGCCTTTCATTTTGCAGGAAATGCAAGAATGTCATACATGCAGAATGTCATAGGAACAAACTGACTTCTGTAGCTGGATGTGGAAGTAGCTGGTGATAATAGTTGTAGGTGAAGACAAGGAGAAGAAATAAGTCATAGACTAGATTTGCAATGATAGATAGGGTGGAAAAAACCAGTGTATGCCTCAGAGAGACATCTGCACCCACCTTATGCAGGGAAGTTCTCTCCACCAGTTGGAACGGGGAAGGGTCTATGTGGCAGCTGTCAAAACACACATTCTTGTCCAACTCCTCCTGTTCCCAAGCATCTATCTGACACAGTAAAGAAGAGGAATCACTCTTACAGCAATCAGCAGTGTTGCTGTCTTCTATACCTAAACTAGTACCAGAAGAATGTTTCTTCTTTCCTATGTAGATCATTCATCTTGCCCATTATATCACACCCCTCAGGTTTCCCATTACTTCCATGCCAGAGGTGAAGTCCCTATGGAAACAGAGCAATTCCATAACCTCAGAGGTCTTCTGAGAAAGGTGAGATTTTGCTCCTTCCTGCTTAAAGAGGGAATTAACATCTTAGCTTTCCTTTCTCAGTGCATCTTCCACTTGCCATTGCAAGATAATAGTTCCTTTGTGTAGAAATGAAGAAAGAACATAGACCCACAGAAAGATTTAGGTGAGGGGGGACCTGTGGAGGTCTCTAGTCCCAAACCCTGCTCATAGCAGGGCTGACTTCTAAGCTAGATTGGATTAGCCAGAGCCTTACTCAGCACATTTAGCAAAACAATTTCTTCTCTTATTGGGTGAGATTTGCCCATTGTGCAATTCTAAGAAGAAAATGGCTTTAGCTATAGCTTTTTTATTGTGGCAATCACTGATGTTGTTGGAGTTCAGGAAGCATTGCAAATTATAGGAAATGAGCAAAAGAAGCACTCAATTAATCTCACTCCCTTTCTGCACTCTTACCTCTTCTGGCCTCATTGTTTCAATGACGTCTGCCGGCTCCTGTAGGAGGAAACAGTGTTCATGACAGGTAAGGAGCCCACAGTTTCACAGAGTACAGAAAAGAAAAAAATTGCACAGCCTCCTTACCCTGTATGATCCCTTTTTTGTTCCTAATGGTATATTACTGAGTGTTTAGATTCTATTTATAGTCATGCATTATAAAGTGTACTCTGTACTTGCTGTGCTTCCCTTGACCATGAAGATTGACTGTGGAATGCTGGTGAAGCAATTCAGTTGCCTAAACATGGTCATCTAAGTACTGCTTTAGATGCTCTCAAATATCCCACGTGGTGTCCAACCACTGCTCTAGAGTGGACGGGTTTACTGTAGGCTCTGTATGATATCCACTAACCCTGTGCAGATATATCAGATACCTGAGGACATCTAACATGGCACAAGGCAAAAGCATTTTTTTCATTTTTATCTGGCCAAATTTTTTTGCCAGATGGAATAGGACTGCACTTCATTCGAGGATGGTCAAAACAGCATTATTTGCTGAGAAATAGATGCCCACACTCAGTCATGAAGGTAGGTAGCCTTGACACCTGAGCACAGGTGTCTCTTTAGGAAGAGTGTAATTACAGTAATCACACCCTTTCTCCTTGAATGGAGTTCCCCCCTGATGCTCTCAGAGTTCAGGAGCATAAGTGTGTACATGCTTTGGCCAAACGCTGAATGGCTCTGAGTAGCAGATTCTATTCTATCACATTCCCTTTCCTCTTCAGGGTACTACTACGTCTCTGTTCCCCTAACCTGGACGACACTCTCTGCTTCAAGTGGATGGTTGTAATGGCACAAGAGATGCTGGATCAGTTGCCTCAGACTCCTGAAATTGCCTGAAGGATGAAAAAAAACACATGTATAAGAAAGAAGAACAAATGAGAGCCAAAATTACAAAGTCTCAAGCCCATCTCCTTGCCTAAGGCAGACTGGAAAATAATATGAGGAACAGAGTAGATGCTAGATGAGCCAGTGACAATCTAGCATTCACTTTGTAAGATGGTGTTTGGGACATGCCAGAATAAATCTTCCCATGCAATATCTTTTCCTCAAGTAGAGGAAACAAACCATCACGAAGTAACCCTTGCAGATAATACTAATAGATCAGTGGCCCTGAAGAAAAAAACAAACAAATAAAACCACCAAAACCCAAAATAAAGCAACAAAAAATCTCAAACAAACAAACAAAAACAAAACAGAAGCAAGACTACTAACATAGCAAAAAATCTGATACAAGGGGTAAACGGCTGTGATGACAGTTTCTGCAGTCCACAAAGAGGAAGTGGTTTGGAGGATGAGTATAGGAAGGGGGTTGAGAATTTGGAAATTACTTCAAAGACAAAATATATCAACAGCCTGAATGTGACAGGTACAAAGGGGTGACTAGTCCATGGTTTGTGGCAGCAGTGCAATGGTGAGAATGAAAAAAACTGCAGAATTATTCTACCAGGCAGGACAGTCAGGAATTAGGAAAGAGGAGGAGGTAGGGTTTGGTGCTGTTGTGAAGTGAACAAGGCTGTAGAGGAAGGTTTGTTCAGAAACAATGACAGCTGCAAACCAAACTAAAAATTATGGCAGGGAAAGCCTCATGAAGTCACTCCTGCTCCACCTCCTCTTGTCACTTCTGGATCAGTACTAGCTTAATGTAAAATGTCTGACACACTGTCCTTGTTTTCATGTGATTCTTCTTCTGCTTTGCTAAGGGAAGTGGATGGCTGCCCCAGCACTTTACTGTCCTGGAAGCATAAAGAGGATATTCCTTTGCCTTAGAAGTTTAGTCATACATGAGTGCTGTTGTGGAACCAGCATGTGCTATATGCTATATTACATGCTAACATTTGGATGCCTAAAAGCATGAGCCAGAGCCTTAACCTCTGTATTCCTTCTCAGGACTGGGCTATACCTCTGTGCTTACTCACTCTCTACATATTTCAAGACACATAAAGGGAAAAAAGCCACCATCCTTCATCAAGTATACATGATATATGAATCAGAAATGAACTATGAGTACAGTCTTGGAAGCAAAGCTAATATAGGCTGGGGTGGAATACAAAGAACACAATAAATCAATATTTGTCCACCATGTAGCTGAATCAAATAGATGTATGTTCAAAGGAGGAGCTGTTCAGTTTTGGAGACAGCTGAGCAAAAGCCTAAGCTACTCAAAAACCAAGTACAGATGTTTAGGTCTCATGCCGCTTTTCCCAGGGAAATTAATTAATGTGGTGAAGGAGGCAAGAGATGGCACCCTTCCACACAGACTCTGCAGAAAATGTCTGAGGAGATGTTATTGCAAAGGATGGAGTGGGGAGTACTGGCAGAGAGAGCAGCCTGAGTGGGCCTACTTTTGCTGTGCTCTCTGAGGGATCACAAACAGAAGATATTTCCAGGTAGGTCACACTGTTGTTGAGGTGCATTAACGAAGTACCTTTACTACAGGATCAGCACAGAGAGTTCTTCTCAGCA
The DNA here is from genome assembly GCF_037038585.1 of Patagioenas fasciata. Classification (NCBI taxonomy): domain Eukaryota; kingdom Metazoa; phylum Chordata; class Aves; order Columbiformes; family Columbidae; genus Patagioenas; species Patagioenas fasciata. The sequence continues at coordinate 129,060,553 of NC_092520.1, forward strand.
ACCTCACACACGCATGTACACACAGTCAGCCTGAAAGCTTCCACAACTTGGTTAGGATGCTGCTGAGGCATGCCATTATGTTACCATACCTGAGAGTTGCTGCGGCTCCAAAGTTTCAGACATTTGTTTAAGAGGACTTGTTGGGCCGTTGAGCTCCTCTGGGTAACTGGCAGTGGGACTTGGGGGTCGAGGCAGCTGTTAAAGAGAGGAGAGAAAACAGAGTCCACCACGTGTTATTTCTTTCTCAGTCTCTCCAAATGTCTTACTGCTTTTTAAGCAGCCTCTGTGTTGCAATCTCATCACTTCTCTCCCTCACCTCTCCCTTCTCATCTGTATCCTCATCCTCATCAACATAAGCAAAAGATTCATGCTTCAGCTTTGGCAGGTTTGCCCACGGTCCCTTGCTGTGTCCATCGTAGGGTGCCTCAGACAGCTTCTGCTGCATTTCTCTGTTGAGGAGCCGCCGCCGTTCTGGGCTTATATGTCTTTGGAGGAGAGCCTGCAGTTCAGATCGCTCTACAGACCCCAGAAGGATCATAGTTTCTGCATAACACAGAGCAAAGAAGACATTAAGCCACTTAAGGGTTTTGAATATCCCCTGCCACATACTGTCCCCTCCTCCCTCCTACCTCTTCAAAGTGCTTGGACTAGCACTATCTAGAGCTATAAAGGAGTCTTTGACCAACCCAGCTAGTTGCTGCTAAAACACTGTGGGGCTGTAGGAAGCTCACCATCCTTAAGTTGTGCCACCCCTCAGCACCACACCAGAAGTAGCTTCTTTACATATGCAAGATCCCTCCCTGTTGTCACAGTTCAGTCCACAAACTTTCCCCACATGTCCCTTACCTGCTCTATCTGCTTCACTGCCCACACTCCAGTTTACCTGTCTGATCAGCTGGAACAGCCTTCTGTCATACATCATCCATAGTGGAAGATTTTTATGTAGTGGGTAACACTGTCTCCTTCACAACATGTAAGAGTAAAGCTAGTTTCTTTGGCTCTTTAAATTGAGACAGTCTTCAGGAACGACTGGTTTCTCTATATTGCTTACCTGGTGAGTCCACAAAAGGCAAAGTCTTAACAGTGGTGCTTTGAAGTAGAGCTTGCAAGTCTCGGTATTTACAGTTGGAGGAGACGAATTTCACATCTTGAACCATAATATCTTCAACAAAGATATTGTATTTGCTGTGAATTTACAGGCAATAAGTGGAAGAGTTAGCATACTAAAAGTGTCTAGCAGACAAATTCCTTAAAGAAATATATAAATGACCACTTCTTTAAAAAGTATCCACAATACAGCTACTAAATAATCTTCTGTGAGAGTAACCAAAGAGAACTTTTCAAAAGGATTAACACAGATCAACTGGATTTTCATTACAGTTATGTTTCACTCCATTACTCCCCACCATAAAAATACACACATTTAGATACATGTATGTATAGGTGTTTTATATATACATACCTATACATGTTATATCTACTAGAGTGAGAAAGACGTGTGAGAATAACTGAATTTTGTTTCATGCAAAATATCCAAATAAAATGATATTTCAGTCATTTACTGGGGGAAAAAAAATCCAAAGCCCACAGAATTAAAAAAAAAAAAAAAAAGGAAACAAGACACTTGATTTTTAAATTTTTAAACTGAAGCAATTTGGAAATATTAATACAAATTCAATAACATTGCAGATTATTCAAACCTGTGCTTTTAGTGAAAAACATAAGATAACATTTTTTCCATTTCTGTGTATGAATCTTAATTCTACTACACCACTTGTTTTTTCTTCTCTCTGCAGGCCTGTGTTGCCTTTTTATTATCTTTGTAGTACTATCCTCTTTTCGTGACCTTTTATTTTCTCATGGTCTCATCCTCTTCTGCTTTATTTCTTTGCCACTCCTCACCTCTGTTTTACTACTGTACCTTATGTGATTCCAGCCCAGGTCTGGCAGGTAGGGCAACTTCTTCACCTGGATGATGCTATCATAGAGGCTGGGCTGCAGACTCTGAGCCACCATGTTGGCAAGAATGACAGCCACCATCATGGGGAGGATGTGGGAGATCTGACCTGTCAGCTCGAAGCAGATGACAGCAGTGGACACAGTGTGGCTCACTGCTCCTGTCAGAGCTGCTGCACCTTTCCCAGGTAGGGTGGAAAAAGAATAGGGAGAGAAGACTGTCATATTGAAATAGCACATCATGTCAACCAGGAAAGTCATGGGGATGGGACCAGGTGAAGAAAAAGGAAGACATGAAGACTCACCAATGACAGCATATCCTCCAGGTAAGATTTTGTAAACAATACCATCGAAGAGAATCCCATTGGGAAAAAGTGATGCCATGATTTCCCCAATCAGACGCCCAAATGCAGCACCTGGAAAATATCACTGACAATTATGGAAGTAACATCTAAAGAACACCCAGTCTGTGCTGTGCAGCTATGCTGGGCAACCACTTGAGTATTTTCTAACAGAAACAAGATCAAGACTTAAATTAAAATGACACTGCAGACTAAAAGGTAGTTCTCAGTCACTAAATATTAAATTAGACTCCAAGAGGATAAAAAGGTACTCAGATGTCAATAGAGTTGACCCCTCATTCTTCCACTTAGGCAAACCAGGCACAGCAATATTTGTGATTCCTGCGTAAGAGGAAATATTTTCAGAATATGTACAGTATCAGTCCAGATTACAGTTGAGGCCCTTCACACACTCATTCTATGAATGTCCAAACACCAGAATGACAGTTTACAGAAGAGTTTATGTGGTGAGGGTCTTTTGGAGGTCTTGTTCTGACCCCTGCTCAGAACAGGACTTATTTCAAAGAGAGATCAAGTCACCCAGGGCTTTATCTAGACAAGCTTTTAAAAAGATTCTCCAGCTTTTCTGGGCACCTTAAACAATGAAACAATTTTTTTCCTACGTCCCATCAGAATTTCCCTTGTTGCAGCTTGCGCCTTTACCTCCTATTTACTGTGTATCTCTAAGAGGAGTCTTTCTATTCTCTCTATTCCCTGGTGCATTATGTGGTGAAGGCTGCAGTTAGACCCCCTCTAGGCCTTCTCTTCTGCAGGCTTAATAAGCCAAACTTCTTCCAGTTCTTCTTGTTCTGTGCTCCAGCTCCCTAACAATCACAGTGTCCCATTACACTTTTTCAAAATCTCTTGTATTGGCACAATATTCCAGAATTGTGTCCAAAATGCTGAATGCAGGGAAATAACCAATTTCTTTGCCAGGCTGGCGAGGTTTTTCCTAACAGAGCCTTGTTTGTGATTAGCCTTCATCACAGTAACTACTGACTCATGTTCAGTTACTGCCTCCCAGAACTCAGAGGTCCTTAGCATCATCATTTAAGAGCTATTGGTACTTAATGCTGAACTTCATGAGCTTGTACACTTTAGTCTAACATAGCCTCTCTTTCTAAACATTGGCATCGTGTTCTTTTTATTTTTTTGTTCTTGGAATTAAAGCCAGTTAAAAACCAATAAACTCCCATATGTTACCATATTCCAGTCAGAGGAAAAGAGTAAGTAGTGGATTACATTGCAGGTACTAGTTTGAGGTCATCTCTTCTAGTTGGTCTTCAGGGGCAAAAGGAGCAACTACTACATCCTACAAGTAGGATGTAGCAGGATGAAAGCTTCTTCGTAGGTGAAGATGCAGAGAAATTAGAAGGCCATGGCTCAGCATGCCTTCCCACAGTGTGGCTTTCCTTATGTAAAAGGGCAGGGATTTCTTCCTCAGCATTTGGATTTGGAGGGTGGGAAAATTACAAAGGCAGAGACTCAGAGGCTGGTGTGTGGACTGTTAATTGAGCTTGTCATAGACATCAAATGATGACTCTGCATCCACTAGAATAAACCTACTGGGTATGTATGCAACATCTTTCTTACCCTATCCACTTGGACGTATATGCTGCAGCACAATATTGAAACTCACCTATAACGAAAACAGGCATGAAGCCTCCACAGGGGATTGGCATCGTGGTAGCAATGACAGACATCCAGAACTAGAAAAGAGGCAGAAGGTATCATTGTTACTGAGTGGCAATAGCATTTCCTTCAGCCCCACTTTACTGTGGATCCATAAGGAGATACAGTCTGAGGGATCTGGCAGTTCAGCCAGAAGGTGAAGTGTAAAGGGGCCGTGGAGTGTGAACATGACCTGGAGGAACTCTGCCAACACATCACACTGATGCAGAGGACATCTGGGTGACTGCTGTGGAAGCTGAATCACCAAGGGGATGGATGAACATGCAAACTCCTTTGCCTTGGACCTTGAAGTTGAGATTTCCTGCTGCTCCAAACAGCACAGCTTTTCATAGAATGTTGTAAAAATTTCACAGACTCAGAAAGATTTCGGTGCAAAGGGAACTCTGGAAGTCTCTCCCCCAGCTCCCTGCTCCCCAAAGGGCTAATTCCTAAGTAAGACCAGGTTGCTCATGTCCTTATGCAGGTGAGTTCTGAACACCTAGAAGGGTGGAGATTCCCCAGCTTTTCTGGGTATTTGTGCCACCACTGACCACTGGGAGAATTTTTTCTTGAAGTCCAATTGTCATAAATGTCCTCTATTCTAGCTTGTGTCTCGTTGCCTCTTGTCCTACCACTATTTGGGGCAAAATTATGAAATCCATCCTGGTGCTGCTAAGACCAATTCAAATGCTGACTCAGCCCAGCACATACAGACTTCTTCTGGAGGCAACAGCCTCATCTTACAAACATCTCAAAGGCCAATATGGTCAGACTTTCTCAAGCAATATGACAAAAGATTTCCACAGTTGAGGGAAACACAGAGAATGCTGCTGTTTCAACAGCTCGTACAAAGAAGTATACTAGTAGGATGTCCCTTGCTGCAGCAGTATCATCCGCAGGAGAGAGACAACCATGATCCAGCACATCAGGAGCAAAACTTTCAAGTATTTCAGGACAATATTCTCCTCAGAGTGGGCAAATCCTTCATCTTCAAGGTCCACCTTTGAGGAGGTGATGCCTCTGCAGAAACTGTTGTAGCTGCAGACAGATTAGAGACTAATTTGTAGACAGTTGGTTTGTTGGGAGGAAAACGACTCAAGACAGCTCTTCCACTGTAACTCTTATAGGATGGTTGGCATAAAAGAGAAAATGAACCCAAGATATAGGCATTATCTAGCTGATATCACAGTTATCTAGTGAGTTGAGAGAGCCTTTAGTTAATGGGACAAGGCCAATTATTCCAGTGTTTGAAGAGACAGCTCTTCCAAAGCAGAACAAATGGACTCAGGATATGGACCCACCATGTAGTCCATTCCTCCTTTATTCAGGTAAATGAGACAGTATCAGAATTATCACAGAAGCAGAACACTTAACTGCCTCTCAGAAATTCGATAGTGTGTCTTCCTTTAGATGGAATCAGCTGGGTCAATCAATCATTGATGTCCATTCCCGATCTCCCAAAAAATTCAACTGATATTGCAAGGTGGCCTCAGCAATTTTGCTCCTTTGCAACAACAACAAATCATAATTTCTATGATATTTTTACTTCCCTCCCCCCCCAACATAGGGAAACCTCTTTCTTGCTACCTGTATTTTGACCACTGGAATATAATGTTTTCTTCTTTCAAATCTCTTCTCTTGCTCTGTCATGTACCAGTTACACAGCTGATCCTTTCAGAAGCTGCAGCTTCCACAGACAATTTAATCGGCTGTTGCTTCCCCAGAAGTGAGAAAACTGTTTTTAGCTGCATTTCTTCATCAAGTTACAGTACTGCTAAAAAATCCTTGAGCTTCACATGACTATAGATTGTGCTTGCATAGTCTTATTTGTCTCCTATCTGTAGTCAGGAATATCAAATAGAGTATTTCAGACTTTATTTAGACAACATACAAATTATCTGAGAGCTTTTTACTCAATTATGTATCTTTGTGGAAACTAAGAAATCTTTCCTGATGTAGTCCTCCCTACCAACTACTACACAGTGAGTATCAAATGTCATTCAGCAGGTTGCATGAGGAAGATGACCTAGGGAGCAGTGGAGGATGTCACTACATTAAGGCCAGGAAACTATTATTCCCTAATAATTTTGGTAATCTTGCATTCAGAGTGTGCAAACATCACATCAAAAGATGTAAGAACCCAATGCAATTGTAGTGCTTCATTTAGTATCCAGCAACTACTCACTGGCAGTTCACAGACTATTTTACAGTGGATCAAGAACATTCAGTCTGAGTGGTGGAGGGTTATTGTGAGCTGGTTTCCCACCTTCATGAGGAAGAAGAGCAGGATGATCACGAAGACACTGACTTTAGGATGGATCCAGGCAGCAGATTTCCCTAGGATCTGAGGGTCTCCTGTGTATTTTGCCCAGGTATAGTTATCAAATAGAGAGCTGATGGCTTCCCGTGGCATCAACTAAACAGCAAAAAAAACAAGCATGAGCCATGAGATTAGACAGACTAAATACTCTACCTCTGTTCCAAGAAGGTGGAGGGGATTTTTACTTCAGTAATTCATGATTGTGAGACTTAATTCACATTTTTAATCTTCAGGAAGAGAGATAGGACTTTATCTGAACTGGTGAAAGGATAACTACTTTTACACATAGGGTAATATGTTCCTTATTTACTTGCTTGGGAGAGCTGACTTTTTCAAGTTTTATATGAAGTAGACAGCAGATATCCTGAGTCTCAGGATATAGTCCCTCCTCAGTCCAAACTCCTCCCATATCTTTCTTCCCCCTTCCATGACATAAGGTTATTGGGGCACAGAGTAAGGGGAGACTGTTCTGCAGAATTGCACAGAATTGCAAATACCCATCCCACTCTCACCTCTCCTGCCATGAATTGCCCAAATCCAGGAGGAAAGGTCACAGTTGCTATAAGGAAGGTTATAACACCAGGGTATATGAGGCGGCTAAAAAGAAGGAAAAGTTTATTAAAATATAACTTCATATTCTTTTCTTGTAGCCCTATCACTTCAGGACTATGATTGCTATTTCCATGAAAGCTCTTTGCCATATTTGTATCCATTGCTTCGGAGTTCTATTACTGGAAGTTTAATGCCCTACTCCACCGATCGTCATAATTTGTAGAGAGTTCAGCTGTCAGCAAAACCTTTTTTACCACCAGAATTCATGTAATAGGTGGGATGGAGGAAGAGAGGGATGTACAACATGCACATATTTGAACAGGTAGGCAGAGAAGATGTATTTACAGTGATGTGTTGACCTATTGTCAAAAGTCAGCACCTCCTCCATTTGTCTTGATTATGATAGTCTTACTTCTTCATTCCCCGTGTAATGTATCATTTCCCAGGATTTAAATGCAGGTTGTTGGTTTTGTGTGTGTGTGTTTGTTGGGTTTTTTTTTGGTGGATTTTTGTTTGTTTGTTTTGTTCAGTTGGTTGGTTTTTTACATGTCTGCATGTATCACCCATTGCATTAATTCCTATGAGAAAAACTGCTCTTCTTTCCACTGAATTGCTGACCATCACAATTTTGGGGAAGGTGTCCTTAGTGGCCAGTGGGTTTAGCTGTGCTGGGCCACTGGGGTGTAGCTGGACAGCAACCTGTGTTTTCCTACTGCTGTCTCCAATTCCAGGATAGGTTTCTGGGTACATACTGACACTTCATAGGCACTAAGACAAAATGAGTCTAATCTTCCTCCACATGCTGGACTAATCCAGTCAGGTTTCTCCTGACAAATTATTGTGCTCCCTACGGGAAGTTCTGACTGAGATGCTGTGGTATTCAGGAAGGCAAAATATAACCTTTAATTTCTTTCAGTTGAAGGACCCACAAAATTCTGAGAAATTGGTCAAAAACTTAAAGTAAATTCCCACTTTTTAGGCTTTGATCCACTTCTCTGTTGACTTTGTTTGATGGCTTTGCTGATGCTTGTGGGTAATGATACATAATGAAGAAAGACAATTTTTTCCCCCACATAATAAAGAAGTTTGAACTTCTTTTTAACTGGTGGTTTTCTTCTCCTAGATGTACAACTTGCTAAGAAATGTAGGTCCTCCACACCTCTCAGCTTAAAAAAATTCTCATAGCATCAGATTTCTTCTGTAAAGAGACCGAAGACATTTACAGTTAGCCACATTTTCTTCAAGTTATAACTTTGGAAGTTATAACTTTATTGAGAGGGGAAAAAAATATATTCAGGTGCCCTGTAAAACCTTTATTGCTATGATATTTTTGTCTTGCATTTCTCTTCCATGATGCAATTCACACCATTTAGTTACTATCAGTTTCAGCTTTTGGTTTGTAACTATGCAGTAATTGAAATAATGCAGCACATTCTTTCCATTTTTGCCTACATTTTGATTTTAACAAATTTAGATTTTTAAAGACATAGTTAGATTTCAATTGTATTTAATTTTCTTAAAATTTATTTATTACAGTTTCTGAAAAAAAAATAAACAGAAGCAGCAGGTTCTTAAGAAGCACATCCATTGATTTTCTAATTAAAACCATTTTCTGTCCAATCAATACTTCCCTTTTTCCTCTTAATGAATATTACAGAGTCTCCATTCTAAATCTAGAAATAATTTAAAACTATTGGGGCTGATCAAGAAGAAAATCCAGTGCAGACCAAATTCTTTTGATGTTTGCATATATATTATCCTCATATAATTTCATTTTATCATGTTTTTACTATCTTACACTAGAAAGAGTTCTACTAGCTTCCAGAAAGCATTCTTGCTATCCAATACCAGTTGGGAATAAAAATGTGGTCCTTAAAGAGAGTATCTTCAAAGGTACTCACTATTTGGTGAGAAACTGGCTCAGAGCCGTATGACGCCGGATGCATAGAACCACTTGGCGATTGAGATAAACGAAAAATGCTCCAAGGAATCCAGAACATATCCTAAAGAGGTGAAAAAAAAAAAAAATCATACCAAACAACAGGTGATACAAAACCCATCAACCAAGAAAATGAGTTTATGTGTTTTTCATCTTCACCTGCTTATGAAGTCTATTAAATGTAACCTACAGGGTTACTCCTACAGCAACCCACTTGAAGACATTGACTCCCTGATGAAAGGGGAGAGATTATTTCGGACCTCTTTGTCACACATGCTGCCATTTTACCACACGTTTTCTCTTGCTTAGAGGGGGAAAAATCATATATATAAAAATCTATAAAATAATCTATAGTAAAAGACTGACAGATCTTGGTGGGGGCTGGTAAAGGGAAACTGGGCAAAAAACAGTATTGTCAGAACTTAGACATCAAGATGGAACAGGACATAGTAAAAAATAAAATTATTTTAATTCTGATTCAGCAAAATAACCTACATCATATATTAAAACTAATAGCAACTCTTGTCACTAAATATTATGAGCCAGCGCTGTTTAGCAGATGTTAAAATAGACCAGTCTCTTAGGCAATATAATCCTAAGGGTTGTACACAATGAACTGAATTTCTTTATAATAATTTATATTTTATAAAGTACATTCCTCCATTCTTGCCTATCAATTTGTCAATAAAATAGAAGTGCTCCTCCTGTATATATTTTGCAAATTAACAACATTTGCTGATCCAGAATGAGATCTACCTGTTGATAGTGCTTGGGCTGGCTCAGTCTTTATGTCCTGCCTGAAGTGAAGAAATATTTTGGATAGAAAGAGGGTTCAACTTTGAGACTAAATGTTAAGAGAATTTGGAGCATTCAAAGAACTTTAACCAAGACTATCCAAGGCTTTAGCCTTTCTTTTTAATTATTTTTATTTTTTTATTTTTAATACTATGTTAGACACCCAGGCATTTGAAAACATTTCATGGTTGTCATATACTCCTTTCCTAGCCTATGTGCAGTATTGAAAAAAACAGATCTAACAATTCTGTTCAAAACACGACAAGAAGTTTTGCATTCTATCAGCTGTAAATCATAAGGATTATTCTTTTCCTTGCCGATCTAAACAAATAGATTCTCCCAAATTTTTCCCACATCATTCTCCTGGAGAAGCTGGCAGCTCATAGCCTGGATGGGTGTACTCTTCGATGGATAAAGAACTGGCTGGATGGCTGAGCCCAGAGAGTTGCGGCGAATGGAGTCAAATCCCGTTGGTGGTTGGCCATGAGTGGTCTTCCACAGGGCTCCATACTAGGGGCCAGTTCTGTTTGATATCTTTATCAATGATCTGGATGAGGGGATTGAGTGCACCCTCGGTAAGTTTGCAGATTACAAGAAGTCAGGTGGGACTGTTGATCTGCTGGAGGGTAGAAAGGTTCTGCAAAGGGATCTGGACTGACTGGATCATTGGGCTCAGGCCAGTTGTATGAGGTTCAACAAGGCCAAGTGCCAGGTCCTGTATTTGGATCACAACAACCCCAGGCAATGCGACAGGCTTGGGGAAGAGTGGCTGGAAAGCTGCATGGCAGAAAAGGATCTGGGGGTGTTGATTGACAGCTGGCTGCATATGAGCCAGCAGTGTGCCCAGGTGGCCAAAAAGGCCAACAGCATCCTGGCTTGTATCAGCAGTAGTGTGGCCAGCAGGACTAGAGGAGTGATCATCCCCCTGTACTCAGCACTAGTGAGGCTGCAGCTCAAATACTGCATTCAGTTTTGGGCCCCTCACTACAGGAAAGACATTGACGTGCTGGAGAGAGTGCAGAGAAGGGCAATGAAGCTGGGGAGGGGCCTGGAGCACAAGTCTGATGAGGAGCAGTTGAGGGAACTGGGGCTGTTTAGTCTGGAGGAGGTTGAGGGGAGACCTTATCACCCTGTACAGCTATCTGAAAGGAGATTGTAGCATGGAGACTGTTGGTCTCTTCTCCAAGTAGCGAGTGATAGGATGAGAGGAAATGGCCTCAAGTTGCACCAGGGAAGGTTCAGATTGGATATTAGGAAACATTTCTTCACAGGAAAGGTTGTCAAGCACTGAAACAGGCTGCCCAGGGAAGTGGTTGAGTCACCATCCCTGGAGGTGTTTAGAAGATGTAAAAATTAGGTTCTTAGGGACATGGTTTAGTGCTAGATTTAGGTTATGTTTGGGCTTGATGATCTTAAGGGTCTTTTCCAACCAAAATGGTTCTATTATTCTAAGTTCAGCATGCAAGTCTGTTTAAGAAGAATGAAGTGGATTTGTATTACTAGAAAAGCTCCTGTACATTAATAGATTTTCAACACATCTGATGTCTCCAAAAAATCCTACTCAAGTTCATATTCAAGTAAAAGAATATGAGGGTGGCCTACTAAAAGGAGCTGGAAAATCTCAAATAGATTTCTGGTCTTGGATCTAGCTCTTCCAACAGAATATGCTCACAACACCAGCATAGGTATTTGTTCCCTTCACTACTGCTGTGCAGTGATTTCCTTGGAGCTTTTCTCAAACTCTAACCCAAGACTTTTCCTCAAAGAAATTACAAACTCAAATCTTCTCTATTATTTCCAAATTATCTTCTCATTTTTCTTAAGTTCATTCTTCCATCTACCAGAATTTCCTCCACAAATGAAACCAACTCAGATATCTCCATAAATAAAACTGACACTCATCTTAATAAACTCTTGTGCTCACTGAATCATGGTTCTGTTCCGCTCACTGCCATGTTGAGTGTACCAACCTCTCTTGACAAGAATAACCATTCATACCTAGCTAAAGGGAAACTTCATGTTAAATCTTTTGTCCTATTTTTGTCAAGTGAAAAGGCCATACTTGTTGGGTCAGTTCATTTGAAGATGCCTTTGAAACAGTTAAAGTACCATTCAGTATATCTATACCATGAACCTAGACCAACTTAGACTTTTTTTTTTTTTCCCAGAACTTCATTTCTGAAAAAATTACATGGAAAGGAAATAACAAAAAGCTTGATAATACCCACATTTCCTTCCTTACCCATTGCACTACATGGGCACAATTTCTGAAGGAAGAATCCCAACAAGCACAGTCCTTATTTGCGACAATCAAAATGTCTAAAAGAGACGTATGTAATTGTTTTGCAAAAGAATTCCTAACAGAGCTCACATGATAACCTTTGTAGAGCAAAGAGCTGGGTTCCTGGGAACTTACCCTATTACAGCAAATGCTGGTAGTTCTTGCAGATCAAAGGGGAAATCCATGCGAAAATTTGTTCTGAACAAGGCTGTGATCGTAACTGTGAGAGAAGAAAGAGGTAAAGGAAGAAAGGGAGTAATGAAGTGAGAAGTTACATGCCATGAAAGCTTGGCACAGGGACAGAGGAACTAGTTTATACATGCTCCTGTGTGGTTTTGTGACATTATATACAATATTACAGATTGGCAAACTGCTCTGATTTTAGCAGTGCCTATTTTTCAGCACTTGCAGCTCTAGCACTCCAGGTGGCATAGGTTTGTTTTTAGAGAATGTATACCTAATTTTTAGCTACAATCACAGATTTTTAAAGGGTTTTATTTTCTTCTACCATCCATTCTCTAGAAAGAAAAACGCTTCCCACTATACTCACTGACTCTGAACACCCTTTTGCTAAGGCAGGCTGTGCTTACATATCTGGAGAAGCTGTGTCATGCACAGTTGTGATTGCCTTCTAGAAACAAAACTCAGATCCTCTCTGAACTTAGATCTGCAAAACTTTCGACTGGTACCAAAAGAGTGAAAGTCCTAGAAATCAGAGATGCAAAAGATCAGCTAGGCCCTATCTTCTTCAGCTCACCTCTCCAGGTAGTGTTGCACTGCTAAAATGACTCAGATGTTGAAACCTGTTCTGCTTTTACCTGGATGTACCTAACTGTGTGTAAAAAGTAAACGTATGCCAACAGGTGAAGTACGAATTAGCAATCTAGTGCAGAGTGGAAATACAGCTGAATGAGGATGGATATAAATTCCAGCTTGCCCTGGATGAAGGAATTATTTGCACTATGAGGAAAGAAAAGAAGCAGTAAAGATCTGGTATTATATGATAATTACAGGAGCCATTAATTACTTTTTAATCGATCAGCCAGGACGGGGTGTAGAACAATAATTTAGCCAGATGTCTGTGGGTCACATTACCTAAGATAGCTAAGCCACATGCTACTATCCAAAATGGGAAGATCTTACTCCCTGCCTCTTCATCCCATTCCATCCCTCGCAGCTGCACTGCTTTTCCCTCCCATCAGGCCCACTCCGACCTGTGTCAAAGCCTTCACTTAGTTCTCTCACCTCATTAAAACCTACCAGAAAACCTATCTGCACTTCTCCTGGATTAGTCCTCTGCCAGGGAAGTGAGTTTAATGGAGGGGTCCAACAAAGAAAGAGATGGTACAAGTGACACATAGAAGAACAGTCAGAGACAGAAGATGGTCAAAAGAAGGATGTCCTCTTTTTTTTGTTAGAGCAGCCCAAGCTCAGCTTAGCTTTAGGAAACAGTCCAAGCCACTAAATGACAGTGACACCAGATGTATAGTGGGCTCACTTTCAAAGAGTTTTGCTGCAGAGCAGCATAGATGATCAGAGCAAAGGGAAACAGTCGCAGAACTTAGTCTGAGTCTTTCTAGGTTCAAATCTCTACTTCCACAAGACAGAAAGAGTTCTACAGAAAGATTCATCCCACCTATCTTCATCATCTTTCCTGAGTGACAAAGCCATCCTGAAACTGAATAGCTAAGCCTTTTTTTCTCCACTGGCTACAAACTTTACAAGTTTATAGTATCTGTCCCACTCTTACAAGGTGAAAGCTAAAAGAAGTAAAAGGAAATGAGAAAGTATAGTTAATGGGAAAGTCTGCTTTAAAAAGCTTTGAACTTTAACACTGCACCATGTGTAGAAGCAATCAGAAGGAGCAGAAGGAGGTGTAAAACATTATGGCAAATAACATGAAGGCTCTGGACATGGTAAAACAGAAATCCTGCAAATTGCAGAGTTCCAGTCTTACATTATTAGCAAACAGGGGCCCAAGTTGCAGCAGCCAGTCACAGTGGGGTAGATGTTATTTGGAAAGTACCGATAATGATGTAAAGCCATCAGTATCCAGAAGCCAGCAAGGTTTTGTGGGTCTAAGAAAGAAAAGAATTTTGGTGAGATCCTATACAACTTCTTTGCATCTGTCTACTCTGATGTCATTGCTTCCCTACCTGCTACATACTGGTAGCAATGATGCAGCCTGGAGGTAAAAAACGACAGTAAAAGAGGTGTTAAACAAGCTGTGGACTTAAAAGGCATCAAGATCTGAGGCAAATTAAGAATGAGCCATTTAAAAAATTAATTTACCTTCTCTAATGAGCATCAGGGCTTCCAGGGACTGGAGGGGGACCAATGGGTAGCATAGGTGTTTAAAAAGGTTGTGGAGCAATGTGGTGAAGTGCAAAGAGAGATGTGCAGTAGCACCTGGCGAACTGGTAAAATACATGTAGGTTAAAGAAAGTACAACTCTGGAAGTACCTATTTTGAACTTCAAAGCCAAGGAGGAAACCCAGAAAGATCATTCAAATGAATAAAAACTTCGTGATATGGAGGATTTTTAACAAAACAGTAAAACCAGATTAAAGGTAATGGTATTTATTTAGATTATTAAGAGGTTCCACATGAAGCTGTGGAGCCTTGTGCAGAAGTCCACTGATCAAACAACAAAAGGGAAAATATTACCATGGATCAGAAGCCAGTGTAGAGAGAGAAAAAAAGTGAGTTTATCATGTCATACATGTAATGATACATGTCATAGTACACATGTTGCAGGAGTTGCTAATTGTTGTCTTGGACCTCTGTGGTATTGAATTATTTCTTCAGAGGTCAATATTGAGGCTGCTTCTGTTTAACATCTGCATCAAGATCCTAGATGATAGGATGAAACTCAGTCATCAGTGACCATATTCAGCTGGGGAGGGAGAGAAGGGGTGGTTTGTCACCTTGAGGGCTTCACTGAGTGGCTTCTACAAACTGGAGAAATTGACCAGTATGAACATAATAAATTCAACAAAGACAAATATTTAGTCCTGCCCCTGGAATGGCAGGTATGTCAGTACAGCCTGGGGGCCTTTTGAACAGGAAAAGCTCTGCTCTTATGCCAGTGGGTCCTAGTGGAAACGATGCTTAATATGTGCCCTTGCAGCAACAAAAGCTAAACATATACTGAGCCACATTAGCAAAGGCACAATCAGCTGGTTGGGAGTGGTGGTTATTTCCTTCTATATAGCACTAGAAGAAGACACATCTAGAAAACCCAGTACAAATGAAATCTCAAAAAAACGGAGACAGTCCAATGGCGAACCCTAGGATGGTCCAGGGCATGAACAAAGGCAGATGCTGCAGGAACCAGGTCTACTCAGCCTGCTAATGAGACGGCCTAAGGGGCTTGTAACAGCAGTCTCCCCTATCTCAGGAAGAAGTTGTAAACACACAATGAAAGAAAAAGAGGAAATGGGCACAACTTCCAGCAAAGGAATTTTGTCTACATATAGTGAGCAAATGCTTCTTTTTGGGAAGGTGGTTCAGCTCTGGAACAGATGCCCAGAGAATTTGGAGCAGAGAGCTCCAGGGTCTCTTCCAAATGAAATCTTCCTATGGTTCTATGATTGAGTATTTTCTGTGGAAGACAGCAAAATCTGCACATGATACTTACGCAGTTTACCTTGGCTGGAAGCAGAAAGGACTGCATAAGAAAGGCAATATTTCGTGTTGATGAATTCTTACTTTGCAGGGGGGAAAGATTATTGATACAGCATCACAGAATCAGAGAATGTTAGGGATTGGAAGGGACCTCAAAGATCATCTAGTCCCATCCCCCTGCCAGAGCAGGAACACCTAGATGAGGCTACACAGGAATGTGTCCAGGCAGGTTCTGAATGTCTTCAGAGTAGGAGACTCCACAACCTCCCTGGGCAGCCTGTTCCAGTGCTCTGTCACCCTCACTGAGAAGAAGTTTCTTCTCAAATTTAAGTGGAACCTCTTGTGTTCCAGTTTGAACCCACTACCTCTTGTCCTACTGTCGGATGTCACTGAGAAGAGCCTGGCTCCATCCTTGTGACACTCACCCTTTACATATCTGTAAACGTTAATAAGGTCACCTCTCAGCCTCCTCTTCTCCAAGGTAAAGAGACCCAGCTCCCTCAGCCTTTCCTCGTAAGTGAGATGCTCCACTCCCTTAATCATCTTTGTTGCCCTGTGCTGGACTCTCTCCAGCAGTTCCTTGTCCTTCTTGAACTGAGGGGCCCAGAACTGGACACAATATTCCAGATGCGGTCTCACCAGGGCAGAGTAGAGGGGAAGGAGAACCTCTCTTGACCTGCTAGCCACCTCACTTCTAATACACCCCAGGATGCCATTGGCCTTCCTGGCCACAAGGGCACAGTGCTGGCTCATGGTCATCCTTCTGTCCACCAGGACCCCCAGGTCCCTTTCCCCTACACTGCTCTCTAATAGGTCATTCCCCAGCTTATACTGGGACCTGGGGTTGTTCCTGCCCAGATGCAAGACTCTACACTTTCCCTTGTTATATTCCATTAAATTTTTCCCCGCCCAACTCTCCAGCCTGTCCAGGTCACGCTGGATGGCAGCACAGCCTCCTCGCGTGTCAGCCACTCCTCCCAGCTTGGTGTCATCGGCAAACTTGCTGATAGTACACTCTATTCCCTCGTCCAAATCATTGATGAATATATTGAATAATACAAGCCCCAGTACTGACCCCTGAGGCACTCCGCTAGATATAGGCCTCATACTTTAGAAAGGAATATAATTTAACAATAGTATTTCAAGAAAGAGATCTCAGTCAGTGTAGACAGCTCTAAGAAAATGGTCTTTTTACATTTTTCCTAACTGCAGCTGTTGGAAATGTGCAAAATCTACATAAAAATTGCATCATAATGCACAGTATTGCATTGTAATGTTGTAATGCCTTCCAACAGATCCATACAATAGACACACCTGCTTGGAACTCTGATCATTTTATCTCAAAAATATTCTGGAAGAAGATGGCAAATTCTTGCCTAAGCAGAAAAGTTAGTTCACATATTATGTATTAGTTTGCAAAAGTTTACACATTGCATAGGAACATTACATGTAGATGAGCATAATGCACATGAAGGGAAGCAGTTTTTTCCATTTTCAAGTACAGTAACCTGCCTCATACAAAGGCTTTCTTACTGGGTGACAAGAGTAGCCATACAAAGGCTTTCTTACGGGGTGACAAGAGTAGCTATACATGAAACTAGCGCAAAGACACCTGCTTATCTAATGAGTGTGTCACTTTTGGGAATCGACAAGCCGTTAGAGAGACATCAGAGAGGGTGCCTAAAAAAACCCTTGCAAGAACAAAGACTGAAAAGACCAGGCTTGTAACCTTCAGAAGCAAATGAGCAAGAAAAGACACAAAAAATAAGAACAGTCATGATAAAAAAATAATAAAATAATTAATGACTTAGCTAGACAAAAGTTTCTAGTTCTTTAATACAAGGACAAGAAGACTGGCAACACGGACAAAGAAAACTCACAAATATGAAAAGGAACACATTTACATAAACAGTTGGTCCATGGAACTTTTTAACCCAGACAGTTAATGAAGCAGAATGTAAGGACCCATTAATGTGGGTATTAAAGCTGTCTGGATGATTTTGAAGAAGGGACAGTAATTAAGATGTTCAGGTTTAAGCTAATTTCTAACTATCTGGGAGATCAGCAGGGGAGCTAAAGTAGATAAAGTGAAGGATAGATTATCTCCTGTCGTCTGTCTTTGATTTTCTTATAGTCTTTTGTAGAAAGAACAGAAATATGTGGTTTTTTGTGACAGATCTGGTAATTGAATACCTCTCAATATGAGGTAGTGTTTCACAAACAAAGATGTAGTCACGTTTTACATTCAAGCAGAAAGTGTAGTCACTTTCTATATTCAAGAGAATGTTCAGGCCAAGCACAAAAAAAACATCCCACCCCGTGAAATCAAGAGAGACACAAGTTATAGCAGTTTTAAGTAAGGGAACTATCCGCATGGAGCTCAGATCAATAAAATAGATATAACTGTAAGAATAAAATATAAAGACATTAGAAGTAAGAAGTTTACAAAGAAATGGCAGCCTTCTGCATCAGCTAGAACTCCATTCCCACAGTATCTGAAATGCTCTCCTGAACAAGCTCATCCTGTGCTATTTCTGCCTGAACAAATGTTGCACTCATGATTTTTGGTTACTTGGGAGAGTTATTTTTTCAGGACCTTCAGTCAGATCCTACTAAACCTGTAGCCTCCTATTCATTTTATCATCTCAGTTTACTAGACTGTTTGGTTTTCATGCTTCTAGTCAAGAGATTACCAAAGCAGACCATCGCATTTCCAGCAGATCACAGCTACATACACTGCAGTATGTATTACATCCTCTGTGATTGGATGCAGCCTTGATATTATGCTGAGTAGAGGCAAAAATCCTATCTCAGAGGCACCCTTACTTGCCTTGACTTGTATTCAGTCATTTTTCAGCCATATTCCCATGACACCTAGGAGTAGGTTGGGTTATACAATTGATGATGTAAGATACTTCCCTTTCTCTTTCTTTCTGTACTGCTGGAAGTCACATGTCACGGCAGAAGTTTCAAACATCATACAAAGTTGTGGTTTTGCAGAAGATGGAAAATAATAAACTAATAGAGCAATTTTTGTACAAAGAGAGTAGGAATGGCTCTTAGCTTACCTGCATCCTTGTTCCAAACAGCAAGAACCCTGAAAATGAAGGCACTAAAGGTAGCTGCAAAGAAACCTCTCCAATAATTGCGCACAGCAAAGTAAGTGGAAGTGACCTCAATGCTGAAAAGGACCCCTAGAAAGAGTCAGAGGAGTAAAGTGAAAAACAGAGTAATATTAGACGCATGAGAAAAGCTTCTAAATAGTGTTCTAGAGCAGCAATCTCCACACTTCTTTGATCACACACCTCTACCAATAAAAGATTTTTGAGTACATACCCCCCAATATATGCATATTTATTTTTTTAAAATATGCATGCACTACTGTACTAATATATTATGTACAATATAAAACATACACAAAAATTAGAAATTTTAAAAGGATGAAATACACAATATAAATAAATATTAATTGAACAAGATTTTTCTTTTGTTCTCGCTAAAATATTCATATCCTTTATTTTTCAAAATCTTGGCATAACACTTTGTGATACAGTGATTCAAAGTTCTGGTCCTATGGTGAATTTATTTTGATACTTGGTCTCAATGGCTGTTGTAGCCAAAAAAGATATCTCACAAAGATACACAGATCCAAATGCAAGAAATGCACCGTTGGCTGTGCTGACTAAATCATGATACTATTTTGTCAATTGCATCCACCACTTATACAAAGATCTTTGTTGAAATTTGGATAGTAAATTTCCATCTTCCCTGATGTCAATCAGTTGTTCTTGCAAACTAATCACAAAGTTTTGAATTTTTATATATTTAACAAATGAGTTCATAACCCACTGAAACTCTTAATCTGGAAGATTTTTAAACAGATTAGAAATTTCTGTTTCTGAGTTTTCTAAGTATACACATATGAGAGTTTCTGTAAGTGACACACATTGTATTTGGTAACAAATTCGCAAAGTCTCCACAAGTTTCTTTTGAAAAGCATTTCCTTTCTCACCCACTGTTAGAACATTTCTTCCACTTTTTTTTTCTACAGTAACTGCTAGGTAGCATGCTACTGACAGACGCTCATCCTCACAGAAAAAATCAGCAAATTCAGAACACTTGTCTTTTTGTAAAAGAAAAATGCGTAACTGGTCTTTAAATTCAACAACTCTTTTAAAAGCCCATTGCCATGAGATAACCAGTTAATAACTGTATGGTACAAAGGATTTTTATGGTCACTTTCCATGTCATTATGAAGTATTGTAAAGATTCTACCATTTCAAAGTCTTGTTTTTATGAAATTAATCAAATTAATGAGGTCCTGTAGCACTTCATGTGTTTCTGGCTCCCATTCTTTGCTGCAATATCTTGCCTACAAACAACACAGTGAATGCATTCCAGGTGTAGTGCTACCTATCTAACCTTACCAAGCAATCCTTTTCTTACTCAAAGCAGCTGCTCCAGCCATCATTACATTTGCACAGCTTTTCCATAAAATGTTTTTATTAAAGAAGTAATTTACTGTTGAGAATACAGCTTCTCTGGTAGATCTTTCCTTTTGTGGCTCACAGAAGGTAGTTCTTCATGCATTTTACTATCAAAACAGAATCTAGCAAATATGATAAACTGTCACGTTAGAAACAGCAGTACTTTCATCCAGCTGCATAGCAAGCCTCTCAAACTGCGTAATTCGTACTGATACTTGTTCCTAGAATCTTCAGCAATGCTTTCTATGCATCTTCCAACAGTATTTGCTGATGAAGGAATGCATGTTAGTTTGTTGGATATTGCTCTCTGCGTACGTGTTTTCCCAGCAGTATGTGGCTTCTTGTTTTCTACTATGAAGTGAGAAACCTCAAAGGAGGCTCCTAAACATTTATCATTAAGTTCAGTAGAATTTTGGATTGAGTATAACATAGTTTGGAACATCACTGAAAAAATTGTAGAGGTTTGTCTTCATGTTCTGGATTTTTAAACATCTTGCTAATTTGCATGGCTTCATACCATCATTATCTAATTTCTCAAAGCACAATATATACTTAAGGTAAAGTTCGTCATTAACAATAGCGGATGTAAATCCATATTTAAAATAGCCTCTGATAATTTTTTTTGGCCAACTTCTTGTCAGACCTATTAGCTGGTCATTGTTTGTACCTCATATTGAGGCTGATTAATAGCCTGTAGTAGGAGAAGTGTCAGCTCTGCCATTTTCTTGTCTTTCATCTGTGCTTGCATTTATTAGTATTATCTCTAATCTGCAGTCTCTTTTCAGGAATCTTTTTAATCCACTTGTCCTTTTTGTGAGGCTTAGTTTAGTTAACATTAGATAATATAATCCATAAATCCACTTAAGACAGCACACATGGATTACAATACATTGTGATATGCTGAAAGTGAGCAAATGAGTCAACCCTCTGCATTGTGAACAATTGTATAACCAGGACACCTCATGTGACAAGTGGCCAACCAACATAAGGACTGAGTAAGGGCATCACTGCCAATATGTATACTGAATATTAGTAAATCTTTTTTTGTTTTAATTTTAAAAAAATCCAATATTTCATTCTCGCAGCCCAATAGATCATCTTGCACACTCCCTGGGGTATGCACACCCTGGTTTGGAGACCACCGTTCTAGAAAGTCTTCCCCTCCTGCCTCTAGAAGGCTGACAACATGTGGAAAAAAGATTGTGTCAGAGATGCTGGGGAGGTTGGTAACACTAAAGGTAAGCTTATTTGTTCAAAGTAGGTGAGAGATCAAAAATACAGCACAGGAAAGGAGAATTGGAGAAGAGGACTAGGCAGGAGAGGATTTAGGTACCTGAGAAAAAGGAAACAGAACAGCCACTTGCCTCCAAGTGGTGTCCCAAAGCAGCAGCCGACCCCCACAGCGCAACCCACAGTCAGGACATCCGTATAATAATATGGCTGCTACTGGTGAAAGAGACAGAGACAGACAAACAGAGGAAAGAAGGAAAGAAAGCAGAGAGTAAGTAACAGAATTGGCAGGCAGGGCCACATGCTGTCACCCAGTTTTATCACTAATCTCAGAGTTATAGCTATATTTATCTTACTTCTCTCTTCTGGATGGTTTCAAAATATTCAGAAGCCAAGACCTGGCACAAGACAGGCATATACCTGGAATCACATCTCCAAGGCATGTGGAGAAGGCAGCATTTCATATTTCATTGAAACATGCACACTTCTATCACTGTAAAAGAAAAAATCCTCCAGAGGGTGGAGAGTACATAAGCCTGGTTTACTTCATCTCGTCTACTTTGGCAGGGAATTTCAGGATGCACATGTACCAGTGAGTGCCTCAAAAAAAACACCTGTAAGCCTGTGTGCACAAGGCACATGCATGTCCAGATCCAAGTGCGGACAGGTGCTGAAGGTCCTGTCACTCCAGGTAGGTGAGTGGATAACAGATCACCTAGTAAAGCATTGTGCTGTCCTGGTGAAAACAATTATTATAATAAAGGGAAATTGAAGGTAGAGTCTCTCCCGAGACAGTTTTGGAAGACATAGAGCTGTTGAAAGGGAGAAAATGCTCTTCCACTCTTTCTCGAAGATTTGGTCTTGAAGTGCCTGAGAATGGTGAAAGGTGAGATTGATTTGATTTGATTTATTTTATTTTACTTTATTTTTATTTATCTAAATCCTAGGTAGTGTATAACACATCAGTGGTAAAAGCCAGTGTATTTGGTCCTTTCTATTATACTAACACATGTTCCCTAAGTAGCCTGTTAGATCTTCTATGAGAGTTTTGAGAAAGGGTGGCCCTGTATTATGGTGGGAATCCGAGCAGCCAGGCTGAATTCTAAAGCCAAAATGTAATGAATTCCTGTTTACCTGAGCAGGTGTTTGATAGAGCTTCCATCAAAAGGTGTCTTAATGCTGTCTCTGCACTACCCAACGGACCCAGAACAATGTGTCCTTATCCACAGCTTTGTCCTAGCTAACTTCTGGGCCCTATCAGTACCTCTATAGCCTTAAGACCTAATCATGTCCAGAACAGGGATGGGGTTCAGTTCAAAGCATCTAGAATAGTGGGAGGGTTGTGTTATAGCCCATCAGCATGGTGACTGACAGCTTGAAACTGAGTACATGCTGCATAGCCTGCAGTATGGCAAGAGGCAATTAGAGTTGTTTGAAGGTGCAAAGCCTGATGGGATGATGTTGAAGAGCAGTATGAGATAGAGAGACCTATAGCAACCCCTGAGAAAAGCCTGTGTCATATGGTATCTCCTAGGATTCACCACTGAGTCAGAGTGCTGATGCTGTGTAGCAGCATAGGAGTAGCCAGATAGATCAAAACAAACAGAAGAACAACAGTACCAGAGTGCACTCAGAAAAAGTAGGCTGAGCACCTTTTGCTTGTCAAAGGCTAAACTGGCTTCTCAAATCCATTTTGAAGGCTTCTTATTAATACACAGGGTGGTGTTCACCAGCAACAACACCAGGAAGTTATACACCATGGCCAATATGATGCGAGGTCACAAACTAAATCCTGGTCTGAGGTCAGCTGAAGATTACGTGACTCCCAGGTGATGGAAAGCACATTCAGCAATTTGGTGTGAATCCATAACTCAAGTAGGGCTACAAAAGCTATTATAACTTTCAGTTTGTTCCCATACTACAGTGTTATCACAGAATCACAGCAAGTTTTAGTCTGGAAGGTACCTCTGAATGCTTCTTTTTTAACTCTCTGCTCAGAGCTGGGCTAACTTCAAGGCTAGATCAGGGTGCTCAGAATCAGGGTGCTAGCTGAGCTCTGAGCACCTCCAAGGGTGGAAATTCCTCGGTGTCTTTTGACACCTGTGCCTACCCCAAACCACCTCTGAGGCAAAGGGAGAGCTTTTTTCTATTTTTTCTATTTCCCTCGTTGCAAGTTGTGCCTGTTGTCTCTTGTCCTTTCACTGTTCTCTGGTAAGAGTGCATCTGGTTTGCCTCTCTAACATCTCCTTTACCTACAGAAGACAGCAATTAGACCAGTACCCCTTTAGTGTTCTCTTTAACTTTGCCTAGTGAACTATGTATAATGTGTCCTGCAGTCTCTAAGACTATATTAATTCCAGGTACAGAGAAAGAAACAAGAATTGTGGACTGTGTCATGGGAGGTTTTTCGGTGGTTTGGTGTTTTTTTTGGTCTGTTTGGTCAGGTTTTGTTTGTTTATTTGTTTTTTGGTTGGTTTTGTTTGTTTGTTTTTGTTTTAACCATTACGAGAAATACCATTCTCCTGCATATTACCTGTTTCACCTGACTGTGGTCTAATCCTTCATTCTGAAACTGCTTTCTCTCAAGGTTTCTGGCAGACTTGTAAGTTTTGCCTTGAAACTTTAGGCTTCAGCTCAGGCTGCCTCCAACTTCCTATATTGCCCACACATACATAGCTCTCAGCCTCTCTCTTGCTAAGCCTGATTTTCTTCCTGGCACATTTTTTCTCAAGTTACCAACTGAAGAACTTCTAATCTGTAGGTGACAAACTATGTTCCTTCCTTTTGTTTAACAGCAAACCAGAGTAAAGATCATAATTGTTGATGCAAGACCGTGTTGCATTTGTCAGCTAACTCATCCATTTGAAGACTAACTGGAAATTAGTGCATGAAAGAAATAAAGCAAACTTAGAAAAAACATCTAATTTCAAAAACTCCTTATACTTCTAGGCACAACAACCACAGAGAGAGGTTCAGGGCAGTGCATGAGCAGAAAGTGAAAAGAAGGCACAACAAAGAATGGATAACATTTTAAGACAAATTACTTATGAATATATTGCCACTGTTTTAGGAAGAATTTACTGTGTGCCCTTTGTATATGTGCTGCTTAAGGAAATTCTATGAATCAGACTGGTACAAATGCGGGGGGGAGGCGGCGATAAACTTCCATGTTTCTCCTCACACTGGGATCATAGAAAAGTTGGAAGAGACTACTGCAAGTGTCTCCAACTCCCTGCTCAGACTTGTGCCAATTCCAAGGCTAGATCAGGTTCTTGTCCAGGTGAGTCCTGAATGTCTCCAAGGGTAGAGATTCCCTGGTCCCTCTGGACCTCTGTGCCAGTCCTGAACCACCCTTGGGAAAGCTGAACATATTTTCCTTACACAAAGTGAGAATTGCTGTTGTTGCAAGTTGTGCCCATTGCGTCTTGCACTGGTGTTACTCTGAAGAGAGCCCGGATCAATCTTCACTAAAATCCCCCTTTAGGTTGATGACATCGGTTAGACCATCCCCCTTTAGTCTTTTCTCCTTTAGGCTGGGCAAACTCAGCTGCCTCAGCTTCTCCTCATATGCCATTATTCTAACCTGCCAACTACCTTACTGGACCTTCTAATCTCTCTTGTATGGGGAGCCCAAAACTTCACAAACTGATATTTCCATTCTCCACTCCACTGATGAAGTATTTATATAGTAGTTTCCTGTCCACATTATTACTTCCTGTCATATTTGCCATCATCTCCTGCCCTTAGATGTTGCTACTTCTTACATGAAGTTTTTTTTTTTTTTTAACTTCTGTTCTCTATTTGATCCTTATTGATTTTCTGGACAGCCGTTGGTGCTCTCCAGGTTGAACAATGTCTGTGGCGAGCAGCGCCTGAACATGCCGCACCATAAGAAATCAACACATTAATAGGTGTAATTTTTCCTATAACATTTCCTTTCTCTGCCACTAGCTACATGTGCAAAGAAAGAAATCATGCTGCTAAGAGGGGAGAGGTACCTGTGGAGAACCTTTTCTGAGAGCAGAAAATCTCACAGCAAGAGGCCAAATGAGTTCTACATTAAATGTCATGTATAGGAAGACACTTGCCTCCAAGAGGAGCCCCGAAGCAACATCCAACTCCAACTGCGCAAGCTGCCATCAGGAGGTCGAACTGCCTATGCACATTCTGGAACAGAGTGCAGCCAGAGAAGGGCATGCTGGGGTTAGAGGGAGCAAAGCCAGGGGGTTAGGATCCAGAACAATGAAACAAAGCAACAGCCAGCCGCAGAGTCAACCACTGCTATTACAAATAGCAGGCTTTACACACTTTAATGCAGTCTTTAGTACTGTCATCTGGTCTTCAGCAGTGACATCTGGTCCTTATGCACTGACAGGATCTACTCAAGTAGAACAGTGCCTCCCATTGCTGTATTACAGAGCCAGTTTCTACTAAGAGCCTGTATGTAAAGCAGTTTCTACATTTAGCTACATATGCAGTTAATAGATTTCTTTATACAACTAGTCAATACAGTGATCAGCCTGCAGAGGCTGTTCTGCGACAGCAAAAGCCTAGAGACAGTGTCAATGTCTATAATTAGCAATGCTGTATGAATTTGGCCTAAAGACAAATAGATTTCCATCTGCAGCTACTTTTTTATACAATGATCACAGTGCACAGATATCAGCATCATGAGATTGAAAACTTGTCAAATGCATAATTCTAACCAGCCTCTATGTAATTGGTAGGGTCCTGCACAGTTTTTTGTCTATATATTTGGCTTCCCACTACTGTTTTCTTTGGCTTGTATTTTACTGCTCTATAGCAGTACAGTGAACTTCAATCCGTATGTTTCCTCTGTGTATTGTGGCCTACCAATACTATCTTATGTGTCTTAGGAGTTCAACCTGTGGAAGAGTTGCATGCAGAGACATGTTACTTACCTCATACACACCACAGAAGATCGACATGAACTTGCTGAGTACCGCAGCACAGATACTGGCAATATGCACAAAAGGACCCTGCAAGAGAAGAGGAGGAGGAAATCAGTGAGGGTTACCCTCTGGTTACTGACAACAATTTAGCCATTGAAGATCTCATAATTTCTCTTTGGCCATCTTAGCCAGTCCTCCAATTTTCCTTTTTTTTTTTTTTTGTTTTTTTTTTCCTTGTCAAAGACTATTTGACTTGAGTTATTTGATATTTTCTGTATCAAGCTCTTCAAGGTGGAAGAAAAATGGCCAATGGTAGACAAGTGTTGCTGGAAAAAGCAGAGCTTTGAGAAGAGGAATAGTGGCAAAAGAAATAAAACACTTACAGACCCTTATTCTACAGACCACTCCTCCTACCTCACAGACCCTGGCCATAACTGCACATGAAAACAGCAATATTTACCTCTTTCCCCACAGGCATGCCGCTTCCAAGCCCAGCTGTGAGGCCAACAACTTTGGCCACAAAAGCTTTGAGAGTGAGATATTCCTTGAGGACCACTCCCCTCATAATGGTCTTGAGCTCTGGGATCCCAGACCCTGAAAACAACAGCAGAGCAGGGGGTGAACAAAACCTGCAGGCAAATGAAAGAAGAAAAAAGAGACAGACAGAAACAGATCTTGCCATGCCTTCTGCCCTCACCAACAGCCTGTGGAGACACGAGGTGGCAGAAAATGGCCGCAAACAGAATAAGAACAAGTGGGTATGTGACCCATGCCAGATACTGCAGAGGAACATTTGGGTGCAGCTCTCTGTACATCCACTTGTAGGCTGTAGGCAGACAAAGAAAGAAGTTGTCAGTAACCATAGCTGCTCCAAACAGGTTGGTAGACATCAAACACACACACTTGCTAAACCTGCCCATTCTAAATCTCCCTGAGAAATGCTATCCTATAGTCCCCATTTTCTAGGACAAGCCTTGTTACACTTTGAGTACGAGTTCCCAAATAAAACAGGCATTCTGTGGGAATGGATAGGAGTGGCTCTCTGTTCTTAGACACTACTAATACCTCTGCCCAAATGTGGCATATGAAGAGACATGTTACATGCAGTTGTGAGGATGAATCACTGTACAGGATCTTTTCATTGGCAGCCTGAGGGCCAGAGTAGGCCACTAAAATGATCAGAGGATGGAACACCTTTCCTATGAGGACAGGCTGAGAGATTTGGGGTTGCTCAGCCTGCAGAAGAGAAGGCTCCAGGGAGATCTTTTTGCAGCCTTTTTAAAGGGGGCCTACAAGAAAGGTGGGGATGGACTTTTTAGTAGGGCCTGTTGTGATAGGGCAAAAGCTAATGGTTTTAAACTAAAGGAGGGGAGATTCAGGCTACATATGAGGAAGAAATTTTTTACACTAAGGGTGGTGAAACACTGACCCAGGTTGCCCAGAGAGGTGGTAGATGCCCTGTCCCTGGAGACATTCCAGGTCAGGCTGGACGGGGCTCTGAGCAACCTGAAGACGTCCCTGCTCATTGCAGGCGGATTGGACTAGATGACCCTTGAAGGTCCCTTCCAACCCAAACTATTCTATGACAAAAAGACTGGGCCACCAATAGCCCTCTTCTCCATTTCGGTCACATGAAAAATTGTTCCTTTGTAACACCTTGCTTAAAAACTCTGATTATGATTTGCCTTTTAGAGCAGCAGCATCCAGGAAGATGTGCCAACTGTTAAGACATCAGTGGTACCATTGCTCAGCCAGGTACAACAGCACAGGAGCTGCTGAGAATCCAAACTGAACTGCAGCTCCTGTGCAGTTCATCTTCTTTGCCTGAGCTGGCTCCCGACACAGCATGAGGCTTACCTGCCGGGAAGATATAGGACAGGGGCTCTCTGAGACTGGCAGGCTGGATCAGATGCCCGGTAGATGGGGAAGCTCTAGAGGGAGGAACACTGGGCTGAAAGGGTATTGGGAGGAACTCAGGAACTGCAGTGTCTGGTGGACATCAGCAGCCAAGAGCACTAAGAGGAAAGGATTGGTGTGTGTGTACAGACC
This sequence comes from Patagioenas fasciata, assembly GCF_037038585.1. Taxonomy (NCBI): domain Eukaryota; kingdom Metazoa; phylum Chordata; class Aves; order Columbiformes; family Columbidae; genus Patagioenas; species Patagioenas fasciata. Next base: position 129,088,714 of record NC_092520.1, read on the forward strand.
AAGACTGGGACACTGAGGGCCAGGACAAAGGAACTGTGCAGTTAACGGGATGTGGGCCATGTTGTGTGTGTGAGTGTGCACTGAGATGAATGGCAAGGTGACTGAAAGATCTTGTAGTTATTACAGCTGACAAAGAGGAGAGGGACCACAGGAAAAATGCAGGGAAGAGATTTAAGACACTAATTAGGAGATCTTCGTGAAAAGAGCCAAAGGAGAGAGCACTATGTGGCCAGCTAGCAGGAAACTGCAGGGCATTGAATAAATAAAAATTGGAAAGAACAATAATGAGGTAAAAAGCAGAAATAGTGTCAGGAAGGCATCTTAGAGCCCTTTTCCCTGCCCATTCCCATGTGCTTAATATTCCTGCGGGGGTTGGGAAACAGTATAGCAGGAAGGACCACAGTACCACTTCCCTGTGCCCTACCTATTCAAGGGAGCAGGACGGAAAATAACAAATTAACAGTTTGTCTTTGACTTATCATACACATATACTTCATTTCTGCCCACTACTTCCAAACTTGTCCCTGCCACCCTTTTAAAGAATTTCTCCCTAGTTAACCTTTTCTCTACCATGTTGCAAGTGCCTCAAACTTTGTAGGCAGTGAGGGGTGAGGATGAGACATTGATCCTTAAGGAGGAGGAACATCGGTCACCAGGCTTTGTAAAACAGTCATATAATTTATGGTGTGCTTTTGCAACACCTGAAGGAGACCCACCCTGCAGGCTCTTCGCACTGGCATAATCCATTCCCCAGCTCACCAACGCCATGACCAGACCCAACAGAACCAAGAAAATCCAGTCTTCTCCAAGCTTCTTGGTAACATATTTCTGGATGTGTCTAGCACAGTCTGTGGAGGGAAGAGTGAACCAGAAAAACTGAGAGAACATAGATGAAGCCTTTGCCTGCCTCTCCTCTCCTATGCTGAGAACTGACTACAATAAGAATTTATTTGGAAGCATCATGGTCTTCATGTTGCAGGACTGGTACTCAAACACATCTTGTGCACTAGCAGCAAAAATCTGACCCAAGAAAGTCCTTTTCCTCCTGTTACAGAGATCTGTTGTAGAAAAAAATACTAACTTGGGACTGGTCTTTTTTTACCAAACAGATCTTGGATGAAAACTCACATAAAGAAGCCTTTTCAACCTGCTGTGGTTCCTTTTCCTTCTTCCTTTCCTCCCTCCCTCCCTTCCTTCCTTCCTTCCTTCCTTCCTTCCTTCCTTCCTTCCTTCCTTCCAATCACAATTCTTTTGTCTTTTTCCTTGTTTAAATTCCATCTCTCTAGCTGGCCTATCCAATATCTAGTCCCAGGATGAAAGATAAATTGTCCCTACCTTGACATTTGGAATAGTGCTCCTCTTTGATCTCTACTTGACTCTCACGTTTCAGGGATCTTTCATTATTCTGGTGGGCCTGCTTCTCATTCAGTAGTTTTGCTGCTTCTTTCTGTGCTGTTATCTGTTCTGTGTATTGGCCATAAAGCTAGAGGAACAGAAAGAAAGAGAGATCAAAAGGAAAAGGTAAGGTAAATGCTACTTCCCAAATAACATTAAAGATGAAAGAACCAAGAGGGCCAACCATGTCCTGGGGTGCATCAAGCACAGCATTTCCAGCTGGGCAAGGGAGGTGATTGCCCCGTTCTGCTCTGCACTGGTGTGGCCTCACCTGGAGCACTGTGTGCAGTTCTGGGTGTCACAGTATAAAAAAGATATTACGCTACAAGAGAGTGTCCAGAAGAGGGCTACAAAGTTGGTGAAGGGTTTGGAGATGAAGCCATATGAGGAGCAGCTAAAATCACTTGCTTTGTTCAGCCTAGAGAAGATAAGGCTAAGAGGAGACCTCATCGCAGTCTACAGCTTCCTCACAAGGGGAGGTGGAAGGGCAGGCACTGAACTCTTCTCTTTAGTGACCAATGACAAAACCCAAGTGAATGGCAGGAATATGTGCCGGGGGAGATTGAGGTTGGACATTAGGAAAAGGCTCTTCACCCAGAGGGTGGTGGAGCACTGAAACAGGCTCCCGAGCCAGGCAGTCACAGCCCCAAGCCTGACAGTATTGAAGAAGAGACTGGACAACACCCTCAGACACATGGTGTGAACTGTGGAGTTGTCCTATGCAGGGATAACAGTTGGACTCGAGGATCCTTGTGGGTCCTTTCCAACTCAGGACATTCCATGATTCTATGAAAAGGCAGTTCTACTATCAGTCCAAGATGCAGACCCAAACGTACCCAAGCAGGAAGACAAAGACACAGAAACTCTTAGACAAATGCAGCTCATATTTTTTTTTCCTTTTTCCCTTCTGGTTTACTCCTGCCATTTTTCCAAAATCGTTTAATCTCTTTTTTGAGGATACAAGGCAGGATCACAGAATATTAATTTCTTTTTAACATCATGAGAATCATAGAATCATTTTGTTTGGAAGAGAACCTCAAGACCATCAAGTCCAACCATAACCTAAATCTAGCACTAGACCATGTCCCTATGAACCTCATTTATGCATCTTTTAAACACCTCCAGGGATGGTGACTCTACCACTTCCCTGGGCAGCCTATTGCAATGTCTGACAACCTTTTCCATGAGGAATTTTTTCCTAATATCCAACGTAAACCTCCCCTGGCACAACTTGAGGCCATTTCTTCTCATCCTATCACTTGTTACTTGGGAGAAGAGACCAACACCCTCCATGCTACAACCTCTTTTCAGATAGTTGTAGACAGCAATAAGGTGTCCCCTGAGTCTCCTTTCTCAAGGCTAAACAGCCCCAGTTCCCTCAGCCGCTCCTCATCAGACTTGTGCTCCAGACCTCTCACCAGCTTTGTTGTCCTTCTCTGAAGGACAGCACCTTAATGTTTTTCTTGTTGTGAGGAGCCCAAAACTGAACACAGTATTCAAGGTGTGGCCTCATCAGCCCTGAGTACAGGGGGAAAAAGCTGGCTGTAGTCTGAAGAGACTGAGCAGACTTTCTGGAGGTACAAAAGAAGGTCAAAATAGTTCACATGAGGCTACCACCCTCAGGGCTGTTTCATAGATTTCAGCAGTACTGTAAAACATCTCTGAAGGTTTCAAGAGGTATTACACTGTCAAACAGGCTGCAGGAATGTCCTGCACCTGTTCCTCCTGCTGACAAGGAATGCTTAACAGGGTACGCAGATATCGATGGTGCCTGTGGAGGAAAAGAATCAGCACCAGCTCAGAGATACCACAGGGTACTGCACAGCTCCTCCCATTATCTACCTAAGTCATCAGGTTAAGTCCTCACGGATCTCCAGTTTCTCTGAATTTTCTGCCTACCTAATCTAGTCTTTGTCTTCAGACACTAATCTTGAAATGCAATTGGTTACATACAATTCACACCTAGCTACATGTGCTTACTAATGGCATTTCATACATGAATTTGTAGTAAACTTGGCAGTTGTGCTGTCTTGTCAACAAAAAGACCTCACGGGAGCTTGAAAGATCTTGACTGTGCCCCTGCATTGGTTTATCAGATTCCATGAAGAGCAGCTATCCTATCTCACTCTTTCAGAGTACAGGTGGGGACTGTGTGCATTTGAGAAGCAGAATATAAGCCTCTCCTCCTCACATGTCCCTCAGTGAAACAGCTTTGACTCTACTTGATGTCAGGTTATCAGCTGATGTATGGTCTGTGACCTTGGCACTTCCCACCTATGAGAAGGTGGCCCTCTCCTTCCTCCTCAGCAGTAGATCTGCTTCTCTAAGATGTTCTGAGTGGCAGGAGGAGAATGAGCAATGCTTTTATCAGCAAAATCAAACACTTCAGGTGGAGAATGACAGGATATATGAAAGAGATAAAGCACTAATGTGCTTAGGAGACATTTCTATTTGACAGCTTTGTGTCTTCTTTCAAATTGACACAGGAGATGTTGTTCCTCTTCCTTTGAAATCAAATAGATTCAGAATCTCACAAAAAGATTAACACTGGAAGGCACCTCTGAAGGTTTCTAGTCCAAGCTTCTGCTCACAGCATGTGATCTCCAAAGACAGATCAGACGTCTCAAGACGTTGTCCAGACAACTCCTAAACATCTCCAAGGGTGGAGATTCCCCAGCTTCTTTGAGCACCTGTTTCCACATAATAAATATGACTGAAGGTCCTAGGTAGTTTATTTATTTGCATATATTCCTCAAGAGACACTTGGACCGTATGTGAGAGCTCCCTTCAAAAACCCTAGTTTTTTTTTTTTCCTCACAGTACACACATCTAGGCTTTTAATAACGGCTTACCTGCTGTCTCTTAAACAAATTGATCCTGTCTGACAGTATTCTTCCATTCATCACTATATTGGAAGCTGACAAAATTAATGTAATTATGAACCACATGATTATCAACACTCTAGGCAAATTAAGCAGTGCAGACATTTTGCAGCAAGGAATGGCCATGCTCTGACCCCCATAATAGAGAGAGGAGAGTGAAACATCAGGCTGAAGAACTTCATATACAAGGTAAGCTGTCACATCCAGAATCCAGTCCTAAATAGCAGACCACTTTTTTTTTTTTTTTCTCTGCTTCAAGCCAGAAATGCCAAGTACTGGCAGATCTTAGACAAATGTATCTTTACATCACCTCAGCTAATATGTCCTTGCCTTTTCATCACCAGAGATGGATTTATATCAAATACAGCTTAATCCAAACTACAAACTCAAACCTGTGCCAAGTATGATGTTCAAATTAGAGTCTTCCATCTGTCCAGGTAGAAGAGCAAGACAGTATAATAGTATGACTGCTAAAAGACCTCATACAGTATCCTAGTTCACTTCTATCTGTCTGGAAAATGGTGTACTCAGGAAGTGATAAAAAGGGAAATATTCTCTGGACAGAAAAATGGAAGTTCAGTCCTGGAGAAGAAGTTAGTCTCAACTCGCTAAAAAAGCTTCATACACATGCTTTTCTTCTCCAGGACTCTGACACTATTTAAAATGGTAGGAGATTGCGGGACAGAGAAAAAATCCAGAAATCTGAGGATGACCTTAAAGCTAAATTAGTTTAGGCAAGAAATATCCACTCTATTAGAAGACGAGTAAAACTAAAAATATAACACAGCGGGGTTTAGACTGTTCCTTCTTTTGATGCTCCCTCTCTATTGCAAGGAACACAGGGTTTCTGAGCACCAGAAAAACTGGAACTAGAGAAAATTTTAAAAGATATCAAATACCACCTAAAGGGTTGAGCCAGAAAAGGTACTATCATACCTAACTTGGCTAAATGATGAGAGAGAACATGACAATGGTGCAAAAACCAGCTGAAGCTATAAATACCACTAAAGGGGTGGGGAGGTAAGGAACCCAAAAAAACATTCCAAGAGAAAGCACAACAAGGGTAAAGTTCATTTTCAGGGAGGAAGCATTTATTAATGTTTAACTGTAAACCAGCAGGGTTTGTCTTTCCAAAAAAGACGAGGAAGTCTCATGGCTTGAGCTGCACAGAATCTCAGTGACAAAATATGTACAGCACCATAATTTCAAGACTCTTCTGGGAGCTATTTTGAGAGCTCAGCACCTGCATAAAACTGCCCTCCTCTCACAGTCCAAAGCCTAAGCTATTTCCCATGACATTCAGACTGAACAATATGTTCTTCACAGCATATTCCAGTCCTGAAATCCCTTTCCCCGGTACTGCCAGTCCATATTGTTTTTAATCTGGTGCTTGTGGCCATTGAGGCAACTTCAGGCTGTACTGCTCATCCCTCTCATTCCTGCCTTGTAACCATCCTTCTATTCCTGAAATTATCTTCCTTAAGTTTTGTGGGGTTTTTTGTTGTTGTTTTTTGTTGTTCTTTTGTTGTTGTTATTATTGTTGTTGTTGTTTATGGAATACAAAAGAGTGGTCCTATTTGGTCTCAAAGATGAAACCTCCCAAAACTCATTTCATAAGTAAATTTAAATGTCAGTAAAAAGTCTAGGCTCAACTGCTCAGGCACAGAGCCAATGAGGCACATGTGAGGGGCAGGTGGCAGCAACAAAATAGTAGTTCTTCCTGAAGAACAGAAAGCAAAGGGGAGATCTAGCGGTGGGCCCACTATCTGAAGGAAGTGGGGGTTGGAGAGAAAAATCAGAGTGAGACTGCTTGGAGGGACACAGTGAAGAACAAAAGGAAAAAGGTGTAACTTGCAAGAAAGGAAAGTCCATACAAAAGGAAAATATGTCCTCATCCACCCCCTCTTGAGGGTAGTTCAACACAGGAACAGGTGCCCAGAGGGTCTGTGGAACCTTCAGTCTGGCAAGTGTTGAGAATGTGCCTGGATGAGGCACTGGCCAACCTGACCTAGCTTTGGAATCAGCTTGGGCTAGAGACTTCCAGAGGTATCTACCACTGATGTATTTTTGTGGGCCTGTTATTCTATATTACTTCATTGCCTAATTACTTATTGGACACCCCTCCCACTAAACCCATCTGTGTATTGCTGAGTGAACTATCTACCATGAACACCTATTCTGTAGTCATGAACGACACAGCTTCTAAATACTTGACCAGCTGGAGCTGCTTTCTCATGCAGAAAGAAAACAATACAAAATCCTACAGAGTATCAGACTGTATATTTTTAACAACGTATATTACATCATCTACCATATATCTACTGTTTTCTTAATTGTCCAAAATTATGTATATATTACTATTTTTATCCTACTACTATCACTATCTTATTATCTATTAACTGCTGTGTGGTTTTTGACCATCAATTATTTGAAGGTCCCAGGCTGAAGACCAAGATTTCACTGTTCTTGGGCCCAATCAGATCACAAAACCAGTCTGAAATAGCTTCCAACCTACACATGAAACAGAAGGCAACAGCTAGCAAAAGAAAAGGGCACAACAAAATAAAAATTCTTTCTGCCAACTGTTTTTTTTTTCACATGACAGTGGGGAAAGAAATCTGAATGATTACTCTTAATTGAAATGTGCAGCAGGTTGTTTTTCATGCTAATAATGTGTGTATGCTTGTACAAATGTACATTAGCATGAGTATTTATGCTTTATCTGCATGTGCATGAATGGCTAGCAAAATATACATATGCACAGCAAGCCTAGTTTTGCCAGAATATGTCTGCATACAAAGTTTCACATGTAAGCATACATGCACATGTGTATGTGATTATGTAAAAGTATTTCTGGAGCATATTTTCAGTAAATCTATAGATACGGTTTTCTGCTTTATAGATTGTAAATTGTGTTCACAAATGCATGCTTGCTTGAGGACATTGCCTGAAGAAATACACGGGAATGTATTTGGTGGCCTGTTTGTTTGTGTGCAAGGTTGTCTATCTATGTGCACTGGCCAGCATGCCTCTGGAGCAGAGGACAAAGACACTCCAGTGCCAGGCAGCAAGAGCATGGAAGTGGGTTGTATTGCCACGCTGTGTCACTTAGGCCTGCTTGTGAGAGTGATTTCAGACACGTGGGACTAGCAAATCGGGCGGATACCTGTGAATCGGGAATTTTATGTGCATGGATGTGGTTTACTGGAGAAGCAGTTTGCATCCCGCCGTTCCCCCCTGCCCCCAGCTCACTAAAGGTTCATGTAGCACAAGGTGCATTTCCTTAACCCACCCCAGCTCTCCCACCCTCAGCGTTGCTCCACTCGCGCCCCACGGGCCAGGCATGTGCCATCCAGCGGAGCCGTGACACCCACTCAGGGACAGCCGGGGACTCGGGCGCGACCCACGGGCGGGACGTCTCCTTCCCGCCTCTACTTCGGCCGCCGCCCGCCCGGGGCCGGGCTGCAGGGGTGGCGCTCGGCACCAGGCGGCGACTCGAAGGCTGAGTCGCGGCGGGGCTCAGTTTCAGGGGGGTGCACGTAGCTCTTCATCCCGTCACACCTCGTGCCACCCCCTCCGTTGGCGTGACTGCTGCAGCCCAAGCATTGCGTTGCGTCAGTGTACATAAAGCATGAACTGCTCCTGTCAAACTTCTGTCCGGACACTGTACCGTTTGGGCTGCTGCTTCCAAATAAGCCAGGTTTTGGAAGAGTTTAGTGTAGGAAACATTTGCAGACTCTCAGACATTTGAGACAGTTTCAGAAGAGAAATTCCTGAATATGACCGTAGAACTGATTCTCTAATATTTTGCAATATGGCACATATTATAATCCTCATTGGGATGCTTATCTACTGGAAGAGCTTTTCTTGGTGACAAATGTGGCTTTTTTCCTATCACTAAATCACAAAAGTCTTCAGGAGATGACTAATATATCCCCTCCCTCATCCCACAATCATTCATTTACGTATTCATGTAAGGGGACTTTCATTCGCGTAAGGAGGAACATCCACTTTGTATGAATTTCACATTCACATGCTCTCTCCCTTGTCTTTTGACTGGATCCTTCATTGCTCTAAAGCCCACTTACATCAGCTTAGTCTGAGCAGAGTGGTAGGAAATAAGACACCAGGAATCCTGCTATAAAACCTGCTCTTTACAGGAGACTGTCCCAGAAGAGGAGGCAGAGGAGATACAGAGGATAGTAGAACAAGAAGCCATAACCAGAGTACATCTATGCCCCAGATATTTTTCTGAATCACTGCTTGTATGAAAGAGAGAAAGAGTCAGGTCAAGTTTAAGGGTTAGAAAATCCCTTACTTTAAAGCTTCCCCAAGAGTTACCAGAAATATCAATACACATGTATGAGTCTATGACTATGAAGTGCTTTTTTGGTCAGAGAAAATCAGAACAGAGCTCTGCACCTGTACAACTGTGCAGATAGATACCCATTTATATACATCACTCTTCTCTTTGGTTTTATTCACTCTTCTGCTCTACTTGACATTACTATGCACCTGAAGGCAGTTGCAGTTTCTCTTTGCTATTACAAATACATTACTTGTCTGGTTGATTTTCTCCATCCCAGCTTGCCCTAACTCTCTTTGTGTCCATGGCAGGTAAAAATGATGCCTGACTTGAAATGCTGATACCACTTCTGGATGTAAGTACAAATCTGAACATCAATGCCTGATCTGGGAGTCAGCAAATGAAGGGGAGAGTTGTTAGGATTTGGAATGGACCAGGATATGTGCTCTACCAGCACCATTTTGGGAGCCCGAAGAGCTTGTGTGATCCAAAGGAGACCTATGCTGCCACAAATGTCCCAGTTGTCCAGTGCTACCAGTGGGTGTCTGATGGAGTTCTCCAGGTAGTGCAGGTCATCCTCTGTCCCCTGGGCCTTGCGTCCTGGCTCCAAAGGTATCCTGTAACAGGTGCGTTTCTCAAAGCAGACACAGTCATATTGTGGTGCCTCCCTCCGCCATCCCCCGCAAGCTGACTTCAATCTGGATTCCTCTGTCATGGTCTCTGAGGTCTCTATGCCTCTACTCTTCCTCATGCTCAGTTGTAAAGGAGCTGCTGCTCTGTGCCTCTACCTAGAACCACCTCATGTTTTGCCTAAGAGCATGGCCTCTGCACTTTCTTCTGCTCCCTCCTTCCTTTCTTTCTCTTCTCAGACTACTCTGACTTGTCCTGTTTCTGTACTCCATCTCTGTCCCTCCTTTTCCTCTTCTTTCTCCTTCTCGTCCTTGTGCTTCTCTCACTTTCTCTCCTTCCTGCTCAAAGGCAGCGATTGCAAGGTTTAACTATATTTATAGCAACTTTTGCCACATGATTCCCCAGTGCCATCTCTGATCTCAGCAAAAGGCACTAACTGACGGGATTGAATATCAGGTGTGGGCAAGAGGGGAACTCCTGAAGAAGAGGGAAGGGGGAGGGGGTAGGAGGAAAGGCAGCAGTTAGACAGACAGAGCTAGAGGTACAGAAACAGAAAGCAGACAGGAGGAAGCTGAAATTATTATCCAGGATTTTTTTTTTCCCCACACCTCCCCATCCTGAGCAAGCCATATTTGTAATAAGAGCAGAATTCAGTGGCCTTACTTGTTCTCTTTCCAGACACCAGGTGTCCAAAAGACTAACTGACAATCATAAAGATGCCAGGAACAATGGTGGTGATGTAGAGCAAGATGGGTGCAGACTCAGATTCTCAAGACATTTTTTCTAAGTCCATGGTCCACGAGAGAAGCAGCAAGCCCTAATGGAGAAGGCAGGCATCCCTGTACCTTCTGAGCATGATCTCAGCCTTTCCATGTACCCTTACGGGGAACACTTTATACTTTTGACGAATGTTACCAAACTGCTCTGTGGGTATTCAATTATGGGTATATGCAGAAATTTATTCTTCTTTATGCTCACTTTTCCACGGGCTGGAGTATTCAACAGCTTCTCCTCTCTACTCAGTCACTTATTTCTCAGCCATGCAAAGAAGCAGTGAGCTCAGCCAACACCAGTGAGCTACCAGCCAGTGGCAGTAATCAGAAGTATGTTCCAGCAACATGGTCTAGAGACACCTCCCAGTACTGTCAGTGTGCTGCCTGTAACCATTTATCTGTTGATGGCTATTAATGAAGAGCGGTGAGTTCTAGAAGATTCCACATGCCTCAAACACAGTCACAGCTGCTCGCTCTTCCTCCTCTTATACACAATCACCTCCCCAGAGTAATGGTTTCCAGGCTTCTTATGCTGCAGAATAAGAGATTTGCAGGCAGGATGGAGGAGAGAGAGAGCCCTTGGGTCCAGAACAGTAGCTTCATTACTTCATTTTGCAGACCCCCGGAAAACATTTCTTTTGGAGGCTCGTTTTGTCTTTTCTCAGTCTGCATGGTCCTCGACAGTGAGGTAAGAGAAAGTCTCCAAGGTGAAGACACACTTAACTTCCTCCATAAACCACCTTCCAATCTCCTCCAGAATTTCTGCTAATAATATCTGTATGGATATCCATTCGCATTAATATCCATATGGATATTGTTAGTATGTGCAAACTACATCTGGTGGCATGCCAGGCAAGCTCTGAATATTTACAACAGCAATATCAGTGCTGCCTCAAAACATTTGGGCTCATCATTTAAGGGCAAGTGTAGGGTCCTGCACCTGGGGAGGAATAACACTCGGCACCAGTACAGGTTAGGGGTGGACCTGCTGGAAAGCAGCACTGCAGAGAAGGGCTTGGGAGTTTTGGTGGACAACAGGTTGACATCAATGTGCTCTTGTGGCCAAGAAGGTCAATGGTATCCTGGGGTGCATTAAGAAAATTGTGATCAGCAGGTCCAGGTTATTCTCCCCCTCTCCTCTGCCCTGGTGAGGCCGCATCTGGAGTACTGCATCCAGTTCTGGGCTCCCCAGTTTAAGAAGGACAAGGAATTATGGAGTTCAGCAGCAGGCTGCAAAGATGATTAGGATCCTGGAGCATCTTTCTTATGAGGAGAGAGCTGGGTCTGTTTGGTCTGGAGAAGAGAAGGCTGAGAGGGGATCTCATCAACGTTTATAAATATCTCAAGGGTGGGTGTCAAGAGGATGGGACCAGACTCCGTTCAATGGTGCCCAGTGATAGGATGAGGGGCAATGGGCACAGACTGAAGCACAGGAGGTTCCATCTGAATACAAGGAGAAACTTCTTTCTGTTGAGGGTGACAGAGCACTGGAACAGGCTGCTCAGAGAGGCTGTGGAGCCTCCTTCTATGGAGACATTCAAGACCCACCTGGACACATTCCTGTGCAATCTACTCTAGATGAACCTGATTTAGCAGGTGGGTTGGAGTAGATGATCTCCAGAGGTCCCTTCCAACCCCAACAATTCTGTAATCTGTTTCATTCTCACCACCACTCACTTTACTGTCAATAAGAAATGTTTCCTGAAGGAAGACTGTGGCACCTCAGTAGGACAAAATTTGTAATGAACCACCTTAAAGAAGAGTTTCTGCATGATCGTGTCTAGGAAATCAGAGGAGAACATTTGGATACCCTCATAGATTTCTATCATAAAGGCATTAATTGCACCCAGCCTATTGAGATATTTTTGGAAGACTAATGTCACTGTGGTTTGCATAAAAAATGATGTGTACCACATACTATATAGTTTATAAAATATTTAAAAAACCTGTATAGAATACAAATGTACATTATATATAGAAAACCTAAAGACCAACCACACTAAGTCCCAGCAAACATCAAAGCAGTAATACAGCACCAGATCTTCAGTTACTATTATGTTTACTGGAGGAGAACACTCGCAGCCACTGGAAAAAGCTAATGGGAACCTTTACTCAAATGTGCACTCTTCTAGCTCTCGTTTTTTAAGAGGCACAAGAAAAGCACATCAGAAATTGCTTCACTGAAAAAAGAACCCCCTACTGCCAGCTAACCAAAATCTACTGTCTGTCTTGTATGTTGCTGTTCTGGAATTTCCTTGGAAAAAAATTATATAATTAAAGGCTAAAATAAGATGATCCTACCCTGAAATGACTTTTCTAAGCACTGTCACTCTCAGCCTCCAGACTGGCCCTGCACTTACCTCATCAAAAAACACGAAGGACCCCAAGGCTGACATTCACCAAATGGCTCTAGATGCTACTCAAACAAGAAACCTTTATCCCTGCACGCTCACTTGTACTTTACAATGTGATACACCTCATCCAGTGTGCCAAATGGTTGACTGATGAGTATACACAGGAAACTGAACGATCACTATGCACACAGTGGTACATGTGTACATTCCAAAGACCTAGCTTTAAGGATATCTGCAGCTAAGGACCTAGCATTTATCTAGTTCCCGATGGGAGACCACTTCCCATCAAACAATCTCTCTACCTCTGATCTCTGTACCCAGATATTGTCTACCAAGGAAAAGACAGAGAACTGAAATTCACCATTACAGTACATGAGAAAATAAATATATGTCATCTATAGAGATACTAGATTTATGTCACATTATTTTCTGTTTGCTGAACACTAACCTTATCATGCTCCACAGCTTATGAATCAACACTCTCCCTCTTTCCCTTGGGAGAAAAGCAATTGGTCAACTCTCTGGGCACTGTTAACATCCCGTCTATTCCACAAGGTACCAACAATCTCTTGTCACAGTCTCACTGACAGTAGTCTTGCTAAATTCAAAGCAGCTACTCTCAACTTGTACTTGCTTTGAGATCTACTGCTTCTATTTCAGTCTCAAAGAAGAACTTGTGAACACAACCGCTTGTCCACTTTTGCCAGCTGAAACAGCTGACCCAATGAAAAGTATTGTTCCAGGTCTACCCATTGTCTTGTCCATATTTTCAGAGCAGTAGAGCCTCAAAAGTACACAATACTGAACACAAGTTGGAAAGATCTGCCTTTCTGCATTGCTGTTGCCCAGCAACTGCTGTCAAATCTCCCTTATAACTTTTCCTGTAATTTTCTCCCACAGTTCTGCTTCATATGTTTTCTTTATTGCTCATCTGTCCTGCTTTCTACAACCAAGGCCTGGGTCTGCCCTTCTTCCAGGACACAGCAATGCAGTACTGCTGTTACTTGACAAGTTATCAACAGACTCAGGAGACTAGCACTGAAGTGGAGGAAGATGTAAAAAAAGAAGATGACATAATAAACATCTTGCACTAGTCACAAACAGAGATGACCCGTATGAATGGCTTAAATCCTCAGGTGCACCTAAACCTCTTGAAAGGACTCACAAAAGTTTCTAGACTGCCCCACAGCACACAAGAGGAAAGGTATACAACCTGCTCATACACCAGTTTTTTCTTTGCACATTACAGCCTTTATGGTGACTCCAAAGTGTGTTTCTGTGGTACTTCCTTCAAGCAGGACATCTTCACAACGGATTAAACTACAGCTACCACCGAAATTAGGGTTTTAGGTGAGGAAAAAGAAAGGAATAGAAGTCAGAAGAGCTCTCACCCAAGACGGGTCTCTTCTGCAGTCAGCCATCTATGTCCCTCTTCACAGTTTTCTCTCAGGCCTCCCTTTCTCTGCCTTTGTGGTTTTTTCTCCTGAATGCCTTTCAGGATGCAGAAATGTAATTCCTAGCCTTTTCATCCTACTGCTTTTATAGTGAAAGCTCTGACAGTATGGGAGGAGGGATGACTGAAGACTCACACTTCTCTCATGGTCTTATCTGAGGAGATTTGTCACCTGAAATCCCCATGCTGTTGGTCAACACTGACAAGCTTAATGTTGTTCCCTGTGCCCTGCCCACGCAATTATTAGACATCATACTGACTTCTGAGCCTTCTGCTTATACTAGAAATTATTTTTGTTAGTTTCTCTAGCAGATTCCTTCTGAAAGACCTAGACCACTTCATGACGTCACTATTCAAACCTTATGGCCCACCACCAGGCTGCAGCCTCCACTGGAATGAAAGATATATATTTTTCAACTGCTGCCACTACTGCATACACAGACATTATAGCAGATGGTGATGCAGAGCCCTCTACCACCCCAGACTGAAAGGAGTTGAATTTGTGGACATGGAGTTATTGTTACTCAGATCCATGCACGCAGGATACAAAAGCAGCTGTGTAAGAATAAAGAAAAGAGTGTGCTTAAGAGAATCCAGTCCAAGGGATCCATAAGGCTCTGAAGGAGATAATATAAAAGATAAGCTATGAGACAAAAGAAACTGTAAAGGTGAAAGGGAAGAAGGGAGTTTTGAAGAAGGAAGAGGAGAAAGGTGACAAAAGGAGGACCACTTAGTAGCAGAGGTTATAAAAGAAACACAGAGGTGGTAAGAGACAAAGCAAGCGCAGAAGGGCATGAGGGGATGAGATGCAGGACAGGAAGAAGTCACAGCAAGTGTACTTTGCCTCAAGCAATAGATTAAGATAGAGGAAAAAAAAGAGTAAAAAGGCAGGAAAAATACTTCAGTAGACATAAGGCAGTGTCTTCTAGATGAGAACAAGGTGTTTGAATGGGACATTTTCTTAGGCAAGATAGCCATGGAGGCTTCAAAGAGCTACAGGAGGCAATTGGAGCTTTGGGAGAGAAAGAATGCTGTGAAAAGGCAAGGAAGGGAAGAGGGGGAGAGACTGGGAGAAAAGATGGCTTTTATAGTGAAAGAAAGAAATAGACTGTGGACTAAAGCTTGAACAGTAGCAAAAGACAGAAATTGAAGTTGTGCAAGAGACCATTGCAAGTAAGGCTGAATATGGGGAGAGGATGACACAGAACTCTCAGAGAACACTTGGAAGAATTGTAGAATTCACAGTACAAAGTAGAAAGGAAAAGGGCTTTCATCATGGAGAAATAACAAGATAACATGATGATATTAAAAAAGACATGTACTGAGTAATACTAGACTGAATAGAGCAGAATTGACAGAAACAGGGCACATTTTCAGAATCATCAGCTTTTGATAACATGTAGGGAGATGATGATGTTACCAGAGGAGAGGCAGGATAGAAAAAAAAAACAGATCTCACAACTGAAAGCAGATAAATACTTAACAGGAACTCAGGGACACAAAGGAGAAATTGAAGCAGATATTGAAATAGATGAACTTGGAAGAAAGCTTGAACAGGTCATAATATGACATGATGACATTGTGGTATGACGTGATATGACATTATGATATACCATGACTTGGCAAAAAATAAATGAGCTTTAAAGGGGCAGGGTTATGTCTCTACTCCAGAAACAACCCAACTGTGACAGTCTGCACAGAACACTTTGTGTATTCACCCCAAAATTAAAAGAAACAAAGCCACATCTATGTTGATGCTTGTTAGTTTGAGGTCGTCTTATCTTACATCAGAGTATGGACACAGTGTGGAACTGAGAGCAAGAAGAACAAGCAGAGAGAACTTAAAAAATAAAATAAATTTTAAAAAAAGGAAAGAAAACAGCAGCAAGAGCAAGACACAGCAAATCAGTTTAAAGAGAAGACAGCAAAATTAGGTTTTATAAATGGATTCCAAATCACCCAGAACTTTAAAGTAGATCTGACTAGATGTCCTGGTGACCTCTCTGGTCAGGACACACAGGCTTCAAAACTCAAAATAGAACAGCCTTTACTAGAATAAAAATATGATTATTTGACTTTTAAGCAGAGAAAACTTCAAGCATGTACGTCAGGAAGCACAGAAATACACAGTTTACACACAACTCTCCCCCACCCACTGCCACCTCGGTTGCAATTAACTTGATGACCTTCTGAGGTGCTAAAATTTTGTGCTTACACTCCATTGCCCAGGAGATTGTTTCTGCACCTTCACAGCTTGGACAGCTCCTCCCCTACAGCTGCCCCTCTTCTTAAATTGTAACCCTCAGTCCCCTCACTCACTCTCTACTCTACAGCACCCTGTAGCCTCTGTTAAATAATTTCTTCCTTAAATATGCTCAATAGCTTTCCAAAGGAAGAAGTGTCTTACTGCTGGGGTAGAGATCTGATTGTCTTGTCTTAGAACAAACTGAGGGCAAATCGAATATACACAGTGTGTAAACAAGTATCAAAATTAAATGAAAATAAAATTTAAAAAATAAAAGTGAAACTAGACTGCTGAGAGGCAGAACACTTTTAATAACTGCATTAAGCATCCAAAAGCAGCTAAAGTCAATAAGAACTAGCAAACACTCAATTAAGTGTGTTAAGTGGATTTCCTATTTTTTTTAGGAGAATGATGTTGCATCACAAACATTCTCCGAAGTCATCAGCTTAAAGACATTTTTAGCAGAAGAGAACATCTAGGAAATACAGATTCATCCCTAATGATCAAAACATTTTAGGGATGCTTCTAATCTTGTGAATTTGTTATTATTCTAGGCTCTCTGGGAAAGTGCTCATCTACATAATGAACTCCAATTCCAAATGGTGAATGTTCCCTAGTACGTCACCTGCAACATGACCTGCATTTTGTTGTCAGCTAAAACCATCCTTGAGAGATGGTAGGCAGTGCCTTTCTTCCCCTTCTCCCTGTAGATTGCTTGTTAGACAGGTGACATTAATAATTGCACTGTCAATCATGCAATTACACAGCAGCATGACTGACATCACAAGGATGGAAAGAAAAGGCAGTGGTGAGCTGTGTGGAACTGGGCTGGCACAGGCTGTGTTAGTTTTGTATTGGACTTGGTTAATTTCAAGAGAAGAATGTTGCCTCTTATATAAGTCATGATGGACTAGGAAAAGATGTGGTCACACCTGAAAAGTTTAGGAGGAGGCCTGGCTTATGAAGCAAAATTATTTGGACTGAGATGAAAAGGGAAGATTTCAAGGACATGTTAGGGATATACTTTAGCTGGGGTTGGGCAAGAAGAAGGGACCTTGAGTATGGACAGATATCTCAAGGAGGCCATGGCTAGAATTAGAGGTATGCAAGGAAATAATTTATTTTCTATGCTCAACTTTCAAATGCTTGAAAAGTCACTTATTTGAGGCCCTAGAATGTATTGATCTCTCTGACAGGGTTATCACACTACTGGTTTAGAGGACTTAAGGAGCAGACTGGTTGAAAAGGATAATCCTAATTTGTTAGGTATTGGAACTAGTAATCAAGAAGTGTGATGCAACAAAATAATAATTTTCAGCCAGCTGAGGTCTCCATTCCAGCTGACACATGGCCACATGGATGTTAGAAAACAAGGGGTCAGGAATATACCTAGAAATGAGGAAAGGGACCATCTTTTCTGATTGCAGCAGAGACATAAGTAACCATAAACCTTTTCTCAGTAGCACTTGGGTCTTGCTTACATTTCAGACGTTCACCATTATTAGAGAAAATGCTATAAACTGCTTATATGAACTCCATGGCTGATGAGTACTAGTTGCTGACTGTACTAGTGTGTCCTGGCCCGTCTCAGCTAACTGAGACGAATGATGTCAATATAAAAGTTGTAGCACAGATGCGTTATCACTACAGTTAGAGATTTTTAAATACCTTACTTACTATCAAAGTTATACTAGTAAATCTTGTACGGTTTTGACTAAGCTTCCTGTTTTCCTTCTCCTTTTCCCATCCAAATGCAGATACCCATACAATGCCATCTAACTCTCCTGCATAGTTAGGGTCTTGCCTGTTTCCCATAAAACAATCCTCGGTAGTAATATGAGATAAAGATGAAGGTAAACAGTGGGAAAATAGTCATTCTCTTGGCAGCCAGAATAATAAATCCATCACAAATGAGGGTAAAGCAATTCCTTTGTGACAATAACCTTTCTTTTTATCACTGGCTACTGATAGAAGGATGATAGTCAGAGTCAACATGACATTCACTGGACTCCCTCTTTAACCAGCCCCCTGCTTTGTCTTGTAGCCAAGTGTTGGGGGAAGAACTGTATCGAGCAAGTGCATCCAGATTGAAGTACTGGGTCACACTTTGGCATGCAGGTTGCATAAAGTATTTCCTCTGTGGAACTCATTAAACTAAAGCTGCTGTATACTTACCAGCAGGAGCCAATTTTGACTGTCACAAGGGGAAAAAGGTGTAAAAAGTACCCCAGGGGCATGCAGAAGCAATAATCTTCAGATGTCAAAGAGACGGGTAACCTAGTGTTTCAAGCCCAGGACAAGATAAGTCAACAGAAGAAAGTGCAGAAAGTGTTCCACAAATGGTATTGTGTCCCAGAACTAACATTTAATGTCCACACCATCTAAAAATATTAAACCTGAAACAGAAATACAGGGAAGGGCTGTAGATCGACATTAGAAACTATTGACCAAAGTCAGGAGTGGTAGAGGGATAACAGGCCAATGAAAAAGAAGGTGCAGAGGATAAATCATGGGAACTCTTCTAACTTTCCTTTAACCTGAGAACTGAATTAAGTTCTAGAAGCTGCTAACTCAGAGAAATTACGGATTTTTGATGCCATGTTTAATATCATTGCTCACAGTCTTGCTCATGTGCATTATTTGGTATTCAGAGTCAGCAAAAATCACTGAGAGTATTTGTGGCATCTTGTTCAGACACTGCCCTTGGTCTGGGCTGTAACTAAATTTTTGCCTATCTGTATCAGAGTCATATTCTGTTCCACAAATAGCAGTATGTCTATAGCATAGTTTGATAGGGATCAATCAGAAAAAAAAAGGCAGAGATGATCCTGGTGAAACTTTTCAAATCCCAGTCCCTCTCCTGCCTGTGTCAGGGCGAGTTCATGATCTCTGCCAGATGCACTGGCTGCACTGGGGACCTTTACTTAGCATGAGACAGAAATGTCCCAGGCCACCACAGGCTTCCGGGCAATATAAGGACCAGGGGCTCAGACAAGTCCACAGGTTCCTCAGACCCATCATGCCAAGGGACAAGCTGTGCCACCTGCTGAAGACTCATTGCTCTGCGAAGACGATGCAGCTTACCCTTGCTATGGCACAGTACAACCTCATCTTCATCAGTGAGGGCCCTGTTCAAGGAGGGAAGGGGACCCAGAGGGCAGAGTGTTTCCCTGTACCATGGGGACCACAGCTCTGGCTACAGAACTTGCTGGTATATAGCACTGCTGGTACTACTGACACCAACACTTCTGGCCAGAAGGTTCCTCATGCCCAAGTGCTTCCAAGTGAAGCAGCTCAAAATCCCATCATTAAACCCCATGGGTTGGAGGTAAGGTCTCTGTAAGGGCAGGGTACTCTCCTTGTTTTGGGTAGGGGGGGTTTCCATTGTGTTCCTGAAGGAAACCTTCACCATGGCAATCTAAATGTAATTTGTGGCAGACCACTTGGACAGACCTGTCTATACAATTTCATAGTGAGTTTTGCCACACTGATCATTACAACCCTGTCCTCTCTTGACCTATAGTCTTGAATGCTGAGGAACATGATCGTTGTACTAAATCAGCTGCTGCACATTCAGATCAGTTTGGAAGTACATTAACATCTTTAATATCTGTGTTCTGATACCAGGTCTGCAATGTCAATTTTAGCAGGCTTCCTTCCTCAGTAGTATCAGTCCATGGGAGTGTCTGACCCTGGTGATGAATTTCGTTTCTGCCCTGCTCACAGAGCAGCATTGGAAATAAGAGGCAGATATCATCAGGAAAGCAGGAGGTCAGCACTCCCTAAAGAACAGCCAGTATCACTTCCAACCAGATAATAGTTCTTTCACCCACATCCAAGTGGAAGAGATCAGGCTGAGCCACTCCTGGATAGAGAGAATCTGCATCTTGCATTTTAACACCTCACAGACAGCCTTTGACACTTAACTGTTGTCCTATGTGGTTTTCCGTTTGACCCATTCTAGTGGATTTTTTGACCTCTGTTGCTTCCACAGGGGTATTGACTCCAAGCATATTGTAGTCACTATGAAGTTGTGGTTTCAACTAAGAAGTTGAATTGTTTAGTGCAATATCTAGTCATGACCTTTTGTAGACTTGCTAGCTGAATTATGTCTACTTCACATCCCAATGTGACATTTGCCCAGCCTATACAGGGGTCATTGCAGTTTTTTGTTAGTTTCTGACGTAGCTGGCTCTCTGATCACAATCAACATATCATAGTGTTGCCATCTGGGTTCAGAAAGTGGTGATGCAGATCCAACACTATACACTTCCTATTTAGGTTTGAAATTTCAACCTATTCTGATGCTGAGTTCCTTAGTTTGATCCAGGTTCTCATCAGCATAGAGTACTACTCTACTACTAGTATGGTTTATCTTATCTTTCTGCATATTTTGCATCCTGGTATTATGATTTCCTATTGATTGTCTACCACAAAGTTTTCAATATGTCTGGTATATCTCCTGTTAGGACAAGAGACTGGTCCTACATGTTAATTTTAATAATTCTAGCATTTGCATAGAAGTAGGTATACTACTGCTTTGATTCTTGTTTTGGTACTTTTAATCGAATCCTGTTTGCTTTCTATGTCTAATTTGATTGTTCACAGACTCTGTACTCAAGGATGCAGAATTTTTTATAACTTTACTATCCTTCACAGAAATGACCTGAAGAAAAGATACTTTTGCACCTGTTGTCTTCTCATAAATCTTCAGTCTGAGAGTGTGCTGACAACCTTCTTAATGTTCAGCATCGGAGGCCTGATTCCTGCAGCTGGTCTGTCCCTCCCGTACAAGGTCACTCTTTGCAACAGTGTAGCAAGAAGCTATATCACCAAATAATTTTTTCTTCTTTTCCTGGGGTTTGAGCAATCATGTGACTTGCTGTAAGGATATCAGGTTCTATAGAGTATCAGGAGTTAGATGTCTGAGTAGAATATAAAATGAACATGACTGGAAGACACAGCATATCAAGAAATAATAAGCCAGTATATTTCGTGAATCTCTTGCTACCAACTGAGGATACATGAATTCTGTCTGTTTCTTTCCCAGAAAGAAAAGGTCAATTCAATACTTGCCCAGCCCCTGGAGTTCTGTTGCCTAAGATACTGCTGAGATGAAAGAGTGGGGCAGAGCTCACAAGGGTTGACCCAGTAGGGTACTTTGGGCAGTTGTTGGTATTGCCTCACAAATATAAACCATTGTGATTAATGCCTTAGGGGTGGTGTTTCTTTAATATGGTTATGCCTACAGGTAGCCTACCTGCAGTTTCCCACAGTGCTAGAACAACAAAAGTAAAGAATAAGGGTCACAAGAGGTAGCTTGTGGCTAGAACTGAATGGAGAGTGAAAGGTATTATGGGGAAGGACTACTCCTTGCAGATACTCTGACTGTCTGTGGGCTTGCAGTGAAGGGCTGCTAGTCAGCAGGAGTAGCCCACACTGCCTAAGCCCCGCACAAAACAAGCTGCCTGTTACACTGTGTACCTGCCTGTCCTGGTTTTGTTAAAAACAAGACAAGTTTCTCTTTTAGTGAATTTTCCTTTCAGCTAAAGTCTTCTTAGTAACTGCACTTTTATAAAGTAGGATACATGTTTTGGTAGACATAGCAATGGAATGCAAGTTCGCTGATAAAGATGTATGTCCCATAAGTGAGAGGGGCAAGGAGGAGCGAACTGAACAGGTGACTAAAACTGACCAAGTATTCCATTCCACTCATATAAAAATGGGAGATCACAAGGGCCTCATCCCTTTTTCTCTTCTTTGACTATGGCTGACATCTGGGAAGGACCCTGCCTACCGTCCCTGTGAACTGAGGCCTAGTGACAGACTGAATCCAGTTTCAGTTTGTTGTAGAGTCCAGCCCAGGACTTCCGAGTGTAGGCTCTGCTGCTGCTGGAGCAGTGCGGAGATTTGCTGGGTCTTTCAAGATTGGTTTTGTATATTTTATATTATTTTCTCTATTTTATTAGTAGCATTAGTAAAACATTTTACATTTTTTTCCAACTCTCTCTCTCTTTTTGTCCTTCCTTGCATTCTTATCACCTGTATTTAGTGGGGAGAGGAGGTTGAGGAGGAGAGGTGGTTAACAAAGCATCTGTCACAGTTTATAGTCGCCCTGCAATCAAACCTTGACACTGCCTAATCAAAAGTTATCAGACCTTGAACTTTTTAGTTTCCTTTATTCCACATTTACAGACAAAGTCTCGAGTTTGGTATTTTATCTTTTGTTATAAGGATCATTATTAAAAAAAAAAAAAGAAAAAGGAACTCTTTAGGGGTCATGGGGTAAGAGTAGTTCAGACTGCTTTTGAAACATAAAGAAGAGAGAAAACAGAGGAACACACAGTAATTCAAGATTTTTCAGTGTTGGCCTGAACCTTTACAGCAGCCTCAAAATTGAGACTGGCATAAAAAAAGGACAGTCACATTCCCTTCCTTGCACCAGTTCTGATATGTCTGCCTTTAGCATTATGAAAGGTAAACTGATGGAAAAACATTCATGTGTTTATGCGCTTAGCTGCTCAGTGTCGTGCTCTGAGTGAGTTCACCACAGGTCAAGGAAGCAGAATTTAAGTAAGAGGCTGTTACATGAGGCAGTCAATAGGTCATCTCAGTTAGAATGTGCACCCTCCCATGAAGAATTAAAACACATGTTTAAGCAAGAGGAGAACTTTACTCAGACCCTGCTTAATCTTCACAAGAGGAATATTTTCCTGTACCTCTGGAATGAAATTCCTACATCACAATGGCTATTTCTTCTGTCACTACTATGCTACACAGCTGTGATGTATTTAGCCTTGCATTTACTTTTACCAGTCCTGAGAAGCTTAGGTGAACCTGGAGTTCTTTTTACCTATGGGCCTGGAGCATTATGGACTTCCAACTAATGGAAATGAGATTTCCAACACGCCCTGTTTCTGTATGGAATTGGAACTAAAAGCAGCATACACTCAGTGCCTTGTCTTCTACCACTGATAATAAACTTGATGCCAAGCAGTGTAATATCAAATACTTATCTGGTCTAGAAAAGGGGTCACAGTTTGTTGCTAAGTTATTCAGAGGAGTAAAAACAAAGGCTGACTGAAGAATTGTATAAGGACCTTAACCGGATGACTGAGTGATAAAATGACAGATGAAACATTCACAATAAATGTGAAGTGATTATGGGTAGGAGGAACAGATGTTCTAGTTTTGCATACATGAGAATTGTCCAACTGTTATTATTTTAGCTGACTTTTACTATTTAAGAATAAGGTCTTGGGGTTAAACAGAATGGTCATAATAATAACTGCCTTGGTATTTGTTTAGAACTATGGGCTAAGAAGTAGGAAAATAAGACTAGATAAAATGTGGCCTCATCACCTCCCACAACATACTGGCAACACTCTTCCTGATGCAGGTCAGGATACCATTAGCTTTCTTTGCAGCAAGGGCATGTTGCTGACTCATGTGCAACTTAGTTTCCACCAGGACCCCCAGGCCCTTTTTCATCAAGTTGCTTTCCAGGCAGTCAGTTTGTAACATGCACTGCTGCATTGGATCATTCCTCCCCAGGTGCAGGACTCTACATTTCCCTTCGTTGAACTTCATGAAGTTATTCTCTGCCCATTCCTGCAGTCTATCACGGTCCTTCTGAATGGCAGTGCAACTGTATGGTGTACCAACTACTCATCTAGGTTTTGTATTATCTGCGAATTTGCTGAAAGTTTACTCATTTCTGTCACCTAGATAATTAATGAAGAAGTTCAACAGTATGGGATCTAGTATCGAAAGCTGGGGCACCTCACTAACAACTGGCCTCCAGCTGGTCTTTGCACTACTGATCACAATCTTGCAAGCTCTGCAGTTCAGACAGATTTCAATCCACTTTGAGGTCTACTTGTCTAGCTTAGGCTTTCTTAACCTCATCCTCATACACTTGGCCAGTGTTTCTATATTCCTCACAGGTCCCGTGACCCTACTTCTACATTTTTCATGTCTAAGTTTAGTCAGGAGCTCCTTGTTCATTCATGCAGGCCTCCTGTTGCTTTTGCTTGATTTCCTGCCCATCAGGATGGATGTGGGAATATAATGGAAGATCTGTGAGGAGAAGAGTTGCAAATACCCTCAAGTGGCTGCAGCTGGGGTGTAGAAAAACACATCTATCACACTAATTGGTTTTTGGCCTTGTGTGCTTGAGAAGTAGAACTTCTGTGGTAATGCATGTGAGAAACTCAAGGGCACCTTATCAAACATGCTCGAGATCCATGCTGCTGTGAGAAAGATCAAAGCACAAAGGAAAAAAATACCTGCTTGAATCCTTGAAATACAGGTGAAAACAGCAGGTTCAGAAATCTTCTAGCAAGGGCTGAGCTCTGCAGTGCCTGTGTTCTCACTTGTGTCTCTCTGCCCGGGTAATTTGGTGGTTTTTTGGAGATTGCATGGTTAGCAAGGTAACGAAAATAAATTTACTCTTTGCATTTCTTCTGTGGTTTGGGATTGTTCCTGTGACCTGCCTTCACACAACGGATCATTTCTGAGCTCAGAGGAGAAGATTCCTGTATATCAAGCCATCTCCCTTGGAGCCCTCTTCTCTTCAAAGCCATATCCCATGAAATTCTTCCAAGTGGATCCCTGAAGAGCCAAAGACTGTTCTCTCGAACTCAAAGATTGTGATCTTATTTTTAGTCCTCCCTCCTCAGATCTTGAGGCTGTCCCAGACCTTCACATTCCAAACCAGTCCTTCCTTGTTTATAAGTATCAGGTCCAGCAGAGCACCTCCCCTTGCTCTCTCCTTGATTATGTGTGTTAAGAAATTGTTGTCAATGAACTCCAGAAACCTCCTGGATTGCTTGTGCCCTGCTGTGTTGTTGCTCCAGCAGACTGTTTCCAGAGACTGTGAACATGAGGCTCTTTCAGTTATCTGAAGAAAGCTTCATCTAATTCTTAAGTTTCTTTGCAGGACTGGTCTGTACCTAGGCTGACTACATACTCAAAAATAGATAATTATTCTCCTGTAGCTGTTAAAAGCAGTAATTTATTTTAAACAGCAAAATATTCTGTCAGCTTCTGAGAAGTGATCTTCAGGCAAATTCTGTTCTCTTCAGTGTCCCAGTAGTGCTTTGGGTAGCTCCAAGTCTTAGATTATAGATATCCATAGTCACTATAGCAGTTTACACTGGATCAAAGAATGTATAGGCTAGAAACTGCCCAGTTAAGACTAACTGGCCTAACTTCAATCTGAAACAAACTTGAAGGTCCACAAGATAATGCATTTCCTCACATCACCAAATCAGAAAGGAACATACTGCATGTCATAGTTTTTAGAGCTGCTAGTAATGACTTTCTTTGAAAAGGTGTAAGTGCCACTTACAGTTGCATTAGCACTGTGCAATAAATATGGTGATGGTGCTTTGTGTTCTTACATACTTTTAGAATCTACTCTCAGTGCCAATAGTTGATAGGCAAACATTCTTGATCCATGACCTTTTATAAATATTTTATGGAATTAGGTGACTGTCAATCCCAACAGTCGCTTGGCTACTTTAAAGACATGTAAGAATCAATTACTTCACCAGGAGGCAGGAATCCATTGTAGAGATATGTGGCTCAGTTTTAACAATGTGAGCAAATCCTTTAATTCTGCTTATATCCTTAGCAATGTCCAAAGTTCGAAGTGTCTTGCACTAACAACTCCAGAATGCCCAGGTTCTTAGCTGTGATATTGTTGAGATTCACAACAGTAGCCAACTTTACCTTGAGGATTTGCATCTGCTGTACATTTATGTCTTTATCCATTATTTCTCATATACTGTATTTTGTATGCCACCTGATGTACAGCTTGGACAGTAACCTCTGAATTCCAGTTGCCGCTCTGCTACTGTTGTTAACAATTATACTAGCAACAGGTCAAACTTCTTGAAATATCAGGAACGCTAGTACATGGTCTTTCCAACCCCTTGCCCCAAAATTGTCTGAAAGAATTTAATCTGTTATACCGACAAATTAGCATGCAAGTGTCAACTGTCAAAACAATTATGTATTTTCTTCATCCACATAAAAAAGTTTATAACATGAAGCTACTCTATTAGGTTTCAAACAGAAGTGGGATGCCCCCTTACACCATTTACACACAAGCAGGCTATTTTAATATTTACAGCACAAGATCAATGGCAAGAGTTAGACTGATCAACATGCTGCCAGCCCTTGGCATTTATTTGCTTGGACAGTAGGCCTGTACAATTTGTGGAAAAGCTTAAATTTTATAGCATTATAAGTAAGGGACATGTGGCTGGACAAACTCACTGAAGTATAAAGATACTCTTACTGCTCCCATGCTAGAGTTGCAGCAGCTTTCTCAGAAACAGACAACTGCAGTGATGAGATGAATGCTACTCAGCCAGCTCCTGGTGTGTGAGATCTCCACTTTGTACCTGGACACCTCAAATTTTTTTGAAACAACAAATTAAAACATATAATTCTGGACATCCTCATGATGGAACCCAGTATCTGAATGATGTGTGAAAAAAAAAGTTTTTTCTGCAAGTAGCAGAGAAGGCTTTTTGCAGCATGTGGGTTAAGGTTCCTACAGCCAACCTGCACCTGAGAGGCTGCAACTGCTTCAGCGGTGGGTGGGCAACAGCCAGGCAAGGGAGCGCCAAGCGCCAGGCAAAGTCTTCGATGCCATTTCTCCTACATGTGTTACTGTTGAATTGAACTTTCCATGTGGGAAAAGCACTTAGGTCAGTGATAAATAGCACTGGTGTGTGGCTGCGTGTGTCACCTCAGGAAGTTGTGCCTGGAAGTTGGCTGGAGCAGCTGAAGGAGGTGGGTTAATTCACCCCAGAGAAAAGGAGGCAGAGAGGTGTCTTTTTGCTGTCTGCCACTGTCTAGAAGGAGGGTATAGACAAGGTGGAGCCAGACTCTTCTCAGAGAGGCACAGGAGAAGTGCAGGAGGCAACAGCTGTGACTTGCAACAAGGGAAATTCATGCCTGCGCAGGGGAGAGCTGGATACTGCCAGAGGTCCATTCCGATCTAAATCTTTCTGTGACTCTCTTCTTTTCACTTTAATAGAGACAAAACCAAAATACTGGCAGACAAACTTAGATTATTAATAGAACTATGAAGACCAGGTCTACTAGCTATACAAAATAGAAATGAAATAATTTCTCCAAGAGGCTGCTAGGTCTCACAGTGGAGCTTATGGCCACAGCAAAATATATATCAAAATTTCCTATTCGCCTGCTTTAAACAGGTAAGGCAGCTCTGAACATCTCTCCATGCAGTGGTAGAAAGAGCACTACTTTATTGTTTTGGGAAGATGTTCTTACAAAAATTATTTGTAAACAGAATGGATAGGACAACTATAAACTCATTATTTGTCTCCAGGGCCTGGCACTCTGGAGAAGTAAATCTAGACTCCAACCACCCTTTAACCTGCTCCTAATCCAGAGTTGATGGATGCCATGTGTATTTCACCTTACTAAAATCTTAAAAGTAAAATCCATGCTTCTTTAAGAAAAAACAAGTTTTTAGTAGGCCTGCTCTCATTTTTCCTTAGCCTTCCTCCTGGCGTGCTGGGTGGCACAGAAAACACTCTGTTACTCACTGGGATTCTGAAACTGGCCTGTCTCTCAGCTAGGAAAGGGTCAGGCACAATGTCACAGCACAAAAGCAGGAGTCTGATTGCCCAGTGACTGACTGATGGTTACAGGAGGGGAGCACTACTATTTGTACATTGCAGGTGAATGCTTTCACCTCCCCAGGCAGTTCCATGCAGTCAGGACAAGATTCTGCCACTGATTCTGCAGCAATTTTTTTACAAGGTAAGGCATTAGTTTTGTGATCCTACTGATGGGAAGTGGGGAGATATATGAATGCAGATCTTCAAATATGCCTATGGCACTGAGTCAGTAGATGCCAAAGCAAGGGGAAGTAGACAGCAAGGTGGATGTGGTGGATAAGTGAATAGGAAACCTTGAGCTTATTGAATTATTGATATTATTGAGATATTAAATTCCAGTCTGACTTACGGGAAGATGAGCAATGGACCTCTTCTTTCTGCCTTGGTTTGTTCCAGCAGAGGCTGGCCTGTGAGACAACAAACACTGCCAGTATGCAAGAAAAGACTTTCTTCCCCCCCAGACTGAATATGAGAAGCTAAAAATTGTTCCTTAATAGCAGTAGGTGATGCTTCTAAATGCCTGCACTTTTAATCAGACAGCAAACCACTGAAAAATTTGTTTCTTTTCTGTTGTCATTGTCACAAGCAAGTACATCTTGCCCTGTAGAGACTGGCCCTGTATTCATCTGCATCTTTTGTCCTCTCCAGCTTTGGAACTAGCCATAGAAATCTGCACAAGTTTTCTTCCTCATGACCTCAGTTCTCCAGGTCTCTTCTGCCTTCTAACATTATTTTCTGTATGATTGACGTCTTCAGACAGAAAAAGAGGAGAGGAGGGCTGTGGAGAATCCTGCCACTGCCTTGGGACAGCACAGGGAAAGGGTCACATGGGATATTTTTAGAACAGAATCCAATGACAGTGATGTGAGGAAGGCGCAGAGAAAAACACAGCTGTGAAACCTAACACTTGGCTTCATATATACTGAGAACAGGAACAGCAGAGGGAAAACTGAGGAGACACAGCAGAAGGCAAGAGTGAGAAAAAGGTATGTGAAGAAAACAAGAGAATGGTGAAAGAGTAAGTGACAAAGAGGCAATGAACACATGGTGAAGAAATGGCTAAAAGAGAATATGGGAGAGAAATGGCAAAAGACTGAGCCAGGAGGATAAAAAATTATTAAAATGGCCATGATACATAAACAAGCAGAGATACTTTAATCACATAAGGGTTTGAAGGATGAGAAATGGCCAGCTGACTCATCAGCACTCTCATGAAGATGATTTGTGACCTTGAAGGATGACCAGCAACTCATCCCAAGGTTTAAGGGCTTCATAAGTGACTAGGGTTTTGGATTGTGACACCGCAATAGATTTTCTAAATCAGATGAAAATAGCGGTCATTCCTACCGTCTTTGAAGCCAGGTGATCACATACCATCCATTTTAACACAGACCACACGGCCAGAGAGCAGTGACTCCTTTATGTGCGAAAACTGATGTATGTAGCATTAGTTTGGAAGTGCTCTGTGCTGCTGTTAAGTCCTTAAACAAGAAAGAACTAACATGGCTGACTACATGGAGTAGATAGCAGTAATGATGATACTTGATAGGAGTAAGCTTGTAAAGATAGCGTTCTAAGGTGTAACTTGTTAAGACACTCAAGTCCAAAATGTGTCTGAAATCTGCCTCAGGCACCTACATCCAGAATCACAGTCCCTTGTTCACTTGCTATCTAATCCTTACAACTGTTCTCAGTTTTTTGTGTTTTGAGAAATAATTAATCCTTCATCAAGGTTACTGATTCAGCATCTAATTAACACTGATGCATGGATTGGATCTAGCAACTAGCTGCTCTCACTAACAAGCTGGTGCTCTGCTTGTGATCCCTAAAGACTCAAGTATATGATCATTCTCGAGTAATTCCTATATTTATAGCCACCTCTTTAATGAAGTAGGTTGTATCACAGTTGCCTCCTTATCCTAAAGTTTATCTGGGATGTGAGTGACTTGAATTCAATTAAAGAACTAAGCATTTTGGGTTTATCCAGGCAGACACTTGAGGGATCATACAGCTACCCTGTATTACACAAGCTTGTCCTCTCCGGAAGCCAAAAAAGCTCTCAGGCAAATATTTGGGATAAATTTATGAATAAATGAAGATCATGCAGTACATTGTCTCCCTTTCTCTCCTGAATAGCTATTTAGTAATGTACAAATGCTTTGTCAAAGAAGACTTGCCTTAGCTTGTTATACATATTATTCTCTTTGAACTCATGAAATCCAATACACATTGTGTCTTCCCACAAGCATTCAAGTAAACTGTCACTAGTTCAAATATTCTGACTAGTCTAGTTCTGAACTAAATCATCTAAAACTGAAAATTCTAAAAATTCATGAGTTTCTTACAGTTACAGAAGAAATAATAGCCATTTTCCCCAAGTAGTGTAGTCACTATTTCTGCATCAAAAGATGTCTCATGCTCTCTTCTTTGCCACTGCTTTTGTTCAGTTTGGTAGAATTTGCTTACAGATCAGTACCTCATGGAATTTGATCAACTCAGAAACCAACTCAGTTTGAATTTTTCATCTTAGAACCCAACTCTTGTTCTCCCTCCACAAACCTTACATGTTTGTACACTGTGCAAACAGGGCACTGCTATCCCACTATGTTGTATATTAGACCCAGTCTCAGTGCTCTAGTGTTGGTGCTACTTGATCCTGACACTGAGGACGATACTTTTTTTGCATTGGATTACAGAAAGCCAGCCAACAGAGATGAAATATTTCATAATCCAGTCTTTCCACTGTAATGATTGGCTCTTTCAGCAATGTTAATACTTTGCCAAGTGACAAATAGTGTTCTTAGTAAAATACTGCTGAGTTGAGGGTGCGTGCTTGTGATGTGCCTATGTAGAGCACTAAGAAGTTTACATCCATTACACAAGCCTGGATTTAAAATCAAGCTTTCAATCATAAGGGGCTATATGGTCACACTAAAGAACATACAATTCTTCATTTATCTGTAAGGCACTACATTGTACATAAGAGCAGGGCCTAGCAGCAGAAAATGCTGGACCAAAAACTGCTCTTCTGGTCTTCACCTCAGCTTTCTGTTCCCAACGAGGTGTTCTAGCTTCTATAAAGACTCTTGCCCTTTTTCTTTGCAGTAGCTCAAAGATGAGATTTTATGTTTTCCTTAGCCCAAACACAGCCTTATTTGCCTCCAAACACTTCTACCAAAACTTTGCATGCTGAGGTACAAACAGGCCAACATTCATTTTTAGATGTTGGGTTTCCATTCATTCCATTCTATTCCTTAGGCAATCTGGAGTCTATGATTCCAATTTTCACCTTGATTACCAAAGGAAGTGGCTTTTTAGATGCAGTACAAACTTCTACCTCAACTTGTTCAGAGAAGTATGAAGATTCATGAGATGCGCTAAATCTTAATTCTCCCAGTTGGCAGTAAACTTTTAAAGTGCTTAAACCAGAAACTGGGGCAACAACCTGCATCCAAATACCTGTAAAAGAAAGACGTGCAAGACCCCACTGGTATGCGTCCAAGAGATGCCATAGAACAACATACTCCAAGCACTCACAGCACCTGTTAACACCCAGCATATCAGACTCCTAACCACATCTTCTGGGAGCTGTAAGAAAGGTCAGGGAAAGGTTTCAGTGCTGTATTTGTGCTTGTATGGAAAAAGGAAACGTGTTCATAACTGGCAGTTGCATTTCTACACAGCTCTGCAGACGAAGCGTCCCTGCAAACCGAGCCCTGAGTCTCTCCAGCATTTTTTTCTTTCTCTGGTGAATTCAGTGATGTAAATTTTTCATCCATGAGGATTAGGGACGATTCCCATTTTCATACCAAGAAAAGCAGAATATGACTTCATTCTCTCTTGGAAGAAGACACTACTGGGACGTGCTCAGGCAGAACTCCCACAGATTCTTCCTAATACAAACAGGGAAGGCTATTTGTAGGTGAAGAAAGTGTTTAGCCCCTTAATCAGAGAAAGGAACAGCTATCATTTAGGAAACATTCTGTCCTCTTGCAGATATTGTACTCACCAGAGTCTGTTGGTATCGGAACGCTTTTGTTGGAGAGGCATCCCCAGTCATATCCCCAGAGACAGCGTCCTGTGGAGTAGGGATTGTTCAGAGCGGTGTCTTCCCGTCTGCTCTCCACGGCAAAATCATGGAGTGAAAGAGACACAAGGCTTCAGCTAAAATCTCATAGAGCCCCCTGAGAGAGAAGGTTACTAACCAGTAAGTGAAAGACAGCAAGGGAGAGTGTAACCAGAGACTCCCTGCCCCCTCCTGTTCAGTCTGTGCTTGGACACAGCAGCCGCTTCCCTGCTTTAATACCTCCCTGCTGCCCTGGCACTAGGACAGCTCAGTAAATTAACAGGAGGTAACATTTCCCTCTCTTCTCTCAGGCAGTGTCATACTTCACTACGTTTGGAAGGCATCAACAGTGGGACCATAGAAAGAATGGCGGCTGATGACAGAGAGAGACTAAGGAAGAAGAGGATGGAAATAAAAAAATAACAAAATTAGAGACAAGAGAAGCATCCTGCAACTTGAGCAGGATTATTCCTACAATCTGTCTCAGGGACAACTTTGTCAAGTGTCAGCATCTAAGAGGGCAAGTTCTCCTATCAGGCATTGAAAGACTGTTTCTTATATAAATTACATGGTGTACTCACATTTAACACAATTTTTATTAAACCATATCCATTATTGTTGATTCCCTAGCCACAATACCCCACCACAAATAAACGGCCCTTTGTACCTTCATGAACCTTCATCCTCTGGCATAACCAAAACTCAGTACCTTTTTCATACAGAATCACAAAATGGCTGAGGTCGGAAGGGACCTCTGGGGGTCACCTGGTCCAATTCCCCTGTACGAGCAGGACCACCTAGACCCAGGTGCCTAAGGCCATTTCCAGGTGGCTTTTGAGTATCTCCAAGAACGGAGACTCTGCAACCTCTCTGGGTAACCTCCTTCAGTGTTTGGTCAACCCCACAGTGAAAAACTGTTTACTGATGTTCAGAGGGAGCCTCCTGTTTGTGCCCTTTTCTTCTTGTTCTGTCACTGCGCCTGGCTCTGTCCTCTTTGCACTCTCCCTTCAGGTGCTTATGTACAGATTCCCCTATATAAGATCCCCCTGAACCTTCTCTTCTCCAGGTGCTCCAGTCCCTTCATCATCTTTGTGGCCTGCTGTTGGACTCTTGACAGTATGTCTGTATCTCTCTTGTACAGAGGACCTCAAAACTGGACACAGAACTCCAGATGCAGCCTTGCCAGAGCTGAATAGAGGGGAAGGATCATCTCCCTTGATCCGATCTGCTGGTAACATTCTTCCTAATGCAGCCCAGGATACCATTAGCCTTGTTTGCTATGAAAGCGGGTTGCTGGTTCCTGTTCAACTTGACGTTCACCAGAACCCTCCAGTCCCTTTCTGCCAAGCTGTTTCCCAGATGAGTTGCCCCCAGCACATATTGGTGCATGTGGTTGCTCCTCCCCAGGTACAATACTCTGCACTTCTTTTTCAACTACATGAGGCTGGCTTCATGAGGTTTCAACTCTTGATGATTTTTTTTGCATATTCTTTCTAATTTTTCCCACCATCCACAGAAGTGATTTTCAAGGTTTGAAACATTTTTCAATAGGTAGGTACACCAAGAGAATGCATTTTCTAACATCTAAATATATGTAATTTAATTCCTGAGAACTACCTTGAAAAGATCTCATATTTTCCTCCTGTGTTAATGTAGGGTTTTTTCTTAATCTCTAACTAAAAATGACATGGGACTATGAAAGGCAACAAAAAAGCTATGCTTAACCAAATTTGTTATACCTAGGATAAGTCAAGGCTGCTCAACAGCACAGTCAGGAAGGGTTTGTGGGATGTTGAGAATCCTGGAACATCAGTAGGCGTGTGAAGTAGGGAGGTCCCTTCTGTGTGTCCTGAGCCTTTGTCACAAGAAAAGGAAGGAGGAGCTAATAGGGTAGAAAGGGAAAAGTCAGGGTGCTGCTCTGGGCTTCTGCCTGGAGAAACAGAGCACTTAGCAGCCCTGGTAACTGCTACATCCTCTGCTGAGTCATAGCTGCTGTCCACTGTACCCTGAGGCAGCAGCAAGCCTAGGGGTCTGTGGGGAATGGAACAGATAATACAGCCCACAGCTTTCTTCAGTCACCTGCTGGGTTTTTTCACCTGTTATCTGCAAAGCTTTTAAGTCAGGAAAACTGATAAATTCGATACATATTGAGGTAAAGCAGACAGTTACTTAGAGCAACATCATGACTTCCTAGGCTGTTTCTCTCCCTAAATAAAGACAGGTTATGTAAGGATATGTGACAGGTGAAACATCTCCCCCATTAAGGTTATCCTGTCTAGGGCCTTTTCAACGCAGAAAGTGATGACAAAGAAAGGGGGAATCACAGAATCACAGAATGTTTGGGATTGGAAGAGGGCTCAAAAGATCATCTAGTCCAATCCCCCCGCCAGAGCAGGAACACCTAGATGAGGCTACACAGGAAGGTGTCCAGGTGGGTTTTGAATGTCTCCAGAGTAGGAGCCACAAACAAAACCATGCAGAAGGTCACGCCTGAGAAAAAAAGGGTAACAGAGATGATGTAAAAGGCAAAATGTCTCCAGTCACTGTTTGATGGGCCAGTAGGAAACTACAGGCACAGCATCGGAGGCCCGCCTGGCCTTTGTATTTCATATGGGGGAAACAATAGGACTAACCAGCAAGTAGGAGCCCATGGGTCTGGTCAGGAGTATTAGGTAGGCAGTGGTGTCATGCTGATAGTCAGTTGGACCCATAAATGTGGGGTGCCTGTGGGATGAGCATGTGTGTGCACCTGTTCACTAACAAGCATCAATCTGGACTAGCCAGCAGGTAACAGACCCATGGAGCACATGAGAAGGCCCAACATTCAGGAAGGGATATGGGAGAGACAGGGGGCCATACTCTCTGGGTACTCAATAGATCAATGAATGTGCTTGTGAATCTAGAGAGTGAGAGTATGAGTCCTTTCAATACTGTGGTGGTTTAACCCGAGCTAGCAATACAGCCACGACAGCCACTCACTCACTCCCCTGACTCCCACCCCCCAAATAGAGGAGAGAATCAAAAGGGGAGAAACTTGGACTGAAATAAACACAGTTTAATAAAATAACACTAATACACTACTACTAAATATATATATATATAAATATATATCTATAAAATAAAACCAGAATATAATATAATATAAAATATACTCAATGCAATTCCTCACAAGCTCCATCCACACTGAGCAGCCAGTCCCAGGAAACAGCACCTGCTCCCAATAGCCAATCCTGGAGAGAGAAAAAGAGGAAGAAGGCAGAAAGGCTCAGAGGCAAAACGGCAGGATGACCTAAGGCCAAACTAAAGGAAGTCCCTAACAGAACTCCCCTGGCTCCAACAAAGAGAGTAAAGAAGGTAAAGAACATGTGAGAGAAGGACCAGAAGATCCTAACTCTCCTTAAATAGGAAGCATGATGCTAATGGGATGGAATACTGTTATTGATCAGTCTGGATGTCAGTCAAGCTCTGCCCCATCTCTGCCCCCCTTCCTTGATACCTTACACCTGTGGGCGGGGCACTCAGAATGTCCTTGGCTCTCAGACCAGGGCAATTAAAAACATTATCTCTGTGCTGGGGTGTTATCTTCTTGTTCTCAAACTAAGTCCAAATAATGACTGTGCTAGCTATGAAAAAGAAAGGTTTCTAACTGCATGAAGAAAATTAAGTCATTTTCAGTCAGACCTGCACAACTACTGAACTTCAATCCTTACTAGACAAAGAAGAGAAAGGGGAGGTGGCTGTCCATATTCATGCTCTGAGTTCCAGTAGCACTGAAGCAAGGTGCTGCGGAAGGCAGTGCCTTATCTGTTTTAGTCTGTGTAGTCAGCCGCATCAGTGTTCTCTGTATGTCTGTCTGTTTCCAAGATGAACAGTCAGCCTTGATACTGTTTGAACCTGCAAATCAGCCTGGGACAGAAAGCCTGGGGTTTCTGGGCTGGGCAAGAGGGAGAGCCCAGAGCTGCAGAGCTGCCAATTTAGAAAAGTTAAGCCTATGCTCAGTGTGACCTTTCCTTCCCCACCCTCTAAGTCACTTTACAAGTGACTGAATGCTAACGGCTAGCTAGTTTGTGTTTTTCTTTACAACCTGAACATAAGGGATCCAAATCTAAATATTTTGTCAAAGCAGCATCATACTCACTTTTGTCCAAGTGTGGTTTCTATGAGAGGTGTTACTGTTTTTACTTATTTTGCAGCTGAAAATCAGAACTTTCAGGAGTGACAAAAGAAAAAAAAAGTTAAAAAAAAAATCAAAAGCCTAACCCACAGCAATTCCAATTATTTTTCTTTTGAAGTTTGGGAAAGCATGCCCTCTTTCAACACTATTTTGTAGACCCCAGTTGTTAAGGAGACCAATTACTCTTTTTACTAAGTCAAGACCTCTAAGTATCTACTACTTTTCATAATAGCAAACAGGGAAACAAAACCAGATTAGTATCACTACAATTGTATTAATTTACTGAATTATTCTACTAATAAATAAAATTATTTTCATGCAAGTCAAGATTTGTAAAATACCTTGTCCACATTTTGTTCAGTGTTTTCACTCCCTCTCCAACAAACCGGAACTTTTGATCTTATTATTCTTTCGTTTTTGAGCCAAAATGTGAAGTGGTTAACACTTTACTGCTATCCCAGCATTAAAGTAATTCCTTAAACTATGCTAGTAGCTTGTAACTTTTTATCTGGAAATACAAACATCTTGTTTACGTCATCTTCTGTACTACTGGAAACACTTTCTGCACAGGTAGATGAGGGTAGTACCATTCCCATGTAACTACTAGATTTCCTGTAACAGAATTCAGCATTATTGAAAAAATAATGTACTCTTCCTCTAAAAAAAAAAAAAAAAAAAAAAAGAGAGAGAACTTAGAAGACAGGAAATACCCTTCTAGGTGTTTCAGATGAGACAGAGCAAATGGCAACCTCTAGTGGATCTGGATGCTACAGTTTATTTTAGAACTAATGAGAAAAAAGCTTTTACCTTCTTATTTCACACTCACTGGCTTTCGTCAAGGTGCATTACCCAGGTCTGAGCTTTCCTTTGCATTATGTGTTTATCCAGCTGTATGCTGGACATCTTGTTCAGGAGAATACTGTAAGAGACAGTATCAAAAGCTTTAAAGAAATTCAAGAAGATCACATCGACAGGTTTCCCTTGATCAGCTAGGAGGGTAACTGTTGTAGAAAGGAATCAAGTTGGCCAAGCAGGACTTTGCCCTCATGAACCCATCCTGGCTGGGACCAATGACTGCGTTACCATTCAGGTGTTTTTCAGTAGCTCCCAGATTAATCTTCTCCATAATTTTTCCAGGCACAGAAGTGAGGCTGACAGGTCTGTAGTTGCCAGGGTCAACCCTGTTGCCCTTCTTTTAGCTCGAACATTTGCCAGCTTCCAATCAAATGGGACCTCTCCAGGTTCCCAGGAGTGTTTAAAAATCATGGAGAGGTCTTGCTGTGACACCAGTGAGCTCCTTAAGTACCCTTGGATGAAACCCAGCAGGCCCTATTGACTTGTAGAGATTGAGCTAGAGTAGCAAATCCCATACAAGTTCCAGATTGATTGGGTGTTTATTGTTCTTGCAGCCATGACTCTCCAGCCCAGGGTTATGGGGGTCCCCAAGTTCGGTTTTGGGCCCCTCACTACAAGAAAGACACTGAGGTGCTGGAGAGAGTTCAGAGAAGGGTAACAAAGCTGGTGAAGTGTCTGGAGCACAAGTCGTATGAGAAGCAGCTGAGTGAACTGGGATTGTTTAGCCCAGATAAAAGTCAGCCAAGGGGAGACCTTATCACTTTCTACAATTATCTGAAAGTAGGTTGTGGCATGGAGGGTGTTGGTCTTTTCTCCCAAGTAGGAAGTGATAGGATGAGAGGAAATGGCCTCAAGTTGCACCAGGGAAGGTTCCGATTGGATATTAGGAAAAATTTCTTCACAGAAAGGGTTGTCGGGCATTGGAACAGGCTGCCCAGGGAAGCGGTGGAGTCACCATCCCTGGAGGTGTCTAAAGGCACGTAGATAAGGTTCTTAGGGACATGGTTTAATGCCACTGTTTGTGATTGGACTTGGTGATCTTGAGGGTCTCTTCCAACCAAGATGATTCTGTGGTCATTGCTGGTTGTTAAACTGGAACAGCAAGTTGTGTTGGTTTTGTGCTGCACAGCCCCTCATAGTTACCAGTCTTGGGCATTACAGGTCAAAGCCTCTGGACATTCCCTGACATTTGTTTCCACGCAGCTCTCTGATCTCCCAGATCTTCCACTACTTCCAGGAACTTTCCTCCAGCTGGGATCTTCACCTTCTTTGTGGGCCCCTCCTCCCTCCACGACTCAGAAACCCTTCCTTTTGGCAGCAAATATTTCAAGAGCACCAAGGCCACAGTTCTCTCAATCTAAATATCTTCTGTTCTGAAACACAACATTGGCTGCCTAATTGATAGTTCTGCTTCATATTTATTAAAAATGTATTTAGCTTAGTGCAGGTGTTATCAAAATTGACAAGCAGCCCATACCAGTTGCAGCTAGCAAGTAGCAGGCTTTTGGCTGAAAGTTCAAAAGCATCTCTGGGAGATCCTCTCTAGAAATTATGCAGAATTCTCTTTATATAGAAGTTACATTTCTGCACAGAGGTATAACTCTCCAAATTGAAGATACTGCACAGATCAATCAAACAAAAATTCTTTATTTTGACACCTCAAGGCAGTAAAATACAAGTATACAATAGGTATATACAAAATTGGCAGTGATAATGCAACTTGATGCAATCCTACAGAAATCTTATCCATCATGGTGGACTGCTTCATCAATATATGTATCTGTAAAATATTGCACCATTTCAAAGAGGGAGCACTCATGAAGAAAGTGGTTATACTCCAGGGAGGTACAATAGCCCTTAAAATGGTATTTCAAACTTCAGAGTAAGGCACCAATTGGCAAGTATGATCCTTGTTCTGTTTATCATATGTTGTGTCTAAGAGAAGTTCAAGATGTGTGTTAACAATGCACCTTTGTCAGCTGGACGAAACACAGCCTTCATTTTCCTAGGCAGGACAATAAAAAAAGCTCATGCCTGATTTTCCAGTCTCCCTCCATATCCCTTTGTGCTTCCTATTCATAATTTATGCTGAAAAAAAGGTTTTAAAAGCCACACTTACATAAAAAGAGTAAGCCAGAAACTATACCAACTTACTGCTACAAAATGGAGAAGATTGAGACTCAAGTGAACAGCCTGTAGTCCATATATAACCCAGTATACCAGGGTTCAGGCTCTACCACAAAAAGAGAAAAATTTCCATCTCCTGGACACAAGCAAGAAACAGATTACAACATGAAGAGGCTGTGCAGAAAATATTCAAAAGAAGTGACTGATTATGCCGCAACATTTCTTATTGACCAATTGAAATGACACTTTGCAAACAACATTAGCTAGCTTTAAATGATCATGGCTGAGAAAGAAAACTCACCTAACATGGTAATAATATGAAACTCTTCATTTAAAAGGGAAACAAACTGCAGTGATAAATAATCCAAGCAACACACTTAGACTGTAAAGAGCTGCCTTGAATATTTTTGTTAATTAAACAAAAGACAAAAGATCCTTTTGTACAAGGCTGAAGGGTTTCAGGGATTCAGTTGTACAGAGCAATTTGTAGACTCCTGAGAAGCTGGTGGATTGAATGCTATGCCTGTTGGGACACACAGATACAATGGCAAACAAATTCCTCAAATGTAATATTCTATGCAGTTGTTCAGTCTTGGGACTAAAGGAAGCTAATCTAGAATTTCTAGATTCAAAACTATTTCTAGGGTAGTTCATGAAGGCTTATTTGCCTACATGAGAAATTCTGGATCTCTGTTTGTTTCCTGATAACCTGGGATGTCTTGTAGTTCTCTTAACCTGGCTACAGAAGGAATGTGCAAAAAGAGACTTTTAAGTGATTGAAATTGATAGGAAAGTGTCAAGTACTCAATATAACCTTCCATTTTAGATGGGGGAAGGATTCTCCTTCATAAAGGAGCCCTTTCCTAACGTGCACAGGAGCTGGCTGTCCTGACTGAAGAATCAGGCAGAGAGTATTAAAAAAATTTTAAATACAAGCATAAGGTAAGTAGTATTTTATAAATAATTTTCCTTTCAGAAAGGCTTAACATTTAAAAAATTCTGTGAATAGTCTGTTTGCCTTTTCACATTCACTTAGCTTACTGATGTCCTTATGTCTCCTTCCAAAGGATGTTCCCACTTCTTCCCAGTTCCAGTGCTGATCCTCAATGTCTATACATGTGGAATGAGTGAGGATATTGGAATTTTAAACCCTGAACTGTATCAGATTACAAAGAGAGCTGCCAGATTATTTTAGAAAGAGACATCAAGAATTGGACTGGCCAGGTATAAACAAGCATTCGTTGCTTGAGCATCTGATGTCACAGTCCATAAGAATGAAAATTCGACATCCATACTCAAAGTTCAGCTTTGGCAGTATCTCTCTTCCAACAGAGCTGGCAGGCTATTTTCCTGCTTGATAGCCAGGATACAGGTAAAGGTCCCGACAGAGTGTGCTACAATATTCTGACATTTCCTTGCAGCGGTGAAATTCTGTGCCTGGGGCATAACCTTCTCGTTGCTTGATTTGCCTATTCACCTAGATATGAGATTGAAAAAAAAAAAAAAAATTGACTGGAAGGATTAAGAAGACAGAAGTAAGAAAAATGTCATTGCTTTCTGCATTCACAAATTATTCTGTTTAACTTATTAAGTAGTGCCCTATATATTGTCTTTCTAAATTATAAGGATAAAGAACTAGGGTTCAGTTCCACAGCAGCTCAAGTTGTTGTGGTCACACAGCTGTCTTCACTCCCTCTTGCCCATTTTCTTAATCTTATGTGAGTGCAAGTGCTTGTGCAGCTATGTGGTGAGCCAGTTCAGGGAATGAATCTACTTGGAAAAAAAACATTATTTCTATAGAAGAAAAGTAACTCTTGGCAAGCCAGACTAATCCTCACAAATTCACCATGAAATCACACAAGGAAATGGAAGGAGTAAAAGAAACAACATTTTCACTTCGGTTAAAGTGCTGTGGAACTGTATATAG
The DNA here is from genome assembly GCF_037038585.1 of Patagioenas fasciata. NCBI lineage: Eukaryota > Metazoa > Chordata > Aves > Columbiformes > Columbidae > Patagioenas > Patagioenas fasciata. Next base: position 129,129,564 of record NC_092520.1, read on the forward strand.
ATATATATATATATATGTAAAAACAGGGAAAGAAGTAACATTTTTGCAACAAGCAAGGCAAGAACAACTGCTTTAATAGTAGATAAATGCAAGCAATTTGAAGCACTGGAAGGCACTTCAGAAACCAGGTAAGTATGGGAGAGCAAAGATGCTCCAGCTCACCTTCACCAACATGTCAGCCACATGAGTGTCTCGGGAATCTTCTGCAAACACAGAGGTGAGAGCCTCAATATACCAGGATCCACGCTTGGTGTTTCGCATTGCCGCAGTGCCTGAGAAGAAAACATGTATTATCAAGTTTCTGGGGATAACAGACATATAAAACCTCCTTATGCCCTGACTATTAGGGCCTCTCTCCAGTACCTTTCAGACAAGCATATCCACAGATCATATCAGAGCATGTAGGCAGGCGCAGCTTGAGATTTTCTTCCTTGTTTGCATCACTCTCCTCACAGCCTGGGGAATCTGACCATTCTTTCCCATCTCTTTGATCCACTCCCCGGTCTGTCTTATCTGGAGGCAAGGGGAGGGGGTAGAAAAAAAAAAAATCATCCTGAATTACTGCATGTAGTTTTCCTGTGGTTCCTTAGTTTTGAGCTCTGGTCAGTAATGCCACAATTGCTGTCATGCAGAAAGCTTTTCAACGAACCATGAACTTTAAGCTTTTTCAGCTGTTATTTAAACTCATCTGAAAGTTCTGCAGAAACTAATGCAGATACCAACAAGTACTGAACCTGCTCAGCCTAATGTGACTGTTAGTCTGCATCATGACTGATTTTGTTTTTCCCCTCTCCTTTCCTATGCATGTCATGGGATAATCAGAAAGCAATTAAGCTTCTGATAGTTCTTCACCATGTACGGAAGGATTTGATGCCTAGCCCTAAAAGTTTCTGGCCTCCATCTTCAGGAATCATAGAAATGTTCAAAAATGTCTAGTCTAGTTTGCAATGCTAACAATGTATTTATTGCAGAACTGAGTGAGAGCTATCATTTTTGCTGCTAAGGTGTACCTCTAAGTCATCAAGAAAAAACAGACCGAAGTATCTCACTTAGTTCTAAATGCTGACTAAAATCCCACTTGTTTTAATTAAAAGCATAAATTGCGCAATAGTAACAAACAAAATAATTTGACCCCAAATATGAGTACATGAAGACTGGTTTAAAACCTATAGAACATTTAATGTCCTTGGTAGTATGTATTATGACAGGTAGAGATGTTCTCTATTTGTTGTTTACATGATGCAGAGTTGCCACTGTAATTTAGACTAACTGCTTAATGGCAATAGCTTAATAGTCTAGCTATGTTGTATGAAAAATATAACTACATTTTACAGGATTTCTACCTGATTTTGCCCTTTTGTTCTTTTGTTGCAAGATGACAAGCTACTGTTTTACTTACTTCCTTAACAGCATGGATCAGATTCTAGTCTTTGGAGGCATAAGCATCCCCTTCAGAGGCCTTCCTGTTATGACGGCTCTAGGTTTTTGTTGCTAGGTTGTGTCTAAGAAATGCATTTGGATTTCTAACACTTTCACAGGCAGTGGCACTGGTGGCATCTCATAATTATACACAGGAAATGGTCACTTCATAAGTCAGCAATGTTGTTATTCTCATCCAAAAATGAAAGTGGCAGTGGGAGAGGTACAATTGTCTGACAGGCCTATAATTAAGGCTCCATAGCTCAAAATTTCATGGGTACTTCCATCTGTTTCAGGTAGCAATGCAATTTTTTCCTTTTTTAACCACACTTGTAAAATTACTTTTATCGCACTTCTCCAAAATCTTTTAGTTCTGTATCTTTTTAAAAATTTAGAGTACTGTTCACAGTGTCTGTTATTTCAGATAAAACTCAGGTAACTTTACAGTCAAGCTAAATTATTCACACTGTTATCATCCCATAATATATAAAGTCAAAACCTTTTTAATTAAAGCTTCAGAATTAGATGCCTTCCTCATGCATGTCTTCAAACACCACTCTAGTCAACCTACCAACAAAACAAAAATGTGTAGAGCACTAATTCTATCAAAATATCCCTCTGTATACTTAAGCTCTAATTTATATCACCAATAACTGCCACTCAGTTTGATCCAGCCTCTTAAATTTTACTGAGGTTTCCAGATCACTCTTTTCTCAATTGATTTAAATAATGTCTGACTACCTATTTGTCATTATTTACCACAGTTCTCCACTTTTCTGGATCAACTACTATATCAAACACAGCTTCAAAGTCTCATTTTGTGTCCTAGTGAAAACTGACTATTTTTCTTTTCCTATTGCTCTCTGTTGTCTCTGGTTTTTGATCCATGGGCAGCAGGTGGACTACTTCGATTCTTTAGTAGACTCCTGCCAAAGGCCCTTTGGAAATTAAGTGGACCGTACCAACTCTTCTTTGTCTACATTTTTAATGTGTCATTAATAGAAGATAGAAAAGCTTTACCACATAAACTTAGAGAAAAAGAATAACCTATGCATTTCTCATTTTGTTTCAACTGTTTCCAGCTACCTTGCATGCCTGAAGAGATTGATTACAAATCTCAAGTTGTCCACACTATTTATACAGTCTTTTAAATGCTACTTTAAAAGAAAATGTATTGGCTAGTCTAACATTTGAATGCTAACATGAAAAGGTACACATATTCTGTTGGCAGCTCAATTACACTGTAAGTAGCTTTCCGCTTCAACTACTACTCAAGGTTTAAAAGAGACATTAAAAAAGACAAATTTATGCTTTTTCAGCTCTACAAGGCCAAGTGTGAGGTCCTGCAAATGGGTTGGGGCAAACCCAAGCACAAGTACAGTGTGAGCAGAAAACTGACTGAGAGCAGCCCTGAGGAGAAGGACTTGGGGGAGCTGGTTAATGAGAAGCTTAACATGATCCAGCAATGTACCCCTGCAGCCCAGAAAGCCAACCATATCTTCAGCTGCATAAAAAGAAGCATGATCAACAGGTCAGGGGAGGTGATTCTCCCCCTCTACTCTGCTCTAACAACACCCCATCTGGAATACTGACTCCAGCTCTGGGGCATCCAAGATAAGAGGGACATGGAGCTATTGGAATGAGTCCAGAGTGGAGCCATGAAGATGATCAGAGGAGTGGAACACCTCTCCTATGAAAACAGGCTTAGAGAGTTGGGGTTGTTCAGCCTGGAGAAGAGAAGGCTCTGGGTAAATCTTATAGAAGCCTCCCAGTACCTGAAGGAGGCCTACAAGACAGCTAGAGAGGGACTTTTTGCAAGAGGTGGGATAGAACAAGTGATAGGACAAAAGGTAATAGCTTTAAACTGAAAGAGGGGAGATGTAGATTAAAGAAATGCTTCAGTATGACAGTGGTAAGGCACTGGAAGGACTTGCCCAGAGACGCTGTGGATGCCCCATCCATGGAAGTGTCCAAGGACAAGTTGGATGGTGCTTTGAGCAACCTGGCCTAGTGGAAGGTGTCCCTGCCCATGGCAGGGGCATTGGAACCAGATGATCTTTAAGATCCTTCCCAAATCAACCCTATTTTCTATGACTTATTTTTTTTTAACTGAATAGATTTTTCCCTTTCAGTTGCTCAAGTCTCAATCCTTTGCCTATTGCACTATCCCTTCCAATTCTGAAGCATTTTGCATAGCTTTCTTAATTGAAACCTTTTTGGGAATCAGAAGGGCAAGCCTGATTTGTTGATGTGAACAGACCCATTTTGGTAACATTACAGTCAAACAAACCTAATTACCTAATTATGTCAGCTGCCAATTCTGGGTTATTACACCTATTTCCAGACTGTTATGAGTTTGTGTACTCACATTTGTTCAAGAGTATCTAAAGGCTCAATAATGTAAAGGAAAGCAATCATATTAAATTTATATTGTAAACATGCACATTACAATATTTCCAAATGCTTAGATGGATCAAATATTTTTGATACTCAGAATATTTCAGGTACGCTTCAGATTTTTCTCTGCATTGGAATTACACACAAGTAGATAACAAATGAATGAAACATTTTCTTGGCTAGAGGACAAACTATAAAGCTCAGGTAAAAATGAAAAAGAAGGGAGACGGTTGGAAAGAACAAGGGAAAAGGGGGGAAAGCATAAACGCTAGAAACATTTCTTTATCACAAGGGAAAAAACAAAGCTTTCTAAGACAGAACTTCACTTCGAAGTATCTGCAGTTTCCCAGCAACCTCAAAGGCCAGACACTTTATGGAAAAAACTGGTCATTAGTAGATCTGAAAGGTAGGTAGTTACAGACATAGTTACAAGAGAAGGGATGGGAAAAGACTCAACCCAGGAGAAACAAGAAAAGAATTCTGTTTCTACAACAGGTGTAAGGAAAAGTCATTTAGCGGGATAAAGGAAAAAAAAAAAAACAACACAACCTGGAGCCAACTCTGATAGCTTGAGAGACAACACATGAGACACAACACATTCAGGACCAAGAAAAAGACAGGACCTCAGACAAGACTCCAGTGCTAGTGTACCACTCCATGCTGTGCTGCAATTTAATGCACCATATGCCCCACTCCCCCTACTGCAGGCATAGCAAGAAAAAGCCTCAATATACTAGTGGGATATGATAGAGCTTTGTATCACTAAGGTGCTCTGGGGTCTGCAAGTCAATGCACACACCTCATGCAGAGCAAAAGACACTTACAGAGCAACAGATGCAGTAGCAGCAGCAGCAGGGCAGATGGAGGTGAATATGAGTCCCACTTACACCTGAGAGAAGCAAAGAGGAGAGTTGACAGCAAGTTGAATGTGAGGGTGTGTATGTGTGTAAAATGAGACTCAATGGCATGTCAAATACATGGCCTTTAGTATTTGGGCACTCACCTCCCCGGCAAGCTTGAATAAAGAACATCTTGGGCTTATTCTGGAGATTTGGACAGTTTGCATTATCAAAGAGACGGAAAGCCTCCTGCAACTGAGAGAAGACAGTAAATAATCTTCACTGCAGCCTTCTATGAGACACACCTAGTCTCACCTTGCTTCCCTTCATTTTGGCTATTACCTCACTAATCTTGGTATTTTCTCCTTTACCTTCAAACTCACTGTGTGACAAACACATCCCTTTCCCACCCTCACCCCTAGCTCCTACTAGTCAGAGTTCAAGCACTCTACCTCATACTTGTACAGGAAAAAGAGAATTAAATAACTTCCCCCACTTGCCCTATTTCTATGTCATTCTTTATCTTACAGACCTCTCATGGACAGCCTCCTGCCCCCTCCTTCCCACAAGCCCTTATTTTTGCCATCTTAAAAAATGTACATCCTCAGTCTCCCATCACTTCACTTTCTTTTTTTTAAAAAAAACTTTTCTTCCCCTCTTTCCATTGTTACCTTCCAAAAGAAAACCCACAACACATGAGGACAAAGCAATATACCTGTAGTAGTTTGCCATCACTGCCATAAGCCCCACCCTCTACACCGTGGGAAAGTAGAGCTACAATACATGAATCCACATCTTGATGATCTGGTAGTTTAGAGAATCTCTCCAATGCATTCTGCATCTCCTAGAAGAGAAAAAAAAGTTTAATGCTTTCCAGACTTGCACAGGGAAACAGGGTCAATACACAGGGAAAAACACAAATGGTCCTCCTGTTATGAAATAAGCCTTACATACATCAAATTTACAGGACATGTTCCATGAAAACAACAGCAAAATGTTCTTGTTCTTTCATGTAATATTCAGTCCTAAGCATAACATCACGAAGTACCGTTCACTTAGGATATCTACATTTCTATACCGCCCAGTAGGGGGATACAGCAAGTATCTGAGTTGGTACATATGGATTCAATACAGAAGAAACCAACTCATATTATATAGAGATTTTACACTAACACTTAAGTCTGGCTGAGACACCAGAGCAACTTATCAGTTGTACTTGTACTCCAAACACTAGTGATCAAAACACAACAGCAATTTACAAGTGGAAAGCTTTAGAAACTCTGACAACATGGCAGGTGCAAATGTCCTATTATTAATGTTGCAAAAAGCTGCCTTCTTGAATAAAACATGCTTTAACAGGTTCTATACCACTTGTTTTCATATGGATTTAAAAGGAATAAGAACAAATGAGGCTGGACAAGGCAGCAATCGCCATTCATAGAGAAAAACAGTGGCTTGATTCAGTCAGTCATGGAACATTACCAATTTCCCAAAGTGAAGCACAGTCACTACTTGAGCAAAGCAAAGACTGAAAGAGTGGAACTTAGCTGAATAGATACTGGGAGACTGATAAACAGGATAGCAAATGACTCCATCAGTGAAAGGACACAAAAACTATCACTTGCACTTGCAAAGTCTACGTCAAATATTTGCAAAGTTTAACTTTTAGGACAGCAGAATACCAGAAAAAACCTATCTAAACTGGAGATTTATTCATTTGTGGTTTTAACACACATGCCACGTGTGGTCAAGAAATTCTTGCCCCTTGTATTGTACTACAAGAGTTCAGACTAGAGCAGTATCTCTTGTGGTTCTCTGTGATTCTACTTTCTATTGCAAGTCCTCTGCCTTCCAAGCTTCTTCATACTTGTCAGAATGCAAGTAGACATCATCCCATTTAGCCTTATTTTTCATTCCTAAGTGACCATTCACATCCTCCTGTTTAAGCTTAGTTATATCCAAGAAAACATCTTAAGATGTTTATGGAACAGTTACAAACTCAGTTGTACTGGTTGTGAAGTACTATGATCCATCCCCCTTACCTGTGCAGTTAGATCACGAAAGACAGTCACTTGATACCCAAGATTCTTGAAAAGCATCTCCAGGGAAGTACAGTCCACATCCCCCCCTGCACGATACTCCAAGTCCTTCTCACTGCTGAAATGGACATTGCTGAGAATAAGTGCCAAGCCCCGAGGCTCGGATATCAGTTTATATGCCTGAGAAGAAGAAGATTTTAAATAGGTAACTTCAGACTACACAAGGAAATAACAGTGTTAGACTAGAACAGTAATCCCTACGTATCAGTTTGATATACGATGTGCAGGATTTCTTGAGGTCAAATTTTTAGAGGTTGTTTGGTTTTGTTTACTTGTGTTTTTTAATAAATAAGACAGATGTTTGAATTGCAAAGGGTGCAAAAGACAACTAAGTGCATTTGCAAGTCTTCACAACTGATGATCCTACAACACTATTATTAAGAAACTATACTAGCTTGCCTTACTTATTTTAAAACAGAGCTCATACATTTCAAACTGCGAATAAGGTCTTGCTAACTTTTTTCCCTTTCCCCACTCTCACCCCAACATGGCCACACATATTTCCATCATCCCCAACAAAGGCCTTAGGACAACACTATGTAAAACCTAGCTAACATTTCTTAATTGCTGCTGGGAACACAGATGTAAAATAGCATGAGTGCAATTTTAACAGCAAAGGACTGTCAGTCACTGATCCCAAAAGTTATCCATCTGGCAAAAAAAGGTTAACAGGGAAAGAACTAGTTTAAGAGGGGTGTCTTCAAATTAAGTTCTCTCTCTGCCTCTCCCACTCTAACAGCAACAAATCACTTACTAACACTGCTGTAAATTGGAAGTGAAATTTAACGCCAAAGGAGCATATCAAATAGGGTGTATCCAAGCATAGATGTAAAAGGAGCCAAGTCAAACTCACACTGATGCTGCCTAATTAGATCTCTCCAATAGACAGCTAAAACAAAATATCTGTTTTGCTGTACATAGAGCCTGTGACTGAGCGTTCAGCATTAGCACATTGTGTGACCCTCATAAAGTATACAAGAAAGGATTTTTTTCCTTTTCCTTTAAGCCCACTCCAACAGGAGCTATGCTTTACAAACAGAATAAACAAAAAGTAATTAGTCTACCTACATAACTTCAAATGCTGCAGAAGATTAGAAATTCAGGCTATTCTAACCAGTGCTACCCAGCACAGAATCCTGATCTTTTTCTTGAACCTAAGGAGATACTCTTCCAGGTACCGGTAGCAATTACAACAGCCAAGACTGTGACTACTATTTGAAACACAGTTCTAGTATATTACAGTCATTCGGAAGGTGTGTCATCACACTGAAGGAGATGAGGATGCAGACAAATAAGACACAATAATACTGATAGCCTAGACAGAGCAACAGAACGGAAGACATTTCACAAAGCTCTTCATGAACAAAAACCAGAGACAGAGATTTGTATAGAGTTACAGAACTTCTGAGAATTTCTTGACACTTGCAAATGAGAACTACATCAAATCAAACAACACTGGTAACATCTTTTACTTACACAGACAGCACACCACTGATCTTGATTCTAATGCAGCATGCATTTTGGCTCAGTTTTAAGTAGCATGTGCTCCACTGATATATACAAACACTTCATATTTTTCACATGTTAAGGAGATTTTCTCTGTCAACTACTTACCAAGTGCTGATGATTATGATAAAATTCAGGAGTGCAGTGCTTCACTGAAGGAATCAGGGGACCATCTCCATTATCCAAGGAATGTTCCATTGGTTCTGCGCAAATAAACGTATCAGTAACAATAAAAAAAATTCCGGCTACAAAGCCTCTGCATTAAGGTAGTAACTGGCAAACTCTGAAGTATATGGTCTTAGGCATATTCCTGTAGTATACTATTAACACCTCTAAAAATTCTTCTTCATCATAGAATGAAATATAGCAGAAAAAAAATCAAAAGTACTGGAATTACATGCTTATTTTTTATTATTTTAATTGGCAACTTTTTTTTGTCTTATATGTGAGTTAGCCTTACCTAAAGCCTAGTAAATTTAGTTCTAGACTATGAAAGCAGAATTCTCATCTAAAATTAGAGACGAGTGCTTTCTGTCATTTTGAACAGTATGTTATTCCTTTCACAGTTAGGTTGACAAACCATTGCTAGAAATATTCAAATAGAATAATGCTTTTCCTTTCATTAATGCCTCCCATGATCACTGGAAACAATTATTTATTTTTTGCTGAACACATGCATAAGCAATCAAACTAGATGTTTCTAACTTACATAAAGTGCAACACCCTTTTTTGTTCATCTGCCTCTGAATAACCCTTCCCTCTGGATAACAGCAGATATGGGGAATGATAATCAACTACTCGTCATTTGCAGACAAACACTTACTGCCCTGTCCTGAAGAAAAGGAGCTTATGACATTCATTATTTCCTTTGAAATATTTTTTCACCTTCTGAGACATGGCTCTCCTGGTTAGAGAACGCATGTTCTAAAACCCAGAACAACCCAAACCTACCCAAACCTAAAACGTTCGCACCTAAATAAAAAATAAAAAAGATAAAAAAGGCCTTCAAAATCTAGATACTTGTTCTTTAACACCAGAGAGAGCACTCCTACTAACCAGCATACAGTTAAACCTATGATTACAGAACATGAGTGCTTCAGGAATTACCAGAGGCAAAATAAAGACTGGCAGGAAGATCCATCCCAAGAACTAGTTCCCTGATCTAAGTCACAGATGCTTGCTAAAGAAAAGCTAATTTGCTGCACTTAACAAAAGCTACAGAAATCTGTGTTGGGCCCATGTAATATAAATAAGGCCATGTACTTAAATTTATTTGCTAAGAAGGAAGACTAAGTTAAGAAATTCTGGCCAAAATCATGACCTTTACACAGCTCCAGTTCAATTAAACTCTACTACAAATTTTAAGAAAGAAGAAAATCTTTGAAAATATCCAATTTTACTGATGTATTTTTTGGGCAACAAAAATTCCTGTATGAATAAATGAAGCTGACTAGAAACTGACTGGATTCTCTCTTTCAATATGCTATTTCACTTTCATTTTCTAGCCTAATTCTGCCTCCTGTAGCTCATCAGAATACAGTCAGTTCACTGTTGAGTCTGTATTCCTGGGACGAACAAAGCTGTAGCAAGCTTATAAATTGAATATTAGAGAAATTAGAAGCAACCAACTAGATAGCCAATCAAGTATTCACAATGTCATGTGTGACTCACCAATCCTGTATGGTCTCTTTGAATTACAGGATTCACTGGTAGAGAACGGAAGATTTGATCCAGAACAGCATTCAAGCTACAAGATAACCAACAAATCCATGAAAAAGAGAAGCATAAACCAGCTATTTTTTTTACTACAGTAGAAGTCTGTAGGTATCATGGAACAAAGATACATGTACTTACATATGCCAATACATGACTTTAAAAAGAGCATTATCATTCACATCCAAATGGAACATCATGCCAGGACAGCAGCACCATTTCTGTCAATGTGTGCAGGTCTGACTGAAAATGACTTAATTTTCTTCATGCAGTTACAAACCTTTCTTTTTCATAGCTAGCACAGTCATTATTTGGACTTAATTTGAGAACAAGAAGATAACACTCCAGCACAGAGATAATGTTCTTAATTGCTCTGATCTGAGAGCCAAGGATATTCTGAGTGCTCTGCCCACAACTGTGAGATATCAAGGAAGGGGGGCATGGATGCGGCAGAGCTTGACTGCCATCCAGACTGATCAATAAGAATATTTCATGCCATTAGCGTCATGCTTCAGATTTAAGGAGTTGGGGTTTCAGGTCCCGATCTCATTCTCGCTGAGGTGCAGCCAGGGGAGTTTTGGTTGGGACTGTTCAGACTACAGAAGAGAAGGCTCAGGGGGATCTTATATACGGGAATCTCTATATAAACACCTGGGTGAAAAGAGGACAGAGCCAGGCCCAGTAGCAGGATAAGAAGCAAAGGGCACAAACTGAAACACAGGAGGCTCCCTCTGAACGTCAGGAAATGGTTTTTCTCTGTGAGGGTGACCAAGTACTGGAGGAGGTTACCCATGGAGATATTCATCCTCCATGGATGAATCCATGAGGATGCATCCTTGGAAATATTCAGAAGTCATATGGATGTGATTCTTGCCAATTTCCTTAAGATGACCCTGCTTGAGCAGGGGAGTTGCGCCACATGACTTCCTGAGGTCTCTTCCAACCTCTACCATCCAGTGATTCTCTGTAAAAATTCTCTTGTTCCCAAATTTCTTCCCCTCTGCTTTTACTAAGACTACTGTAAGTTCCAATTTGCAACAAAAACTCATCCTGTCCATTGTAAACAATTATTTTTTTCTTCCCATTTGAAAAAGATCACTTAGTGCACAAACCCAATCTGAAATGCAGTATATCCATTTTATTTTTTTAAAACTGTTGTACCCTTGCAATCCCATTGCTTAGGTTGGATGTTGTCTTCAAGATCATTGCCTCCAGATGCTGTTGTTTGGTTTCACGTAGAGCTTCGCAGAAGGCTGTGAAGGCATTAGGGCCTCTCTTGGGGAGCAAATTGAGGAATTCCACATTTTGGCTGAAGCTCCCTGACTTGGCCTAGACCCAGAGGAAAAAAAAAAAATGCACACAAATTTAGCACATCAATGCAATCAATATTGAATGAAACTTCAGAACAACTCAACTTTTTTCCTTCATGTAAATGTTTCATCACTATGCTCAGCTGTACTAGATACATTTTTGTAGCTTTTCCCACTCATCTTTTCCTATTAGCACAATGGGAGAGTATATGACAATATAGCAAGCCAACAATTCACACACTATCAGAGTAATATACCCTCTTCTCTCTAAACTTTTACTTCCAGTTACTGTTCAAACAGTATCTATTTCCCCCGACTAAATGCACAAAGTCCAGAAAATGTTTCCGCTACTGCCCAATGGTTTATTGTCTCATGCACAAATAACATAAAGCCTAAGAAAGGTACTGCCCAATGGTTTATTGTCTCATGCACAAATAACATAAAGCCTAAGAAAGGTTTCAGTAAATTACTTATTTTATGGAGTGAATTCTGAAAAGATGCTACATACGTATAGACTGTAACATTTAGATCAATGAAACAATATACAGTAGTGTATGCGAAAAAGTAACAATCAAAATGAAATGTATATATCTGTAAAAGATTCTCAGGGAGTTCTAATTTTTAGAATATTAACAGGACACTTGCCAACAAATTGTCTAATTTATACAATGACAGCCTTCCCTGTGAAATCTAAAACACACCAAAACATCATGTATTAAAACACTAGGTATCAAATAAAAATTCTGTAAACTCCACGGAATTCATCCTATATATTTTTAATTACCACTTAGCTCCAAGATCTCTCCTTCTCGTGGATATGAAAGGCTGAGTTACACAGAACCAAAGACTAAGACTATGTTAGCGATCACAGGAAAATGAGAAAAAAAGCATTGAGTCAGATGTGTAAATCCTCTGGTACAGAACATTTTACATGATTTGGTTTCCTTTACAAAATGTATCAAGCTTGGTGTTAAAAATAGTTTGGCTTTTGTCCCATCACATTGGAAGGCTATTGCAAAATTTTGTTGATCCAATACTTATGAACCTATTCTGAAATTTCAGATATATGTTCATTCACGACTGACTAGTAGCCTTTATTTTTGTATCAACAATGTCCCTTGACTTCACTGTTCTCCTGTCCTTTCCCTTATTTATCAAACTTCTTTCTATAAATCAGTCTCCATTTGCTATAGTAAACAAGCCACCTTCTTTCAGCCTCCTCATAAATGGCCTTTTCACCTTGACAACGCAAGTACCCTTTCCTATATCCATGGAAACCTCAACTTTCAGAACACTGTTGACTGGAAGTGCATAAAGAAATATCTCACCTGTGCCTTTCCAGAAGTATGAAAATACTTTGCCCTTTCTCCTGGTAACACTTCTCCATTAGTTCATAAAAGATAACCAGCTCCATACACTGGTATCAACAAAGAGCATTTAGATCTCAGTATCTACACCATCTGATAGCCTTTGATTATTTGACAGAGCATTCACCTTGTTTAAAAAACAAGAGAAAGCTCTTGCTGTCATACCTGCTATTTTGAAGGTACATCCCAGAGCTCTGGAAGAATACCTGATGCTCTGACAAGAAGGCATTAATGAAGCAGATTTTTTACTTCATTGTAAAAACATATGTATCCACTGTCCCACTTGCTTTCCACTACGATTTTTGCTCTGTTTGAAATCCCTCTCATCTGGGCCTTCGTCTACTTAATTATATTTACATCATCTCCACTATACAGTAAACACATTTTTTTCATTATTCTTTCTTAAAAGTGTGTATAATTTTTTAAAAATCTCATTTTTTTTGGTATCTTTCTTAATTACCCAATTTAAACTCTCCTTTTCTTTCCCTCCCTCCCCTTTTTGTGACTAACTTCAGGCCAGCAACTCAACATCCCTATTAACCACTTGTATTTCATCAGCGTCCTTATTTAACCCCAGTGGGCTTCTATAAGAGATGATGCCTCTTAGCATGTGGTGTGAGTGTGAGAGACGGTGGTTCTTAACACACAGCCTAAGTGTGGAAGGCTGAGATATTGTGAATTATTGTCTCAAAGCTTGTTTGCTAAAATAATGGGCTTAAGGCCTGCTTGTTACAGAAGAATGCTTGCTTACACTGCTTGTTTAATTTGGCCTGCTGTAAATGCTTAAATTCAGTGAGTTAAAGCAGAAAACGCATGATCGCTGTGAACTGCTAAAACTCAAAGAATGCTTGAAGCTTGTGTAAAGCTCAAGCAAAACTCTAGCAGTATCAGCCACCAACATCTGGGACAAGGCCTGCAGTGTGCTCAGGCAACACCTGCCACCAACTGCCATAAAACACCCAGGTTAAAACTGGCCATCCACCACCAGGACCAAAACCTGTAACCTGAGACCAGCAGACCTGAGACCCAAGCGCTGCCAGCACTACTGGGACGTGGACTCTGATATCAGCACAACCTGAGACCTGTGAACTCACTGCGCCACCAGGACTCGAGACCTGCAAACTGCCAGCACTACCAGGGCCTGAAACCTGAGAGCTACCCAATGGATGACAGATCCCTGGTGGATCCCTGGCGGTAACTATCACTTGCTTAACTTTCCTCCTAATTGCCTCCCACTTACTCTGTCATTCTAGCTTTAGACGTAAAAATAAGATAGGTTGTTTAGTGGCATCTGACCTCGTTTGTGTTTTAATCTCACTCTTGGAATAATTTTGAAACCTTACAGAGTCTGAAATGGGACTGGGACCACAGAGCCTCTCAGTCCAGGGTAAAACTGAAAAAAATTGCAGGACGATGTAAAGATGGTTTAATAGATAAAGCAAAAGCTGTGCACACACGTAAAACAGAGCAAGGAGTTCATTCATTACTTCCCATGGGCAGGTACATGTTCAGCCATCTCCAGGAAAACCAGGCTCCATCATGCATAACGGTTACTTGGGAATACAAAACCACCATAACTCCAAATGTCCCCTCTTTTTCTTCCCCCAGCCTTTATTGCTGAGCATGATGCCATATGGTTTGGGATATCCTTTTGGTCAGTTGGGGTCAGCCGTTTCAGCTGTGTCCCCTCCCAACTTCTTGTGCACCTTGACAGTGTGCAAGTAGTAACTAAAACATCCCTGTGTTATCCACACAGTTTTCATGACAAATCCAAAACAGCCCCATACAAGCTACTATGAAGAAATCAACTCTATTCCAGCCAAAACCAGTAAAAAAAGTTCTTGATTCCTTCTCTGACTTTCACTGTCTTCCTGTACCTTTGTCCTTTTCCACTAGGGATTGGAGCTATTTCAGGTAAAACTGCCTGTGTCTCTACAACTTAGCGCAAGTATCCTTGACAGGTCCCATGAGGAATTTCACATTATCTTTGGCACACACAAGTCAAAATTAATCAAGAAGTTATTTCCTTGTTGCTTTCAAAAATCTTATCAGTCTCAGGTTCATACCTGCTGCACTAGTGCCCAGCATCTGTTCTTATGACAGGACCATCAACCTTACTAAGGGACTAAAAAGACCCTTGCTTGCTTATTTGAGTCTTGAGATGCATTTGAAGTGCATCTTCAGTAATTACCTTTCCAGTTTGCTTTCTTTTTGAAGAGCCATATCTCCATTCTGCAGTCTTCAGTGCACTACCATACCTTTGGGAGCAATCCCAAGCTATTTCTAACTACTTCTCATAGTACCCACTGCTCAGGATGAGTAACAAAAGCCTGTGAACAGCATTTTTGTTTGAGAGTGAGAGTCCTGGATCCTGTAAGGTTCTCCAGGCAATCTACACAGACATATTTGAAATACAAATTCTTTCAGTAAAAGGTGGATAAGTGCCACAACAAGCTAGTTTACAATATGTTGCTTCACTTACTTTCACAGTATTATTCTGGAAGTAGGTATTATTCCTACTTTGACAAATGACAACAAAATGACAACAAAAGACTGGAGGATACCACCTGACTTTTGAAGCACAGCATGCTGCAACTACATACTAGCACACAAGCCAACAATTTCATAAATCTCCGACAAAACCCATAATGCCAAAAGCAGTTTACAGTTACCCTGTGTGTTGCAAGCAAACTCCATATTGCTTGGTATGTTCTCCAAACAGTCACATTAAAAAATGCTGGTAACAAACAGATGAGTTTCACTGTGTTGCCACTGCCAAGAACAACACTCACCTTAACTAGGAATAAAATTCATGGTACAGCTGAGTATAACCTGCATACCTGTATCATTTCCATCATCTCCGTGGTGATGATGTCTTTCTCTATCATGTGCTCCATCAATTCTTTCAAAACCAGCTGCTTTGCCAGCATCACCCGGTTCTTCTTTAGAGCTTCCTGGTGACATCGCTGCATGCCGCAGGCAACCAGCATGCTGGCAGGAGAGAGTAGAACAAAGCCCGACTCAACAGCGAGCACCAACTTTACCCTTCCCAACTTCCTGCTCAAGAGGAAGCAGACCGACTCTGCGGGCTGCCGTCGCCTCACAACGCGCAGAGGGGCCTCCACCACCCGCCTGGTCGGCGATAGGCAGAGAAGGAGGGCCGCAAGGGCCCGATGGCGGCAGGCCGATGCAGGCCGCTATACGCGCTCCCAGGACCAGTTCCCGCCAAACAGCCCGCGCAGCGCACGCTCGTCCTGCCACTCACCCCTCGCTACTACGCCGCGCGCGCCCGCGTTTCTTCCCGACGGCCCCAGCGATTCAAACCGCCAGACCCGCTTCCACCAGTTACGCGGCAGAGGCCCGAAGCCGCAGCCCCTCCCTTTCCGAAAGCTGAACAACACAAGCGTCGGACACCACCCACACCGGCGCGCTTGCGCGCATGCGCAGTCGCCCCTGCTTCGAGGCGGGTGCTGGGCGGGGCGAGCTCGCAGCGCGGAAAACGTTTTGCGTATCTTCCTGCCTGGCCTCTGCCCCCGGGGCGGGGCATCTCCCGCGGCCCGTCAGTGCGTGCTGGCCCCGCCCCGCCCCGCCTTCCCGCCGCACATGGGTCGGCGCGGTGCAGTGCAGGGGCCAAGGGGCAGGAGGTGTGGCGGGCGCGGGATTGTTGGCTTGCTCGTAAAGGAATGGGAGGGGCTCTGCGTACACGTAGAATTCAGGGGTATGCAGCTTTGCTTGCAAGCACACCGGTTCTGGGATTTTTTTTTTTTTTTTAATATTATTTTTAGAGTTTTTGTTATGTATGTTTTGTTGACATACGTTTCAGCTAAAATCAAAGAAGGGCACAAGTGAAGTAATTGAAAGGGAAGAAGGAGCGCACATAGGGCATGCACAGTACACGTGAAATATGAAGGGAAAAGTAAGTGAGCATCCTTTTTAAGCAGAAGCAAATTTACAGCTCTTGGCATGCAAAGCTTCAGACGGTTGTCCCTTGGTGCACAGGAGTTTCACATGCTAAAACAAGTCCAGAAGCTTGAATAACCTTTATAGATGCTAAAACCAAAATCCTACTGATCACAATCGGTGACATTATATATATTTTTTTTAATTATTATTATATTATATATATATATTAGGGTTTTTTGGCTAGCTTTTCTGTGCAGATCACCGGAATTTCCTCCTAACTCCTGGCAATTCGTTGCACTCAGAAAGGTCCTGGGTTGCCCAGTTTAGACTCCATTTCTGTTTCTGTGTGGAAGACCTGTGCTACTTTTTGTTGTAGCTTATTCTTTCATGTTTGCAGCTACAGAAGGAAGATGCAAGAAATAAGTGGCTTTCAAAAAATCACACTGCCTCTATCAGCAAATTTGTCTCTCATAGTACTTTTACAACAGGTATCTTAGCTGCTTCATCATTAATGATATTAAAGTGATTCAGCTGTAGATTTAGAAATGGAACTCCTCTCCTTTTTCTAAGACAAGATCTTCAAATGCACAGAACACAAGCAAAAGCATGGCTTTGTGGAGTGTTTCTTTGGGGAGGAAAAATGAACAATGACACTAGGTATTTTTAATGCGGTCCCGTTTATTTAGAAACAACAGTAAAAGTATTTTTTTTTCTTTGAAGTATAAAGAATCAAACAATAAGAAATAATTTATTTGCTTCTAGGGTATGGTTTGATGGTTCTTCACATGAATAAAAAATGATGTAATTGTATGAGACAAGGCTGTTATGATTACTCCTCTCCTTCACAGGAGATTTGGACCACCATTTTTTGTTTGTTTGTTTTGATTTGGAAATTCACCCACCGCAAATGTTTATTTGCATACTGCAGACCACTTTAATGCTGCAGGGCCCATCAGTTTAACTCACCCTTTTAAAAGACCACACAGCATCACTGATTAGTGAGAGCTATAACCTGGATGCAACCTAGAGCTGTCATGATGCAAACCATGTGTGTTTTGGGACTGCTATCTTTAGGTGCTCTCCGCTATAGCTGTGTCCACTGCTGTCAGACTGGCACTTTCCAGAGTCCAGAGAGAAGCCTCCATGCATGATGTCATTATGGAGAGCTAGAGGAGCATTGACCTTTCTGTGCAAATGTTTGCCATGATGACAATGAAATATCTCAAGTGATCTGGTTGGGGCTGTAGTACAGCCAAGTAATACACCCTCCTGTAGAGCTGCTAAGACTGGTGGTCCTAGCGAAGGATACATATATGTGTATGTGTATGTGTATATGTATATGTATATGTATATGTATATGTATATGTATATGTATATGTATATGTATATGTATATGTATATGTATATGTATATGTATATGTATCCTACTGCCAGACTCTCTTGCAGGAGTAAAACTGGTATTTTGTCCCTCTTGCCCACCATTGCAGGCTGTGTGGGATGATAACTGTGTGAACAACAGCAGTAGTTTCACGGTGCTGTGCTTGCCATCAGTTTTGCAATGCCAAGTGACAGATATCGGGTGGTGCTGGGTCCCAGATGAGGACAGCCACCCTCAGCCACACTCCATGGCAGCACAGCCAAGGACATGGAGCAGATGCAGCAGAGGGATAGCAACAAATAGCACAGGCCGTAAATTTGTGTTCCTGCAAAACAGCAACATGGGGAATTACAGCCTCAGTCTCTCAGTCAGAATTCTAGGGTGGCTGATGATCACACAGCTCTCAGCAATGCTGCTGTTTGTAACACACAGGCCGAATCTACTCAGCGCAGTTTCTATTGCTTCTCTTTCGAAGGTAGTTTCTCCTCACTGCATCCTACAGACCTTCTTCAGAGGTCATTTGGAAACCTTGTCTCTTCTCATGATTTACTCTCCTCCCTCACAAAGGTGTATCTCCAGTTTGAGAATTGTTGCTGTATGTAACAAAACTTTCTCACAGTATTTTTACAGATCTGCCTAGACAAAGCATTGTGGTATTACACCGATTTATATTTCGTGCAAAAAGGTTCTAGTGAGATCGGAAGCTTTGTCTGTAGTTCAGCTCTGGTTTGAATAATGGTGAGACAGACTTTTACAGTTTCAGGCATGAAAAATACCAGCACTTTCACCTTCTCTCCAGGAGCACCCTGTATTGGGGTGAGGGTTTGGTTCTTCATTCGTGGAAGGTGAAATTAATGATAATATGGAGGGCTGGAAAGTATCTTCAAAGACATCATTGTTAATGGCACTCTCATAAGCTGGTGGTGGAGTGAGTGGCTCCAGTGGCTCAAACCTTTGTTCAGTACCTTTTACTTCATGGATGTCTGAAACAAACCGTTGCAGCCTTGGGGGCAGCACCAGCTGCAACTGCATCCTGGAACCTATGTCCGTCTCAGATGACCCCCTTGTGCCTGTTGGCACTGACACCCTGAGAGCCTCCACCATGATATCTTCTTGGGCAGATGATTCAATAGCAACGTTGTAAGGAGGAGGCTCATTCAGTGGTGAGGGCACTAAGCTTGGATTGGATGTAATTGTCCATATTGCTGGAGCTGACATAGTCATCACTTCCTCATAGGTGGGTGCTTCATAGGCAGCATTCACCCTATGCACAAAGAGAGGAATGGCAGTTTTACTGGTTATTTTACTGCTTAGTTTATGCAGGGGCAGGTAGTCTGCATAATGTAGTATAGGGACCATGCTATAATCAATATATACGACTGAGAGAGGATATCTCATGT
This sequence comes from Patagioenas fasciata, assembly GCF_037038585.1. Classification (NCBI taxonomy): domain Eukaryota; kingdom Metazoa; phylum Chordata; class Aves; order Columbiformes; family Columbidae; genus Patagioenas; species Patagioenas fasciata. Next base: position 129,148,895 of record NC_092520.1, read on the forward strand.
GGTGTTGTTCTGTGTGATATTCTGCTGCTCACTTGTCCAGCCAACTTAATTTCTTGCTTTCTGGTCCAGAGAATGGACCATCTGGCCATTTTCCCACACTCCTCAGAACAAGTGAAAAAAAAAAAAACACTGGTTTTCAGTGTCCTAGGCTTAGCTTGATCATAGAATCAAAGAGTATCTCAAATTGGAAGAGACCCAAAAGGGTCCTGTCTCTCATTTAAAATCTCCTGCCAGCTAAAATGTATTACTAAGAATTACTAACTACTAATTATTTCTCAGAATAAAACAGGATCTTACTTTTTTAATACTTTAGCTCAATGTTCATCTATTTTTAAGTAGTGGAGAAAATTAAGTATTTTTGTACAGTTTAAGCATGGATTAACTGTTCTGTGTTAAAAAGAATATCTGCAGAGAAAAATGTTACTTTAGAAACATTTTCCTTTTTAGGTTGTAAACAGATACTAATTTTCTAATTTTCTTCTAGTATGCCGCCAAGCTAGCAAAGCCCAAGGTAGACTTCTTTTTATGCACTCTTTCTAAAAGTAAACACATAATAACATTTTTTTGCACTTCCACGACACCTGTATTTGAGAAGTTAAAGTCATTTATGGATGTGGATAATGATTATCTGGATTATACAGACAAGGAAGCAAAGATACAAATAAACTCTTTGACTACAGTAGGCAAATTGGGGTTAAATTAGGTGATGCTGAACACCTGCAAATGTACATGAAGGCAAAGAGACGTGGGAGTATTCAGAGCCTCTCAAAATCAGGGCTTATTATTGTCAAGCTGTGTTTTTTTAAGACTGGAAACACACCTAGCTACAAGTTCCTTTTTAAAAGTTCGCCAAGGAACAGTTGCTCTGGAGATAAAGTTCATAAAGCTAAACCCAGCTAAGATGCAGTATTACTTCAGCATTTTTTCTTTTTCCTTGTCTGACTCATTGTTTGGCGAGACTTGATAACTCAAATTAAAATAAAACTGGGCCTGGATCTGTTTAACCTTTGGAATTGTTAGTGGATCAGTTCCTAGGGGGAAAGAAAATATATTTTGGGCAAGATACAGAACATGCATGGCATAGACATTTGGAACCTCCACCTGAATAATGAAGGAAAGCAACCTGAAAAGACCTTTTATCTTTTGGAGTGGAGTCTGTGTTTAGTGCCATAGGGGAACAGCAGCAAAACAATATGTAAAATGGCTGTATCTGGGGAGAGAGAATTAAAGTAAAAAGAATTATCAGGTTGCTGCTTACCCTGCTTGGCTTTGTCTGCTTGGAGATATCTCATTTGTGTTATGTCGGCGATGATTCTTCAGGTAACACTCGACAAACACACTCAGCAAATACCCAACCAGGCACACTCCCCCGACTCCTAGGAAGAAATAGCCTACTGGATTGATGTTAGATGTAATGGCCAGCATGGTGACCCCAATGAGAAGAGTAGCAGTGAAAAGAAGCAACAAGGCTTGGCGAATGTTCTTCCACTGTGTTTCTAACCACATGGTGGTATAGGTGGTGGTAGCGAACAGTTGAGAACAGATGAGCAGTTAAGGGGACAGACATCTGTGGAAGACAGAATAGTTTTTTCAATATGAAACATGAGCATACAAACACTTTCTTAGTATCGTGACCAAAATAAGAATATACCTACTCGAGTACACGCCATCATGAGAACATGCAGATATGCACATGCATAATAAGCCTGGGAAATCTCTGCATAAATGCACACCAATGTAAATGTACTAGAATTTCCTATGTGAATGCATATTGAATAATGGGAATGCTGGGATACACAACTGCAAGACATAATATGCATAAATAGACCATCAGCACTTACTGTCAGGCTTATCTAAAAAGGTCTATCTTCTTAATAAAATTTAGAATTGTCTAGGATGCAGATTTGATATTACTACAAAAGTGAAACACAGAATAAAGGTAAATTCTATGACATTTGTACGTTGCATAATGAACATTCAGATACTAGTTCAGATCCCAGCTTAATCGATGGGGCTGTCTGCCCCAGTAAATTGAGCGTCTAACTTCAGTGTAGCGTTACAGCAATAATATTACTTTAGGTTCTATATATACCTGGGATGTCTGTTTTTGCAAATTGTGGGCATGTATTTGAATATTTGCCAATAACATAAGGATTTTTCTGTTGATGTGCTCTTTTGCACCATTCTCAAACATGAGAGCACCTCCTGTGCCCCATTCCAAACCCCGTCTCTGTAAAAGAGACAACAGTTGTCATTGTGTGCAGTCAATCTGGAGTGAATACCAGAGATCTGTGGCATTCAAGAAATATAATTAAGGAGTCATCTTGCATGTGTTGCACTAAACTACATATATCCCACTGTTTTGATGAAGACCCCTTTGAAGAAAAAAAAAGCATAAGACAATGGGCATATTTTTCATTAATATGCATCTCCAAACAAATATACAGTTTTACATAGTAGTTCTACGTTACATTGTGTGCTTTTGCACGCTAAATGCTTTCCCTAGTTACAGCAAAAAATAGGTAAATGTATAAACTAATATACAAATGCCACAGAAATCAACATGTTCTTTTTCAGCTTATACTTACCAGAGAGAGGTTTTGGTAGGTAGGAGTAGTCATGTTTTAGCTTCTCTCTTCATCAGAAGGAAAAATATGCAAGCTCTTTCATGCCTGCTACTTCCTCTTCTGACCTGAGGATGGGACACCAGCAAAAACTCTCTTTTCCTCTCTTTTTCTTGTATGGAGGCACTGAAGACTTCTTTTGAAACTAAAAGCCAGAAACTAGTGAATATCAGAAGCTACCAAACGAGTTTTGTGTGGGAAAGTAGAACTTCATTTTTCCAGGTTCTGAATCCAAAGCAATTTCTAGACCATCACAGACCTTCTGTTCTTTTGCTGCTGTTCTAGGTCTGTCCCACAAAAGCAGGAAACTCGTTAGGAAAGAGGGCGGAGTGAGCAGTGGGGGAGTGCTTACCTGTGTCAGATCTGTTTGGTCTGCTTTACTTTAAGGAGAGAAACTCTGCCCTGAAAATTACGTTCTCCTTCCCACGTAGCAGAGGAATCTTGATCTCTGCCTCACAAAGCGGGATGGACTGCTGGCCCAGCCCACATCACATGGTCCACACATAAATCTATTTATGAGTTCTGTAGCGTGTAAATCCGTACATTTTCCTATCCTGATTGGGCGCTGTTTGTCAGATGTTGTTTTATGTCCTCTTCTATTTTACAAGGAAAAAGAAAAAAGGAGGCAATGGTTCAATGGGTTATTATTTTGCAAAGGGGATTTTACAAACAAAAAGAAAACAGAGGGCTGGGTTAAAATCCTTTTTACTCCCTGATGTTTCTGGCAATGAGGACTACTCATAAGCAATGGAATGTGTACTAAATTACTTCATGATGTCTGTTATCATCTGAACCTTTAGTGTGTGTCTGAAAATAGCCTAGACTAGACTCAACTAGACCACACCAGAATAGAAGAGAGACCATTTCAGTTGGAAGGGACCTACAACAATCATGTAGTCCAACTGTCTGATCACTTCAGGGGTCACCAAAAGTTAAAGCATGTTATTAAGGGCATTGGCCAAATGCCTCTTAAACACTGACAGGGATGGGGCATTGACTACCTCTCTAGAAAGCCTGTTCCAGTGTTTGACCACCCTCTCAGTAAAGAAATGTTTCCTAATGTCCTGTCTGAACCTCCTCTGGTGCAGCTTTGATCCATTCTGACGCATCCTATCACTGAATACCAAGGAGAAGAGATCAGCACCTCCCTCCAGTTCCCCTCCTCAGGAGGCTGTGGAGAGCCATGAGGTCACCCCTCAGTCTCCTTTCTCCAAACCAGACAAGCCCAAAGTCCTTGGCCACTTCGCACAGGACATTTCTTCCAGTCCTTTCAGCAGCTTTTATTGCCCTCCTCTGGACGCATTCAAGGACCTTCACATCCTTTTCAAATAGTGGGGCCCAGAGCTGCACACAGTACTCAAGGTGGGACTTCACCAATGCTAAATACAATGTGATAATCACCTCCTTTGACCAGCTAGTTACGCTGTGTTTGGTGCACCCCAGGATGCTGTTTACTGCCAGGGTGCACACTCCTGACTCCTACTGAGCTGCTGTCGACCAGCAGTCTCACATCCCTTTCTGCAGGGCTGCTCCCTGCCCACTCCTCTCTCAGTTTGTACTTGTGCCCAGCGTTACTCTGTCCTAGGTACAGAATCTGGCATTTCAACTTGTTAAATTTCCTCCCATAAATCATAGCCGGTGCCCCAATCTATTAATATCTAGATCCCTCTGCAAGGCCTCTTGTCCCTCAAAAGAGTCAACAGCACGTCCCAGTTTGTTATCATCACCAAACTTGCTGATGGTAAATTCAACTTCTGCATCCAGATTGTTGATAAATACATTAAACAGAAGTGGCACTAGAATTGAGCCCTGAGGAACATAACTGGTGACTGGCCACCAGCCAGATATAGCCCCATTTACTACAACCCTTTGAGCTCTTCCCTTCAGCCAGTTCTTCACCCAGTGCACCATGAACCTGCTTATCCCACAGCTGGACAGTTCGTCCAGAAGGATGCTGTGAGAGACAATATCAAAAGCCTCACCAAAATCCAGAAAAACTACATCCACCGCCTTTCCTTCACCTGCAAGGTGGGTGACATTGTCGTAGAAGGCTATCAAATTAGCTAAACAGGACTTTCCCTTTGTGAACCCATGTTGACTGTGCCTAATCATTGCATTGTTCTTTAAATGCCTTTCAATAGTATCCAGTATAATCTGCTCCATAATTTTTCCAGGAACTTAGGTTACGCTAACAGGTTTGTTATCACACTCTACAACTACCTGAAAGGAGGTTATAGTGAAGTGGGTGTCAGTCTCTTTTCTGAAGTAACAAGTGATAGAACAAGAGGAAGTGGCCTCAAGTTGCACAATGAAGAGGTTTAGATTGGATATGAGGAAAACTCCTTCATGGTAAGGGTTGTCAGGCATTGTAACAGGTTGCCCAGGGAAGTGATGGAGTCACCATCCCGGGTGGTGTTTACAAGATGTGTATATAAGTTTCTCAGGGACATGGTTTAGAGGTAGATTTGACAATGTTAGGTTAATGGTTGGACTCAGTGACCTTAAAGTTCTTTTCCAAATCTCCTACAAACTTCAAGAATTCCAAGACTTGCTCATCTCAGCAGTATGATATTCGCAGTTGATGTCTGGGAAGTTGAAAACTCCCATAAGGACAAGGGTGACTGATCCTGAAATTTCTCTTAATTGCCTGTAGAATAACTCATCAGTACTTCCATCACTGGAAGTAGCCAAACACAATAGGAATTACCTCCATGAGCTGACTGCAGTTCATGTATGTCTGTGATACAAAGATGTACTACTGCTAAATGTTTATTAAGAGTATTCAAGTGGGAAGATTGGGCCAACAAGAATTGCATGAGGTTTAGCAAAGATAAATGTAAAGTAATTTATGGACAGAATAATTGCAAGCAGCAGTACAGGCTGGGGTCTGACTTGCTGGGATGCAGTTCTGCTGAAACAGACCTGATGGTCTTGAAGAACAGCAAGCTCAAGAGGATTCAGAAGTGCCCTTGAAGCAATGAAGGCCAACAGCATACTGGTTTGTATCAGAAATAGTATGGCCAGCAGGGCTAGAGGAGAGATATCCTACTGGGTTGAGGAGGGAATTAAAATATACTACAGACCCTGGCTAAGTGTTCTGTTTATTGAGTTATTGTAATAAAAGATAATCCCTAATATAAGAATTATTTTCAAAGAAGATGGTCCTACTTTTTAAAATAGTGAGTAAAAGTGTGAATTGATAAGACAGGTGAACCAACCTAATAGGTGAATGCTGTGGAATATGGTAGTCCTTCCTACTTCTCTCCATCTCCCAGCTGTCAAAGCCTGTCCTCCTTGTGTTGATTCTAGTGCTCAGTTGATCTCTTGCTGAGCCACCTCAGCTGTCCCAGCTAGTGGGAAAGTATTTACATTTTTCCAGAGTGAATTTAGTGAACTAAATCCCTCCAGCAATCTGACTATTGTTGAATCCCCCTTGTAAGTACCTAGAGAAGGTATGTAGGCTGTGTAGAGGGAGTTGAGGCACTTTGCTTGTCTGCACATTCCCTTGTAGGGAGTAGGCACATAAAAACTGCTTTGGGGCTAGACCTTTTGCTAAGTTAGGAGAAAGTCAGAAAGGTGAAGAAGTCTTCATTATTTGGTGGAAAACTACCTCTGTGATTGGAAGCACTTTATTTGATTTGTGGATAGATAGATAGATAGATAAATAGATAGATATAGGTTTTGCTGAAACTTTCTGTTTTGATTGGTACACCGTTTTAAAAACTGTTTATAGACATAATTATGAAATACCAGGATGAGAAAGGCTAAAAATGATAGGTATCTCTGCTGCATTAGTTGTTGCTTGTATTACTTCAGTTGAAGTTCAGAGTCCAGTGAGTCCCCTATATTTTACCCATGGAGATGCATGGATAACTGGGCTGAATCTTTAGGAGTTATTTTTATGCATTTGTATGAATTATACTTTGCAATGCAGTTGTGAATGCATTGGTTGAACATCTTTATTAACATGTCGCTGACTGCTTTGTGGATCTAAAGATACAAAGCAGGATGAACTTCCGAGAACTAACCTTTGCAGTATGATTTCTAGCAACACAGTGCTTCTACACAAGGCCTTTTAGCATTCCTGAAGGACTTCTGAAATTTTAATGTGTCTGCCATAGTCCATCGTCTGTTTCACACTGTCATTGGTTACAGTGTCTGGGGAACCATAACAAAGAAAAATGGATCACATCGCTGCATGAAGAAGTTTTTGGTGATGACAAGATTAAGAAAATGCATCGAAGCTTGAAAAAGGCCTGATAGGTATCACTATGCAGTGTTTGTGGAATAAGGGGTAGAAGTCAGGGAAAGTAAACAAGGACATTTATACTGCTGTCCTAAACTGCCTCTCTATCATGTGCTGTGGAGATGCTTTTTATAGTAAGAATCATGCCAGGAGAATCAGACTTCATTTAACAGCAGATTTCTTTAGTTAAGACCACAGATTTCTTTTTTTTTTTTTTTTCATTCTTTCTTCCAGTACCTCATTGTTAATCTTAATTTTTCATTCAGTCTCTAGGAAGCATTTCACCTTTCCCCTGTTTCATCTCACTATCTACCTCCTGCCCAAACTGCTACTAATTAACTTAGTACCTACAATAAGCTTGCTTATCAGGTCGGTATGCAGAGAAGCTTGCTTTATTCCCAAGGCCTTGTGACGAACATACCATGGCATGATTAATCTTTCTGTAATCACTGTCTATTCTTCACTATAACCTTGTCCTGAAGCAATTTCCGAGAGCCTGAGCAAGTACTGGGAACAAAGTGCTACTGAACTACCTTTTCCTGTCTTTTCTATCTCTGCTTTTGTCTCCCAGGCTCTGCTTAGTCACCTTTGTGAAATGTGACTTGGATTTTTCTGTTCAGGAGCATGATTGCATTGTATCTACAGAGGTCATGGAACAGCCCTTACCTGTGGTTGGTATGTTTGTAGTCAGTATAATGTCTTAAGCTGAAGAAAGCAAAACTCCAAGGAAGTTATGCCTGTGCTCAGATGTTCAAGATATATGTGTAAATTTCAAAAGAACAGTGTGCTTGACTTGCCATAGCTGAATGTTCATACATTTCATGGGAGCTGTCTATCTCTTTTTGTCTTCCAGCTTATTCTAGTTCTTATAGGGCAATGGCTGAAAGTTATCATATGTGTAGTCACTGTATGGTGGGTTTTTTTGGCATGGCTGTCTTCTACCTGCAGTGGCTTTTCTCTGTAGATCAGGCTTGAGATGTGTTCCCAGAAGGACTGATATTGCAAGGAGAGCTTCTACTGCTACCACTATTTCCTCATCTGTCTCGGGGATACCTGAAAAGCATACATCTACAGAGACTGACTCAGAGACACATGTTACGCAGAACTAATGGATTTCCGTTTTCTGATAGTGAGTCACATTTAACTCAGTGGAATTACAGTGAATAGTGGCTTGACAAAAGTTTGTAACTGTATCATACAACTTAACAAGACTTCAATAACAAAACTCACAATGATATTACCCTTATGTGCCTAGAATAAAATTAGAGAGAAAAGAGAGATAGATTAAGATATCAGAAGAAAGGTAGGATTTCCCCACTCCAAGGGTCCATCGATCCAGCGACAATCTTTGTAGCTCTCTTGGTGGTGGGTGCGACAAAACTTCACCACAAGTGTCCCAAGTGAGAAGATTTTTTATGCTTTAGTTCATTTGCATGAGAGATAGGAGAGGGCAGCTCATCTCCTCCCTCTGCTCACTCCTCATGCTACGTAAGGAGATTGTTCCAGAAATGGGCTGGTGGTCTCAGAAGTGCCCAGAAGTGAGTTGATTGGTCCTCTAGGGGTAGCTGGTGATTTGTGATTTCCCCTAGCTGGTCAGTGGTTGCTGAATGACCCTGCCTTTGCTCCAGCCCAATTAATAAGACCTCAAGGAAGAGATACCATTAATGAGGCCTTCATTTTGCAAAGAATAGGTAGGCCTCAAGGAAGACATAAGTCCTGTCTCCACAGCACTTATCTATTCCTTGCTGCCAGAAGTTGCAAAAAACAGATGTTTAAGGCATAATGAGGTGCATATCATGTCCATCACAATATAGGATGAAACCTGGCAGGATGAAAACTGGTTATGTCCTTTTCAGGAAAGACAGGCCAGCCAGGCGTGGTGGTGGAGTTGCTTTTTATGTGAGAGAGCAACTACAATGTATTGGGTATTGTCCAGGCACGGATGAGGAGCGAGTTGAGAGTCTGTGGGTGAAAGTTAAGGGGCAGGCTGGCAAGGGTCATACTATTGTGGGCATCTATTACAGGCCACCAGATCAAGGTGAGGAAGTTGATGAGGCCTTCTACAGACAGCTGGGAGCAGCCTCGCAATCACAGGCCCTGGTTGTGGTGGGGGATCTTAACTTCCCTGATGTTTGTTGGAAGGACTACTCAGCCAGCCATCCACAGTCCAGGAGGTTCCTCGAGTGCATTGATGATAACTTTCTGATGCAAAGGGTGGAGGAGCCGACTAGAAGAGGTGCATTGCTGGACCTCATCCTCACTAACAAGGAGCATCTGGCTGAAGCGGTAAAGGTTGAGGGCTGCCTTGGTTGCAGCAACCATGAGATGGTGGAGTTCAGGATCTCATGTTGTAGGAGCAGGATAGCAAGCAGAATTGCAACCCTGGATTTCAGTAAGGCAAACTTTGGCCTTTTCAGGCAATTGCTGGGGGAAATCCCATGGGCAAGGCTGCTTGAAGGTAAGGGGGCCCAAGATAGTTGGTTAGTGTTCAGGGACTGTTTCTATCGGACACAAGAACAGAGCATCCCGACACATAGGAAGTCAAGGAAGGGAGCCAGGAGACCTGCGTGGTTAAACAGGGAGCTGCTGGTTAAGCTCAAGTGGAAGAGAAGAGAAGAGAAGATCATGGAAGGAGGGGCTGGCCACTTGGGGAGAATATAAGGCTGTTATCAGAGGGTGTAGGGAGGCAACTAGGAAAGCTAAGGCCTCCTTAGAATTACACCTGGCGAGAGGGGTCAAGGACAACAGGAAGAGCTTTTTCAAATACATGGCAGATAAAACTGACACCCGAGGCAATGTAGGCCCACTGATGAACGAGGTGGGTTCCCTGGTGACCGAAGATACAGAGAAGGCAGAGTTAGTGAATGCCTTTTTTTGTCTCTGTCTACTCTGCCAGGGGCTGTCCTGAGGAGCCCTGTACTGCTGAGGCCCCAGAGGAAGGCAGCACAATGGAAGAGTTTGCCTCAGTTGATGAGGACTGGGTTAGGGAGCAGTTATGCAATCTGGACATCCATAAATCCATGGGTCTGGATGGGATGCACCTGTGGGTGCTGAGGGAGCTGGCTGAGGTCATTGCTGGACCGCTCTCCATCATCTTTGCCAAGTCTTGGGAAACGGGAGAGGTGCCTGAGGACTGGAGGAAAGCAAATGTTACTCCAGTCTTCAAAAAGGGCAAGAGGGAGGACCCTGGTAACTATAGACCTGTCAGCCTCACCTCCATCCCTGAGAACCTCATGGAACAACTTCTCCTTGGTGCCATCTCAAGGCATATTAGGGATAAGAGGGTCATTAGGGGCAGTCAACATGGCTTCACCAAAGGGAAGTCAGGCTTGACCAACCTCATTGACTTCTGTGAGGACATAACAAGATGGATGGATGATGGCAGAGCAGTGGACGTGGTCTACCTTGACTTGAGTAAGGCATTTGACACAGTCTCCCACAGCATCCTCACAGCTAAACTGAGGGATGAACGGGTAGTGAGGTGGACTGCGAACTGGCTGAAGGGAAGAAGCCAGAGAGTCATGGTCAACGGGGCAGAGTCTAGTTGGAGGCCTGTATCTAGTGGAGTGCCTCAAGGGTCAGTACTGGGGCCTGTATTATTCAATATGTTCATTGACGATTTGGATGAGGGAATAGAGTGTACTATCAGCAAGTTTGCCGATGACACCAAGCTGGAAGGCTGTGCTGCCATCCAGCAAGACCTGGACAGGCTGGAGAGTTGGGCGGGGAAAAATTTAATGAAATATAACAAGGGAAAGCGTAGAGTATTGCATCTGGGTAGGAACAACCCCAGGTTCCAGTATAAGCTGGGGAACGACCTATTAGAGAGCAGTGTAGGGGAAAGGGACCTGAGGGTCCTGGTGGACAACAGGATGACCATGAGCCAGCACTGTGCCCTTGTGGCCAGGAAGGCAAATGGCATCCTGGGATGTATTAGAAGTGAGGTGGTTAGTAGGTTGAGAGGGGTTCTCCTTCCCCTCTACTCAGCCCTGGTGAGACCACACCTGGAATATTGTGTCCAATTCTGGGCCCCTCAGTTCCAGAAGGACAAGGAGCTGCTGGATAGAGTCCAGCGTAGGGCAACAAAGATGATGGAGTGGAGCATCTCCCTTATGAGGAAAGGCTGAGGGATCTGGGTCTCTTTAGCTTGGAGAAGAGGAGACTGAGGGGTGACCTCATTAATGTTTACAGATATATAAAGGGTGAGTGTCACGAGGATGGAGCCAGGCTCTTCTCGGTGACAAACAATGATAGGACAAGGGGTAATGGGTACAAACTGGAACACAAGAGGTTCCACTTAAATTTGAGGAGAAACTTCTTCTCAGTGAGAGTAACAGAACACTGGAACAGGCTGCCCAGGGAGCTTGTGGAGTCTCCTACTCTGGAGGCATTCAAGACCTGCCTGGACGCCTCCCTGTGTAACCTCATCTAGGTGTTCCTGCTCTGGCAGGGGGATTGGACTAGATGATCTTTCGAGGTCCCTTCCAATCCCTAACATTCTGTGATTCTGTGAGTACACACTCTTTTGAAAGAATTTACCCTGGTGACTGTAATGCTACTAAATGGAATACTAAAGTGACTTCTCCTTTTGTGCTAGTTCAGAGCTCCTAATGTGGATCAGACAGAGGAGGAGAGAACTTAATTGTGACTAAAGGGAAAGGAGAAGAAGGGCAGTTAAGGTCCTACTGCTAGGATATGGTGAAAGGAATACCTAGTGTGGGAAGAGCAAGTGAGCAGAAAGAAATAGTTTCAAGATGAAATGAAGAAATCAATTGAAAATAGTTAAAAGAACACAGGAAGATAATTTGCTCTAATCTAGACTGTACTAAGTGTCTCTTGAAATAAGAGAAAATAAGACCTCTATATGCTAAGCTGCTTTACTATAGAATAGTATTTGCATTCCTTTTCTCCAGACATGATTTCACCATTCCAGAACAGGAAGGTTTTCAGCCAAAGGATATGAGATACAATGAGAAAAGTCAATGTGTAATTACCACAGAGTTCCCGTTCCCTATCTTTCTCCCTGATCCTAGCCATATATCCTTTATGCTTATGTTGCCAAACCTGTTATGCACTGTGGCCCTCCCTGACGTGTTCTGAATTGCTAACGCATAAAACCGATAAAATAAAAAGGAAAAAAGAAGATATTTTCTGTTGGGTTAGTAAACTAATAGTCACAAAAACATGAAAGCAGTGCCAGTATGGCCACAAGATAAGACAAAGAAACTGAGGGCCTATTTCTGTGTTGAAGAGTAGGGGATGCCCTTTTCCTTTCAACAGCATTAGATAGTTCTGCTAGGGAACCACACCAGAAATATTTGGGAATTATGACCCAACATTAAAAAGTAGCTTTCTTGGGTTAAAATTGAATGTCTGTATGCAACTCACTGCAGTACTAGATAACTGTGGACAGAAAAGTAATAGTCTTGAGAGGAGGAGAAAGAGCTTGACATTACTGTTGCAGAATGTAGCTTCCTGAGCAAGAGTTTGTCTTTTTTTAGCTGTCAGTGGTGGGACACAGTGTCCATCCTTGAGACATTCTTGTGTTCCTTTATATCATGTTGCACTTTCTCCAAATTCTTTCAGTTAATAGTGGGGTGGAAGAATGGGGGAGGTGTTGCTAGACAAAGAGCTCACTTAACTATTTTACTGATGAGCTGTGCTTTGGAGAAAAAGAGTACACGGCTGTTACTGGTACTGGTCGCTTTGAGTGTTGTGCTTTATAGCGAATATAGTGCAGAATTCCACATGGTCCTTGATACCTGTTCCCAGCTTAAGGTGCTCATAGTCCAAAGCAAATGTGACAAATCCACAGAACAACAATTCAAGTACAGAATGCTGGAGAGAGATAACTTTCTAAGAAAATAAATAAGAAAGAAAAAAAATAGTAAAATCTATTTCAATAAAGGCAGCTTTTGCTTGAAAACTACATCTATAACAGTGGTCATTTATTGGCTTCATTAGATATTCTCCTTTCAAAGGCAACACTTACTTTCAGGGCTAGTTTTAGCACTGGTTTTCACTGTGTTTTGCTCCAGCCATGCGCAATAAGGCAGCACACCTCAGGGAGGGGAAGGTCAATGTGATTCTTTTTTCTGCCTCCGGAAAAATGGATGTTACATTTTGGTTACCTCTGTGCAAATACGCATTCACAGAGTTCCACGAAAGAGCATTTTATTTGTTACTTTATGAAAGCAAATAGATACACGAGCTGAAAAGAATGTAGCTTTTATCTTCGGGTAGTTCATCAATGTGTGAGCTGTCAGTTTGTTTACTGATATGTGCAGGTTTTATCCAGTTCTGACATTGATTTGCATTTCTAATGGACACTGCCAAATTAGAAATAGCACATCATAATGAATTTCTGGTATGTGCCATGATCATGCCCTGTACTACTGCAGTTTGTATGACATCTGAGTTTTTATGCTGGCACATTCTAGCATGGCATTGTACAAACTTTTTGGATGTTTTTTCCTGTGGGGTGAACTACTGTTTCTGAGGTTAGCCATCAGCTGCAGGAACAGTCTCATAAAGAGCACAATACCACATTATTGCCAGACCAGGCTGCTGTTTGTAAATCAGTGCTATGAAAGCAATACACGGTTTTTGCATTCTCCTGAGGCAGCGGCAGTAGTGATACTGCAACTTCTGTTATTTGTAAAGGGAAATTCCATTTTATCAAGGCTTCTGTTCTGAGAGAGAGCTTCCTTGTTCACTGCAGGCAACAAGAAACATGCATGAAGGACATGCAATGTGTGGAATTAAGTGTGTATCTGGCTGAACTGATGGCTTTGACAGAATTTATTAATGGTGATAACTGCAAGTTCCACTTCATGTCCATACTCATGAGAAGAGCAATGACTGGTTGCAAAGAGACTTTCTGTGAATATGAGATGGCCAATGAAGGGAGAATTTCAGGATAGAGCGGTTTATAGTTCACAAATGTCTGCACTGGATGAAGTAAAATGTGGTGCCAAAGATCATCCAAGTGATGGTGCCGCTGTTTCTGGAGAAGAGTTGTCAAGTCTACTGGCGACTGAAAACCTCTGATTCATAAGAGCGTTATATGAAGTCCTTTGCAGATGAAAGATGCCAGGGTGATTCAGGAGACAGTGCTAACTATTTGAAAAGCTCTCATTGACACTTGGTGCATGGGAGATTGTAGTTGTGGCTGAAGAAACTTCTTTCAGTGTATTGGAAATACTGACGAGGTATATATTATTGTCCAGTGCCTCCTCTGTTCCCCCCTGCTCCCTTCAAATTTTGTCTTGCTTCATTAAAGAAAGGGATAATAGTCTCTTCTCAGAATCACTGTTATATGACACTTTACTTCTTACACTTAAAAGTGTGTTGGTGTGTGACACCCTGATCTCTCACAAGTTTCTACCCTATACCTAGTTGTAGATCCATTGATATTGACAATGTCTCCAAGTCTCCATTGATACTGATGAAGTTTCCAAGTCTTTGATACATGGTGGTGCTACTTTTACCCTGATTCTTCTGCTCTTCAGGTTACTCAGCTGCCTTTGCCAGCCCTGTGATGAAGTGTGTTCATTGCTGAGGGGAGCTGCTGCAAAGGTGATACGAAACTCTGGCAAAAGCAGCAGATTTTTTGGCACAGGCAGGGTTTTCCTTTTTTTTTTTTTTCCCCACAACTTTAAACACCATGTGTTTAAAAGACATATAGATAAGACTCTTAGGGACGTGGTTTAGTCCTAGATTTAGGTTGTAGTTGGACTCTATGACCTTAAGGGTCTTTTCCAACCAAAATGATTTTATCATCTGGTAGAAACCCATGTTGTCAGTGTTATGTAATTGAGGTTTGGAATTTTAGAAATTGTGAACAAACACAGTATGATATATATTTAGCCATTCACACAAGCAAAATGTCTGCCACGTTCTTCATTACTAGATTTTCTGGGTATTTAGAGTTAACTGTATGGTTACTAAATGGTAGACATTTTCTTACTGAATATCATGAAGTTATTATTTTTAAGATATTATATATGCTAAATATTTGTCAAAGCAAGTATCAGGTGTTCTCTGCCATCATACATACTTACACTGCTAGACCCTCCTTATTTGTTATGTGTACTTATTAGTTAACAAATAAATGTTCCATTACTTTGTCTCCTAATTATCTTCATAAACCATCTTTACCTCTTTCCTGGTGGCCTGTCATTGTGGAATAATTGATAGGTGCTTTTTGATGAAATTGTCAATAGTCTGCATATTGTTTGTCTACTGTCCTGATTCAAGTAAGTAACAATGTCTTCCCTTTTCCATAATTTAAGAAAGGCACTGTATTTCATGCTTTTCTACTATTGAGGAGTGATAGCAAGGAATGGGGAAACAAGGAGACTGTTACTGTAACTGAGGAACTGACCTCTGATTCAGGCAATCTCAGTTAAATTTTCGGATACTACAAACATTTTGGCTGTGACTTAAAGCAAATCCCTTGGCTCATTGCAGGTCTCTTGGAGAATGAATATTTTTTAGGGTGGGGACTGACTCTTATTTCATGCCTTGCAAAAAGGGCCGAGATCAGAGCGAGCTATCTTGCAGCCTCCTTCAATGAAGAAAGAAAAAAAAAAGAGAGAGAGAGAAAAGACGAAAAAAAAAATAAATGTTTTGCTGAACTACATAATTTCACAACATTTCAGGTGTTGATGGAGTATAAGAAATCAGCATCACAAACCCTTTCTGCCCTGCCATGTATTTAGAGTGAACTTTCATACCTGCGGGTATATGTCCTATTGGGTTTCCTTAACATTTTTAGGGCACAGTGGGTTCGCGAATGCTTCCTGCTCCCTGCCCGCTTCCGCACCGCAGTGAATCGTGCCGTCCACACTAATAAACAGCTGCTTGCGCTCTTAAAGGGGCCACAGCATTTTTCTGATTTCCCGGAAACCCGCCAAAAGTAGGGGACTCCTGCCAGAGCAGTAGGCTCTGGGCTGATGGTGTTCTATCGCCAGGTGTTCCCAGCTTTAGGTGGCCTGACAGGGGCTGCTCCCTGCCACCTCTTATGATGCAGACTGCTTTAAACCCTTCTGCTCCCTCAGAGCTTCAGAGTTTCAAGCCAACAGAAGTTTGTGGGGAATAATCCCAGCTAGTTAAAAGAAACTGAGAGCAGTTTATCCCTAATTCTGTGAAAGAAACTTACTTGTGTGACTGCCTTTCCAACCAGGCATTCTCCTGTTGTCCTCACCCACACTGCATCTGTCCAGATCTGACCTCCCTTCCTCCCCATCCTGTCCCAGAGCCAGTTTAGAAACTTGTGGTTATAGCACAAAAATTTTGCATGTGAACTCTGTTGTTCTGTTTGGATTAGAACACTATTATTCACCTTGTTTGAATACCATTTAATTGCTGCATGCTTTTAAAATAGTTGACTGAAACCAGGCAAGGCCCATATCTTCACCAGTGAGCTCTTCAACCTTTCCTCATTCTGATGACTTGCCCCTCTGCTGTCAAATAAGTCTGTCCTTCCATCTGTTTTAACACGTCTCTGGCAATCCTTTTACTTCTCTGCCTTGATTTCATGTGTAAATTCACATGTATGACATGGCTTTGCATATCCATATATTACTGATTTTGAGGGACTGGGCTGACTAAGAGTATAAAGAAAGTTTTTCTTTGTTAAAATTATTAGTGAAAGCCAATTATGAAGTTAATTGTGCAGTAAAGCCCAGGGAAATGTCCTTTCTCTTAGGCATGATTATTATAGAGATAATGCATTGCTGTTTGCAAAAGATGGGCTTATTAGGGTGACTTCCTCTGCTATAGCTGTCCTCACATCTCGTATTTTCCATTTGCCTCTATTGACCACCTGTGATATACTTCCAGGGCCAGACTCGCTGGATGCTACAAACTCTCTCTGATTTTCTGAACGCTTTCACATATACCAATAAAATTTTTACCTGCTGACTGATTAGAAAACTTGATGACTTCTGGGTGGAAACTGGTAGTGAAGAATTTCGACTTGGTTGTGATCTGACACAATGCAGAACTTGAAGCTCTTACATTTTGTACTGAAATAATGAACTTTGACCTTCAGAACATTTCATGCCACGGGTATTCTAACATGCAGAGAGTAAAATCATAGACTAAGTTGGGATGGAAAGATCTCATTTAGGGCAACTACCCTACACAAAATAGACAACTTCAAAGCTACAACAGGTCGCTCTAGCACTGTCCATACATTTTCTGAAGTTCTCCAAGAATGGAGATTGCTCAGCGTTTCTTGCCATTTCTTCACAGTGCTGAACCACCCTCATAGGAGAAACAATTTTTTCCTTACTTATAGCTGAAATTTTCCTTAGTTCAACCTGAGTGTTCCCTCTTGTCCTTCTGCTGTGCACAGATGTGAGAACTCAGAAGTCTGTGGAGGAGCTGCTGCTTCTTTTTCGAATCATGGCCATTCCGGTCAACTTTGAAATTAGAAAGTAATTCCATAATTTCTGTTCGTATGAACTTTCCTTGTTGACAAATATCCAGAGTTATACTGTCAAAATCTCATCCAATTCATACAGTACTGACAGTCAGATAAATTAATAAATATTTCTCATATCATAAAATTCTACTAGCAGGCAGCTTTGCTCAAAGCTTGAAGATAAACTGAGTTGTTATCTATGGGCTGTGCCAGGAGACTGGTGATGCAGTTTCATGGGCTGGTTTAAAGAGGGTAAGGTTGCAAGGTGAACCTCATCAAAGATTCAGCACAAGAGAAGGTTCTTGTAAGTGCTCTAGCAGATTCAGTCAGACTTCCTAGACCTGGAACAACTACACAAAACAAAACCATAGGAAATGCAATTTTGTTCCACCTATAGAACTTGTTGGTTCCCATGCTCATGTGAAAACAAAAAGGTGCTGACTTTTTAATTTTTTTTTTTTTCTTTTTAATAAAACATTTCCAGCCTGCATAGTTGTGGTGATAAACTTGGCAAAGCTTTATACATGAAGTTTTGAAAAATTGACATAATTAAAGACAACTGTAGATACAAACAATCACAGTATCCTCTTAAAGTGAGTTGCTGGTTTTCAGGAGTTGTACTCACAATTGGGGTTGCAATGCCAACATTTTTTATTAGGCACTTTATTTTTAACATAATTTCAGGAAACATCACATCTGATAAAATTCCAGCAGGTGTTTTTGCAAAATATGAGAAAATTTAAATAGGACAGAAAAGCCAATGATGACCTTCTATTTGAGCACCCTAGTATGCTTTTTTTCCTTTGTATCCGTGGTGCCTCTGCCATGGCTATGGTCATGGGAAGAATGAACAGAAGAAATTACTGTGATGTTCAAGATGATGTAATAGAAGATCCGCCCAGCAGACTGATGGGATTAGAATGAGTCAGGCTGAGTTACTCCAGTGCAAAATGGAGTGGTTAATTTGGCCTGGAAATTAAAAGCACTCACCCAGTTGTAGGTAGTAGCCCTCTACAAAGGCAAAATGCTTTCAACATCTTCACCTAGGTCTGCCAGAACTCATTTTACTGTTGTCTAAGGCTTCCACGACACAGAAAATTCTTTAGTTATCCACAAAAATTGTCACTGAACAATCATTCCAATCCACAGGTTAGTTTCATGACTTGTGGTTACCAAAACCATTTGCAGAAAGTACCGTGTCATCCTGTCCCCTTAGATTATCTTCTTTCAGTGCCTTTGCTATGGGACTAAGTCAATATTAACTAAGCATTTTTCAGATTTTCCAGTCTGCTACTTTCCCTTCCTACTCTGATCTATACACATGAATCCACATGACCTAGTTCACTGTCACCAAATAACTGTCATTATACCTGACAGAGCTAAAAGGAAATGTGCTTTTTTTTTGTGTGTGTGTGAAAGAAAACAACAACAACAAAACACCACACCAAAACAAACCACAGCAAACCTCTCATTTATTTTTTTTTTTTTTAAAGGTCATCCCTGCAGGTCTGGGATTAGAAGCAGGATGTGGGTGTACAGAGCTGCCTGTGCTCCACCTATGGAGCTGCCGGTCTGGCACCTTCCCCCAGGACCAAGCTTCTCTGCTTAAAAGCACAGCTGCTCCACAGGCTGGCTGTTCAATCAACAATGATCTCTAGTTTCAAGTGTGACAGCACCGACCTGCTCACTCTCCATTCATCTGCAGCTGGGGGCAGCGGAAGAGAAAGGGAGGGAGGGAGAAAGAGGAGACTGCAACCTATGTGAATAATTGATGGTGCAAGGAAAGGAGAGCAGCTGGGTTCTCTGTCTCTATCCACTCCCCAGCTGGGGATGAGAGATCCTCACTCAGGTAAGGGATGAACAGCTTAGCTGCTTTTGTTCTCATCTTGCCTGCATTGCCAATTAAATATGTTTTGCATCTAGAAGGAATGGGAGCAAAGACAGCTGGGGGAGGGTTGATCCAGATCTTCTCTGCTGCTTGCTTGATGTTGTGTAACAGATGGACCTTGGAGCAGTTTCAGCATCAGCAGGACATACTCTGTATGCCTTTCAAAGGACATTGTGCAATACTGCATTGTGCAGAGAAGCAGCTGGGGAGGGGGAAAGAGAGAGGGGGCAGGGGGAGCAGATGTCTGTGTTGGAAATGTGACAAACTGAAGAGATGGGCAGCATGAAAGAGGGTCTGTCCAGACTCAAAGGAATCCCACCCTGATTCAGAATTATCAGCCTTTGGCATAACATGATGAGTCCAAGTGGGCAGTGGGAGGTGCTGTCTGTGCACACTCAGTACTTTATTTAGAAGCTGTGTACAGAGATCTGTGGAAACAGCTGATGTGAAAACATGTATGTTTCTGAGTGCA
Organism: Patagioenas fasciata; assembly: GCF_037038585.1. Taxonomy (NCBI): domain Eukaryota; kingdom Metazoa; phylum Chordata; class Aves; order Columbiformes; family Columbidae; genus Patagioenas; species Patagioenas fasciata. The sequence goes on from NC_092520.1 coordinate 129,168,557, forward strand.
TCTATGAGTTGTGATGACCAAGTGTAATATTGTAGTAGAACACAAAAAAATAGAGTTTCTGCTCTGAAGAGTTTATTGTTAATAGGATGCGGTGTTTATGTGGCACTGTGCAGCTTCTGTGGAGTTTCTGACGTTCTTACAACGACTCAAATAATTAATAAAATTGCAGAGATCAGGTTCTGTTACAGCTAATACAGACTTTTCCTATGTGAGCAAGACAAAATGCTAATGTAGTTATAAGAATGAAAAAAATCTGGGAAAACACATAGTAAAAGGTATAGACACCAGTTACTGTATCATATGTTAATGTACCAACAAGGATATCTGAAAGAACAGAACCTTGTGTGCCACTCCCTAAAACACACAATAACTATAAAATGCGTAATGATCTATGCAAATATAGACACATATATGGATGTGAGACTATAAGTACACAGAATTAGTCATATAAGAATGCAAGTATCAATAGGAACCGAATCTACTTGGTACAATGAAAGGCTTATATTAGGTGATACTGTGCATCAGCTGTGTAAATAGTAACAATTGTTAACTTGATTATAAGTTGAGGAACAGTAAGGGGAAAGGGGGACTGTGATTTACTTACATGTGAAAGTTTTCTTATTCATGACTATTGCTAAAGGAAGGTAATTACAACAGTAATTAGGGTATTTAATAATTTTTTGCTGGTTTGCTTGTGGGTCTTGAGGACTTCATATACGAGTGGAGTTGCACAGGAAGTTAGGTAAAGCTGGAGACAGTTAAATGAAAGCTGAGCCCAGTGTGGTTTTGTATGTTAATAAACTTGTCTCTTGTCTGTAATGACAAGCTGCTGAACAATGGCATAAAGACCTGGGCCTCTCTGTATACTTTCCTTTCACCATGACCAGGCTTGCTATTGCTGCTGATAATGACTCTGGGATGTGAGAGGGCAGTAGTTACTGCTGGCAGCCCCCTCTAGCAGCAGAAAATTATGTCTCCTCCTCCTTCTGGAAGCAGCAGAAGTGACAAGCTTGGCACTTTGCCTTGGCTCAGTCACATCTCTGCTCAGAGATTCAGGTGAATGAGTAAGAACTGCTTGTGCAAAGAGCAGCTGCTGTCTTCAGTGTCCTGAGCTGGTCTGGGAGGCATTCATGTTGGGGTGAGCTGGTGGACTGTATGAGTTGGTCCATACTGCAGCATGAGATCTGCTGGGAAAAAAGAAGAAATGGAACCATCTGCCCTCTATCCAAGTTCCTAAAACGAGCAGGTAGATCCTTTCTTCAATCATTCAAAGTTGTCACCTACCTTGATTTATTCCTTACTCCTTACAGCCTGTTTTCCTACCCACAGACCACTAAAGCCCCTATAATCATTTCTAGCCAGGTCTTTAATGAGTAGAATTTAGAGGAAGCATTAGGATGAAATTGCTGCCCTCTTATCCCTAAAACTTTGATGTAGTTGCTTGCTTTCTGCTTGCTTTCTCTATTTCTTTTTTTCTTTTTTTTTTTTTTTTTTTCCTCATCTGTATCAGCTATCTCTTATTTTCTGTGTGGTGTCTCTGCATTACACTTTCATGCTTCCTTTGCATCTTTTCCCAACTCTGGCTCCTCTGTCAAATTTTCGCTCTTGTGTTTCCTGCTGTCCCTTTCATGAGTTAGAGCAAACCCAGTGCGAGGCTGACACTTGGCATAAAATTTTAACTGCTGCCTTTATAGGCCTTCATGTAAAGAGGAAACATTACATCATCCTGTGGAATAAAAGGTAATCAGAGAAACAAATGTGTCTGGAAGAGCTCTGTGTTCTCATTTAAACATAATTATATGCATACTCTTGCAAAGGAAGATCATGCACTCATCCTCAGTTTTTATTTGGAATGATGACCTATTGATGAGTGAATAAAAATACATGTGTCTGACCCTTCAAAATTTGATCTTCCCTAGAGAATAGCTTACATATTAGATCAGTGAGCTATTTCTTAAGTGGGATGTAGAGACAAATCTCTGTAGTACTTGATGTACCTCAGCTCCAAATACCAAAAGCTAGTGGGTTTGCTATCTTCTTAGTCTTCCCTTGAAGGGAATGGAAAGTTGTGGAGGATTGCTATGATGCTCACTTTCCCCACTGGATACTGAGAGCTTGGGGAGAGATTCTACAGTACGTAAAAGTTGAATAAGGGGCCCCTCTGTTGTCCTTGTCCAATACTGCTTGTCTTACCACCACTACAACTCGGAGTACAGTTTCCTTGGCTCAGCTATCCCAGCAGAGAGATCCTGTGGACTGAGCACCACCCATGGATCACCCAGAAAGGGGAAATCTTGGGGGAATTGATCTTCCACAGTGGAGGAGGGACAGAAGTCATCGCCCCATCCCTCGTTGTCTCATCTTCCTCCATCTTTTCCTCTCCCCCTCCTCTCCGTCTTTCCCTGTGCCGCTGCCACGGCGTGCCTGGGGCTGGGTCCCAGCTGTGAGGTGCCCTTTGCTGGCTCTCCTTTGAAGCCCAGCTTGGAAGAAAGAGGAGGGGTGGGGGCGGGAGCGAACCTGTACTGTTCTCCATGGCAAGGCAGGAGGAGAGGAGGCTCCCGAGGAGGGAAGACGGGAGCTGACTCAGCGAAGCCGTACGGCATGCTTTCCAGGAAGCACGGCTTCCCTGACGGAGCCTGCGGAGGGTATGTAATCGTAACGGGACAGGTACCGGGCGGTCCCGCCTCGCCTCGGGCGCCTGGCTCCTTGCCTTTCCCACGGTAGTCCGGCGACAGGGCAGGGGACCGGCTACCGGCGTTTGGGGCAAAGCGCTGGAGCGGGTCCCACCCCCGGCTGCGGCCGTGTTATGGGAACAGAAGGAAGAGCTCTCGCGGGCTTTCTGAAAGGGCAGGGAGCGGAAGAGGAGGAAGGTGATGGCCATTCCCCAGCCCCGGCGGCGGCTTTGGGGCTGGTCCCACTGCCAGCGGAACGTCCTCTCTCCCTGGGCATCGGTGGGAGGCGGGCGAGTGAAGCTGGTGGGTGCTCCCCTTGCTGAAGGGAGAGGACAAAAGTGACTCTCGCTTGCTTTTTTCCTGCCTCCCCGGGAGTGGATAAGTTCTCTCTCCAGTTCGGAATTCTCAGAAGGTGGGACTGCAGCTGCGTCGCGAGATTAATTTCCCTTGGGAATTCTCCTTTTTCCTCTCTTGCAGGGCAGCACCTGCTAGTGGCTGAGACCTAGCTGGGTTGTCTGGGCCTTTTCGATGCCCCGCCCACCTTTTTTTTCGGTGCAAGTAGAGACAAAGTCCTGAGGAGGGAGCACGGATTGCCCTCACGTCCGAACAGGAGCTCTCAGGGGAGGGGCAGGAGCTCTCCAGCGGCCAGAAAGGGGAGTGCAGCTGCAAGTGAGGTTCCGAACTGGAAGTCGGAGTCTATAAGCAGAAAAGTTTGTGACCAGCTGAGAGCAAATGGTGTCTCAACTGTAGCAGTTACTTGCTTTTCCTAGTTCTGTCTTGATAATTCCTTCTCTCGGATTTTAGGAGTCTGTGTGTGAGTAAAATTCAAAGCTGTGAAAGTGTTGGTAGAGTAAGGCAATTTGTGTCATGTTTTCAGCTGTCTTCACTGAATACCTAAAAATTGTATTTGATAGGGCAAATGTGTTGTGTAAGGGAGAAGCAAGGGAGTTAAAGAACAGAAGCTGTTGCTCAAGGGAAGTGGTAGCTCAGAATTTTCCTATGAGCATTTCAGGTCTGTTGTTGTTTCATATTATCTTAAGTTCTTCTGAATTGCCTGTGCTTTCTAGTGAGGGATTTAAAAAAATATATCAGTGTCTTATTGCAAGAATCACTCATCAGGCTGGGACACCAGTTATTATACTGACTGTTGTTCCATAACTAGCTGCAAATTGTACAGTATTGTTTCTCCTACTGGAAGACCTCCATATTAGCAAAGGTTATTATGATAGATATACACCTGCTTCCCTGTGAACTTTGAGGAAAATAGTTACCTGAGGATTTGGGTTACCTGTCGCTTCAGAGTGCAACAAATCCCCTTTACCTCTGGAATACTTATGAAATATGTATGAAAGGATGTATGAAATCTGTCAAGGCCAATTTGTATTTTTCTCAGAATAAGTAAGTGTTTTCATTGACTTGGTTATTTAACTGCTATAACGTGGTTATTTAACAGCTATAGCAGATGGAATGATTTTGAGAGAGGCATGTAGAGAGATCCCAGCACTGAAATAGCAGAGGATGCTGCAAGACAGGAATACAGGGTGTGAGCAGAGTTGTGTGTGTGGAGACAGTGGCTTAGAGCTCTGCAAAGGTGTTTCTCACACTGTTTCAGAATTGAGAGTAGTGTCTAGCAGTGTATCAGCAGTGCCTACTTTTAGTTTGGCTACCAGCTTGAAATTAGGGTACTGGTTGTGGTCACTAGTAAAATACTAGTTTAGTCTTCAGCATTTTCTAGGCACTCTGTTTCCCCTGTTGCTATTTTCTAAAATTAAAGCTTCCCCAAGTGTATATTTGCACATAAGTATTCTTCTCCCAGTGTGCAGGATTGCTTTTTGTTTTCAGAAGGATGATATTCTACTTTTCCATGGTCGAAGTTTGAAGTTCCAATTTGAAAATA